>NC_080792.1:77875066-78246316 GCF_028018385.1 Neofelis nebulosa | reverse complement strand
TCAAGAAGATCTGTGGGGTAGTGAGAAGACTGTGGAATCTGCTACCCCTTTCTTTTTTCTTACATTTATTTATTTTGAGAGAGAGAGAATATGCATCCCAAGCAGGCTCCGTGCTGGCAGTGCAGAGCCCAACGTGGGGCTTGATCTCATGAACCATGAGATCATGACCTGAACGCTTAACCAACTGAGCCAGCCAGGTGCCCCACCACCCCTTTCAATATAGTCTTTCAATAAAGCCCTTGACCTCAGCTGTCAGCCCCTTTAAGGACTGATTCGGCTGCAGACAACCACCTCACCAGGGACCACGCACCCTTCCCGGGACAGCAGACATCCAACAACTGATTAACGTAGGGTTTCAAGGGCTGAACACCTGAACACCTTACCCCAACTTAGGACAACCCCAAAAGGCCATCCTATCTCTCTATGGGGTCAGTTGAGGCGATCACTGAGCCTGCATTACAGATCGACCTCTTTCTTTCTGCTTCCTTCCCCACCTGGCACAAGTGGTGATCCAAAAGCATGCCCTAAGGAATATCCCGCACGTTAAACTCCATTTCAGAGCCTGCTTCTCTGAAAACCTGACGTGCAACAGATAGGCAACCCAAAGCGTCCCCCGCATCAGCTAATAAAAGTTTGCAATTTGCTGGAGTAGATCAGTAAGCATTTTATGTAAAGGTTTGGATAGCGAATATTTTAGGCTTTGTGGGCATAAGGTCTCTGTTGAGACTGCTCACCTCAATCTTTGTAGCATGGAAGCAGCCAGACGGTACACAAAGGAATGGGTAAGGCCGTGGGCCAATAAAACTGTACAACTCACCCTCAACACGGATTTGAACTGCACGGGTCCACTTATATGTAGATTTCCTACAGCACAGGACTATACGTGCAATTTCTCTTATGATACCCCCAATAACATTTCCTTTCCCCCAGCTTACTTTAATGTAAGACTACAGTGTATAATACCTCTTAATATACAAAATACAGGTGAATCAACTTTTACGTTATCACTAAGCCTTCCGGTCGGCAGTAGGCTATTAGTTACTGTTTGAGGAGTCAAAGTTACATGTGGATTTTCGACTCTGCAGGATCTAGCACCCCTAATCCATGAGGTATTTGCAAAACGAGGCTGCGTGCAGGTCCACTGCCTATAGTCTGGCAACCCCCGGACTAGATCAACTCTCTTACGGTACAGTTGAGCAAACGGAACCTTAGAGAGGAAAGAACTAAGCACATCAATGAACGCCACACGTGAAGCACTTAGAGGCCCACGACACGGTTATATTCAAATTATGACAGCAATACGCTTAGTGAGCACTTAAAATGGGCAGGTGTGCGCTCAGTCGTACACCCCCCTTTTTCACTTAGGTCTCAAAACAGCCCCAGGAGGGGGTGCTGTCATAAGCCCCAATTTACAGACGAGGAAGCTAGGGCTGGAAGAGCGAGTCACACACCTGCTAAGAGGCAAGGCCAGCCCTGGAGCCCAGGCCTCCAGCCCTAATGAGAGAATCAGAGGCACGGTGCCAGGGGTTTCCTATAGAACGTTCTCCACGCAGGATTCTTGCATTAACAAAACCCACCTCAAGCGTCTCAGGACACATGCCTCTTGAGGTTAACACAGTCGGGCTGAGACCGGGCCCAAGGCAAACAGTACAGACCCAGGAAGAGCCAGTAAACGGGTGTCCAGCCCAGCAATCACACATGCCCACCACCCACTGGTGGGACCATATGGGGAGTCACTGGTTTCTGGACTATCAGTTGTACTAGAAGAATCTTCAGGGAGGGCACTGCGATCTTGGTTCTAAGTACTTTTGCCATAAGCATCGTAACAACACACATTTTTCCTGCGGACCTCATCGGCTGTAAGGCAATTTTGCTGGAAACAGTTAAACAAAATAGCCGGTTGAGAGCTTGGTTTGACAGCTCGTTGGTTTTATCAACTGGTCGACCCTTCCATTTCCCCACTGATCTCAGCCCTCCTAATGGGCTACACACAGGCACAGAGTTTTGAACGCACGTTTCCCACAGAACTTTAAAAGGTCCATCAACGCACTTGTGACAATGTGCCAAGAACAAATGATAGCATACAAGGCTTTCATGACACAACCCAAAGCATCCTGGTATGGGGAAACGGATACCTCTCTTAACGAAGGAAGACAGTGAAGAAAAAGCGTGATGCGGAACCAACAACAATGACAAGTAGGACAGTACGAATGAAAGACTTTGAAGTTAAGTGCTCAGGTACAACTCAGAAAATTGATTACTCCCACAGGATTGCCATGACTCTACACACACTTGAAATGCACTCAAATATTTTGTTATTCCGCAGTAGAGCAGAATTTTCATTTTGTCTTCTTTTGTGTTTCGTGATGTCCTTTTTAACGAACGCCCTTCTTGGGTTTTTCGTGATTTTCTCTTTTACGGCAAAACTTCGCTACAGCCAATTAGTTACGTGGCAACAACAACAACAAAAACAAAGTTTGGGGGCGCCTGGGTGGCTCAGTTGGTTAAGCGTCTGACTTCGGCTCAGGTCACGATCTCGCGGTCCGCGAGTTCGAGCCCCACGTCGGGCTCTGGGCTGATGGCTCAGAGCCTGGAGCCTGCTTCCGATTCTGTGTTCCCCTCTCTCTCTGGCCCTCCCCCGTTCATGCTGTGTCTCTCTGTCTCAAAGATAAATAAACGTTAAAAAAAAAAAAAAAGTTTGCAGGGAAAATACCGGACACGGTTATTTCTATATCGGAAAAGGCTCAAATGCAGCACAGTGTCCAATGCAAAACAGCCACAGAAGTTCAGGATAAAATAAAGAAATGCCAAGGAGGTTTCCCAGGCTACAGCTCCCCTAGCCCACCTCCCCTGCCGGGTGTCCCAATGTACCTGTTCCCTCATCCTCCTGGTGGGCTCATGAGAAGGCAGGTTTTGAGGTCAGACTGTCCTCGGATCCCGACTCCCCGCCGATCCCCTGGCCTCTAGCTATTCAAGGCAGGATCCTCAGAACAGCCTCGCGGCATCACCTGAGAGGCAATCAGAAACGTGAAACCCATCTCAGGCCCCACGAGTCAGAATCTGCATCCTAACAAGATAAAGATCCCTGGGGGTCTGCACGTGCAGTCAAGTTTGGGAAGCATGGCTGCAGGCAACCCCTAGCCATTCCTCAAGCCCCACCTGGAAGCTGTAAAAAAGTCAAAGCTGTAAAATCTTTAAAAAAGCTGCCAAAAAAGAAAAAAAAGTCAAAGAGGGATCGATTATGTCAAAGCGTTTTTAAACAGAGCCAGGAGGGGGTACCTGGGTGGCTCAATCAGTTAAGCGTCAGGGACTTCAGCTAGGGTCATGATTTCTTGGGTCTGTGAGTTCAAGCCCGGGGTCAGGCTCTGTGCTGAGAACCTGGAGTCTGCTTCGGATTCAGTGTCTCCCCCTGTCTCTAACCTTCCCCGCACATCCTCTGTCTCTGTCTCCCAAAAATGAATAAGTGTTAAAAAAAATTAAATAAAATTGAGGCGGGAGGCCATAAGGAGGCGGGCCTTATGCACGTCCTTACCAGGTGGACCCGTGAACCTGTGAACAGGGCCAAACCACAAATAGCCCGGGGACTCCCTCATAACACGTGCAGCTTGCAACAGTAAGAGACTTTGCTTTGAAACCAATTATATTCAGCCAGGAGTAGTTTTCTGCTGCCAACACCAATCAGAATTCTTTGTAAACAACTTACACAGAAACACACATTCCCTTTTATCTTTCAGAAACCTTGACTTTTATTTTGCAAGTGGTAGGGGTGGGAGGGACACTATTTGGGTTGGTACTCAAATCTGTGTTCCTCGAATTGTAACTCCGAGACCCCAAGTAAATGCTTTTGGTTTTGTTTCAGCTTCTGCCTCTTTTCTCCATCGACAAAGCGGTCTCCTGGGTCCTCTTGGCTGGGTTAGTTGACCCTCTACTTACCAAATATCATACCCTCTGGCTCCTTTACTTGGCTGGGACCCGCCCTCATCCTGACTCTGGCTATCAGTGGCTGCCACCTTGGGGAACCTTTTAAGTAGTAGGCAATTGACCAGCACGTAATTGTCACGCTAACCCTACAGGATAAACACCACCACGATCCCCTTTCACAGCTGAAGAAACCGAGGCTTACAGATTTAAACGAATTGCTCAAGACAAACATGGAAGCGACAGGGATCTGAACTTGGGTGGGTCTGAGACCAAGCCAGAGGGTGGTACCACCTGTCTCGCAGCACACAGAAGCAGGTGGGGAAGCAAGGGAGGTGGTGGGGCGGGTGGTGGTGGTGGGGAGAGACTTCTGTCCGGTGTATGGAACAAGGCACGGACACAAACACCTCAGCACACGGTGCATGAGAAGGGAGTCAGTGCAGAGTGCTCTGGGGACCCCAGGAAGCAGAAAGTCTGAAATCCGAATCCTTTTTTCTCCAGCTCCTCTGTGGTTTGCCAGCCCCAAGCCAAGCCTTCTCTTAATCCAATTAAAATGGACTTGTTTATGCTTATCAGCTCTTTATTTGGTTTGTTGGAAACGTGCAAATTACCCAGAAGCCTCTTTGTCCCCTGAACCAAAAGGCATCAATGAAACTATTAAGTTAAATCCAATTAAATGCAGCTGCTGGAACTTGAAGGTGGCAGAACAGAACAGAAGTGAGGGAGGGGCAGGCGGGATTTTGTTGGGAAAGGGAGGAATTCTTCTGGCCTCCTCGCCTAGTGTGGTTCCTCTCAAGCACCCCCTGACTGTAGGCCGGGAAAGAGCAGGAAGAGCCACTCTGTACCATGAGCCTGACAGCGGACCTGTAGCAGATCATTAATTATCTCAGGAAATCTGCAAGACGGATCCGATGGACCCATTTTGCAGATAAAGGAACTGAGGCTCAGATAGGTTGAAGCATTTTGTCCAGAATATCACACAACTGGGGAGCGGCAGAGGAAGGATTTGAACCCTCATCTGCCGAAACCCTCTGCCTGGAGTCTTGGAATGTCAGGGCTTAAAGGGTCCTTAAAGGCTGTCCTGCCAAGGGCAAGCCTCCGCCAACATGCGGACCTGAGTCTCTGCACCCGTAAAATGTGCATGATAATAACCATGCCGACCTGTCAAGGCTTGGGGAGGGTCCCGTGAAATGCTACGTGTCTTAAGTGCCCGACACATGGTTACATGCTAATTGCTGATAGCTGACTCTTGGCAAAACCCATCTCCTTCCCCTTCCTATTTTTCAGAAGGGAAGGCTGAGACCCAGAAAGGGAACATGACCTCAGGGTTACACGGAGACCCCATAAGAGAGCTGGGACTCAAGCACGAGTCTCTTGCCCCCTGATTTGGCATCTCATTTCAGCCCCTGAGCTGCCCCTCCATTTTGTGGATGAAAACACTGACGCACACCGAGCAGCGGGCACTCAGTGGCCAGGGTCACCCAAGTGGGTGCTGAGCGCCAGAGCCCTGGACTCGGGTCTTGGCACCACTGTTCTTCAGCTGCGTCGCGTGGGCACATGCCTTGACCTCCCTGAGTACCTGGCTCCTCCTCTTTAAAAGTGCAGCTCAGGGCACCCGCGGAGGGGGGGGCGGTGCTCAGTCGGTTGAGCATCCGGCTTCAGCTCGGGTCAGGATCTCACCGTTCGTGAGTCCAGGCTCACTGCTGTCAGCACAGAGTCTGCCTCGGATCCTCCATCCCTGGCTCTCCCTGCCCCTCCTCCACTCACGCTCTCTCTCTCTCAAAAAAAAAAAAAAAAAAAAAAAAAAAAACCTTAAAAAAATGGGGCTCGTCACGCCATCCCGGTGGACACTTGGGGTGGTGTAAGGTCAGCAGGTGGTGTGAAAGCCCCGTGTAAGCCAGAACAACGGCCTGCGGACAGCACCGCAGGGGGAACGTGTGGGGAGCGGCCGCAGCATCTGTTCTCGTTGTCTGCAAAGGCCCAGGGTGGGTTCCTCGTTCCTGGCAACCCTTAGACCCAGGGGATACAGATTGCTCAGGAAGGGAGGGCAGGCCAGGATTCCAGGCAACGCTAATCCCGTTACAGATACATTGTGAATCGTAGGGGAGCACCACCCTCCTCATGGAGATTTTCCAACCCCCACCCTCGCTGCTGGCCCATCCCCAGCTTCTCAGAAGTCCGGTAAGCAGCAAGACGGAAGTGAGGAGAAAACGACGTGGGACTGTGCACTCGAGCCCGCTCACAGCCGCGCCCCACCCCCACCCCCCCTCCCGGGCCACACTGAGGCAGCGATCTTCAAGGTGTGACCATAAGAAGCCTGAAGTCAAATGTGGCTCCCAGCCGGCTCACCCGGGGCAGGTGCCTCACCTCTCTGAGCCTCCATTTCCCCACCTGTGAAATGCGGAACCGTCAGTGGTTCCTGACGTCCTGTGAATAACCGTCTTAATAGTATCTTTCTGACTTTTTCATTCCCACTCTTAAGCCCCAAAGCCTGTTGGGAGCCGCAGAAAGAGTTGAGAAGCAATGGTAATGGGGGGCTTTTCTGGAAGTTATGGAAGCTGTGCTTGATAGTGTTCTGAATACAAGATCTTTGACCGACTGGCCGGGGAAAGCCTGTGCGCACGGGAGGGGGTGGGATCTGTGACACGAGAGGAAGGAGGGGGTGATGCTCCGCTCTGGCGGGCTACAGGGGATGATGCAGCCAGCCGGTGGACTCAAGTCAGGCCACTGTCCCGAGGGGGGATTTTTCCAATTTCCTTTATTCTCTTCCCTTAGCACACAAAAGCTGTGCCTGGAAGCCCAGCTCCCGGGTTCTCCCCAGGGTGAGCAGCAGACCCCCTTTCCTATACCACCCCGAGGCTTACCACTGGATGATGGAAAAGTAAAGAAGACAGAGGAGAAGAAAAGCTGCTTCTTTTCCAGAACCAGCATTTGTAGAGGAAGCGAAGAGGGATTCTGGAGAGAGGACTGGCCAGGCATTTGCTTGGTCTCCCCTCTTGCAGATTTGCTCCTGACACACCGCGGGCAGGGGTTTTTCCAGACCACAGCTCCACCTGGCTGGCCTTGCTGGGCACTCTCAGGTCTGGTGTGGCATGGGTGTGGGTGAAAGCCAGCAGGCAGCCATGGGGCAGGACGGGTGACCTTCAGACAAGCTGGGATGCCTCATCCCTATCCAAGCTGGGAGGACAGCAGAGCCGGGGTACCCGGGCTGGGGGGGGGGGGGGGGTTAGTCGAGGAGACACTAGTCAGCCACGCCCAGAGCTGGGTTCTCTTTCCATGGGTTTCCACTTGTACGTGCAGGATCAGGGAGAAAGGAGACATCTATCTCTCTGCACTAGGAGGCATAGGGTCCCGGCGAGTTCTACACTTCACCACGGTCTCCTGAGACGTCAGAGCAAACCCTACCCGCCCCCACCCCCCATGTGCTCCAAGCCACCCCAGGAGAAAGGCAGGGGAGGGCGGCATCTGGGAGAGGGTGAGAATGTTTATCCAAGGGAGACTGAGCTCAGGAACCTGTAAAAACAACATTCGAACAGAAATGTTAAAACTGGTTATATTAGTAGCAAAGCACCGCAGACTGGGTGGCTTAAAGGACAGACATGCACTGTCTCACGGATAATGGCATCTGGAAGGCCAAGATCAAGGTGCCGGCTGGGCTGGCTCATTCTAAGGCCTCTCTCCTTGGCTTGTCGATGGCTTTCTCCCAGTGTCTCTTCATACCCTCTCTCTCTACGTGTCTGCACTCAAATATCCCCTTTTTGGAAGGACACCACTCATACTGGACTAGGTCCCACCCTGATGACCCGATTCTAACAGGATGATGTCTGTAAAGGGTCTGTCTCCAAAGCAGGTCACATTCTGAGGTCTGGAGAGGTTAGGATGTCACCATGTGAATTTTAGTGGGGGGGGATGCCCAATTCAACCCATAACATTAGTAAAGCTTAACTTTTTTTGTTTTCGGTTTTGTTCTCTGTCAGTGCGGGGTGACGGAGGGGAGGGGTTTGGAGCCACGGCATAAGCAAGACCACGTGGGCTACAAATAAATTACATTTTCTTCCCATAGCCAAATTGTAGCAAGCACTCGCTGCGCAACCCCAATATATAATTTAGGCAGATTTGTGCAGCCTCCTGAATCACTGGCCTGGATTAGGCATGGCCCCCGGAGATAACAAAGCAAATGCAGTCTCGTGGCTCCAGTAAAAGGGAAGACTGGAATCGAACATGACAACAGCGAGCGCCAGCAACTATTTAAGCACATAATATTTTCCAGGTGCCGTGATAAGCTCTTTACACGGATTATTTTATTGAATCCTCCTGCAACCCTACAAGGCGTTTCTATTACACCCTGGATCTTACAGATGGGTAAAACCAGGGCTCAGACAGCAACAGTCATTTGCCCAAACTGGCCGGATTCCAGAGCCTGCGTGTGTGATCGCTGCCCACCTGGCCAGCCCCTCCTTCCTGAGCTGGCGGACCTCTTCTTAAAGCCTCTTCCCTCTGCTGCTAGGGATAGAAGAAGGGAGAAGGGATAGAAGGTATCCAGAGGCTGGGCTAGTGGGCAGAAATCTCCCATTAGCTCTGTGGGCCACGCAGGGCTTGCGTGCCTGGCGTCAGAATCTCAGCTCTAACGGTAGCTTCTCCTGGGCGAACCCATCAGGGAACCACAAGAACAAGAGAAATAATGCTTCTAAAAAGGAAACAGCATAAGTGGCCGTCAATGGAGCTTCTTCCGGGTCAGCCTGGCAATCGCTTGAGTAATCAATGCCTGATTTTTGAAAAATGGATAGAAGCGCCTGGGTGGCTCAGTCAGCTGAGCGCCCGGCTCTTGATCTCGGCTCAGGTCATGATCCCAAGGTCATAGGGTGGAGCCCCGAGTTGGGCTCCACAAGGGGCGTGGAGTCTGCTTAAGATTCTCTCTCTCTCTCTCTCTCTCTCTCTCTCTCTCTCTCAGGGCGCCTGGGTAGCTCAGTGGGGGAAAGCATCCAACTCTTGATCTGGGCTCAGGGACAGAAGGGACGGGGCTGTGCTTTGTGCTTCTGGAGGGTCACGTGCCGCATTCTGGAGCCGCTGGCAAGGCTCCAGGGCCACACGTGCCCCACCCTCGGCCAGGGGTCTCCACACGGCGGGCTGTGTCTGTCTCCCGTGTCCGTGCTTCAGCATCTGTGGGGCTCAGCAGTCGCGTGGGGCCGGAAAGGGAGGTGGGCCTTCACCGCCACCTACCCACGGGCACCGGGCACGATTAGAGGCCCAACGCCCTGCCTCCCTGGGGCAGAGGGGAGCCGAACCCAAGCTCCCCGCTTTAGGTCCAAAAGAGAGAGACATTCAGAATTCAGGTCATTCATTGAGACAAAAAAAAAAAAAAAAAGAGCAAGTCTGAAAGCAGCATGTTTTGGAATGATCTAGAAAACTTTGGATTTTTCTTTTGAAATAAATCCTTAACATTTCATACTGTTAATATCTTGAAAATTTGTTCGATGCTGTCGAAAGCCTTATTACTATTTTCAGATTCTCTCAATAAACAGACTTGTTTAAAAGGTTAAAAAAAAAAGTTGCTGAAAGCATGGAGCTGCTTGGGATTCTGTCTCTCCCTCTCTCTGCCCCTCCCCTGCTCTCTCTCTCTCTCTCAAAATAAATAAATAAACTTAAAAAAAATCTCTTTCTCTCCCTCTGCCCCTCTCCCTCTCTCATGTGCTCTCTCTCTCAAATAAAAAATAAATAAAAGATTTTTTTATTTTGGAAATGGATACAAATGTTATGGAACAGAATATATATACATACAAATCTTTTCGCTGGACTGACAGATATTGAAATATAAAGACACACAGACTAGGCTGTAGATCATAAGCTGAAATACTAATAGTGATTATACCTGGGTGATCTCTGGAATTATAAGTGATTTTCCTTTCATTTTGGTCTGGAAAAGGGGACATTTCAGAGCCCAGTAAGCTGAAAGACCTACTGATCCTATAGTGAGTCTGGAAGGGGACCATGGAACCCACTCCATTCCCCATTTCTTGTTCCGTCCATCTGCCCCAACACCTGCAATTTCACCTTGAAAAGCTCGCTCTTTTGGGTTAAGTGGGACCATCTCCGTGCCGGACTTTCAAAGGAGAGGAAGAGTGGCATCAGCCACTGTCCTATTTTGAGGCGTCAGGGAGGGAAAGCAGTTGCTGCTGGCTGCATCCTGGTTCCCAGAATCCATCCCAACTCCCAGCCAAGATGGGAGTTTTCTCTCTCTGACTCCCAGGAGGTGTGAGGCATTATAACAGAAAGCTCTTCTCTCCATTCTGTACTAATCCCTCTGGACCTAAGTTGTTTAACTCAAGAAGCAGCATATCTAGTGGGAGAGTATAAGGAGCCACAAAGCTAGGGGCCCCTGGGTGGCTCAGTCCGTTAAGCGCACGACTCTTGATTTCGGGTCAGGTCATGATCTCACGGTTTGTGAGATGGAGCCCTGCGTTGGGCTCCATTTGGAATTCTCTCTTTCCATCTGTCCCCTTCCCCCATGCTCTCTCTCTCTCCAAATAAATAAACTTAAAAAAAAAAAAAAAAGCCAGAAAGCTTTATGGATATGGGTTCAAATCCTATCTCTTTTATGTATTAATGTGTCATAAGATTTCATGAAAGTCAGTGTGGGAGCTGCTGATGTAGCCCCAGAACCCAGCACAGTACCTGGCACATAGTAGGTGCTCAGTAAAAGTCAATGGGAGGACGTCAGTGTGATCCCGGGAAACATGCTTACCCCCTTTGAATGTCAACGTCTTCATCTCTAAAGAGAAGGTAGTTTTACTCTGCAGGGATTTTTTTTTTCTTTCTTTTTTTTTTTTTTTTAAGTTTATTTAATTTTGAGAGAGAGAAGGTGCGTGCACACGTCCGAGTTGGGGAGAGGCAGAGAGAGAGAGGGAGAGAGAATCCCAAGTGGGCTCCGGGGCTGTCAGCACAGAGCCCAATGCAGGGCTCGAACTCGCGAGCCGTGAGATCATGGCCTGAGCCGAAATCAAGAGGCAGACGCTTAACCGACTGAGCCACCCAGGCACCCCATACCCTGCAGATTTTTTAATGAGGATGAAATGAGGTGATGGATGGACATGGCCTCTGGCTGCTTGTCACCATGCCTCTCGTGCCATCATGAGTCCCTGCTTCCCAGCCAAGCACTGGGGTCTGGGCCGTGGCCTGGGCATAGTAAACTGTCTGAACCAGGAGCTCGCCAGCTACTACCACCCCCCAGCCGTGGCTGAGAGCCCCCTTTCCCACGTCCCCGTGTGTGTCCTTGCTCCACAGCTCCAACATCTGGGAGCCAACCAGAAACTCATTCGGTCATCCAGATATTTGCTGTATGGGCACCAAACATCTGCACGGTGGAAACCAAGGGAAAGATAATCCTGGGGTCCACCTCTCCCAGAGCTAGGCATCTGGGCTCCAGGGATACTTCCTGCCGGAGCATCGCCCGGTGCCCAACCCAGACCTGGCGCCCAGTTGGTTGTTCCATCCATGATTTCTAAGTGGAAGGATAAACACAGGAAGTTTGTGGTCATGGTTGTACCAGCCAAATCCTTAACAGGGTCCGGGTCCGGAAAGAACTACAAAACAATGCCCGGGGGGGGGGGGGTGGGGTGGGGGGGGGTGGGAGGAGGGTGTGGAGGGTGGGAGGGGAGGCATCTGGTTCCTTTATTTTCCGGCTGCAATTAATCAGACAAAGGGGAAAGGAAAAGGCCAAGGGAGATAAAAGCACTGAATGGAACTCGCCTTCATTTGGGAGCCCTCCTGATGGTGCCAGGGCAAGAACCCTGTGGCGGCCTCTCCATTTCTGCTCCAAGTGACCTGGGGTCGCCACATCTGGGAAGTGGGAGCTAGCTCCCTCCTGCAAGCTTCACCGGGACAGGAAAAACCGTGAAAACACTTTGGAAATGGAGTATTGTAACAGCGATCGTCTTGAAACTCGATGATGGCGATGACGATAAAAATAACGTCAGCCGGTGGTTATTTCCCCATTTGTCCCACAAAGGATCGTGAGCATACTTCCTGGGCTAAGCCCTGCTCTGGGTGCTGAGGCTACAGAGGTGGGCCAGGCAGACGCGGCCCCGTCTCCCCCCTCTTCCCAGGGCCCTGATGGAGCTCCCCACCCAGGAGGGGGACAGACTCAGCATAAACTTCTTCCAGATGGAAAGGAAGTAGTATGATGAGTAGAAAACAGGGGATCTGATAGACAGAGAATGGGGACGGGGCTGCTTTACCTGCAGGGAGGGGTCTGCAAGGGAGAGGCTGAAACTTGAAAGGAGAGGGGACAGCGGTCTGGGAACAGCCAGTGCAAAGGCAGGGAGGGGCGCTGGGCTGGGGAGCAGCGGGAGGTGAAGGTAGGGGGGTGGTGTGCTACTCCTCTAGGGCTTTGGATGCCACCGTAAGGGGCTGGGATTGCTGCGCTCTGTGAGGGGGAGCTCAGGCTGTTTCGAGGAAGGTGGGTTGTGGGGGGCAAGGCCGGAAGCGGGGAGACCAGTGGGGAGGCTGATGAGAGTGGGTGCTCCACGCGAGCCCGGCAGCTGCTAAGTGCTTGTGCGCGACATCTCATTTAATCCTCCCAGCGACCCTGAGATGCAGGTTCTTATTAGGCCCGTTTTACAGATGACAAAACGGAGGCTTTGGAGATGTTGAGTGGCTTGTCCAAGTCATAGAGCCTTCACCCTACCCCTAACCCTAGACGCTGTAAATGGTGGAGCTGGGATTCAAGCCCAGGCATTCTGACGCCCGAGCCCCCGTGACCCTGTGTCCTAGCCATCAAGGGCCCTTTGAGTCAGGGGAAAGGGCTGGGGCGACCCCTGGGAGGGCTCAGTCCCTCCTGAGATGCTGCCACCCTGGAGGGACCCTGCCGGGACCTCCTCCCTCTGAGTTGCTCTCTTGAATCAGAGAGAGGCTCCCAGACCCGGTTCCGTCCAGAGTGCCAAAGGAGGGGGGAGGTCACTCCTGCAGACGCCATAGATTGGTTCATTTTCAAATTGTATTTTAAGACGTATTCTTCAAAATACTTCTATGGAGGCCCAACTTCCTACAGTGAAGGGCAGTAATCACCTAGGCATAGACAAATGAGGTTTTATGTCTAAGGACGGACGCGTAACGGCTACCTGGATCCGGACAGACAGCGTTGTCACCCACATCCAGGACAGCTGTGAGGGATGACGTTTATGTCCCAAACGCAGTCTGTCTCTGCCCTGTACAAGGGTTTTCCAAGGCCTCCTGCCTCCCCGTTAGCCAGGATTCCGCTGGAAATGCCCCAGTGACCCCTGGATCCTGGAGACGGGTCCTTCAGGGCAGATGGGCACCAAAGCCCCTATCGACAAACCATGAAGACCGCAGCCCGTGAGTGCCCAGGTCTCCGGAATGCTGGTGTTCAGGAAAGTGGCTCACGCGGGCATTTCCCCACACACCTCACTCACAGCGGCCAGTGAGGTGGGGGGAGAGCGTTGGGGGGGGGGTGTCCCCATCTCATTTGCAAAGAGGCCTCAGTTTTACCATCTGTAAATGAGGAGGATGGGAAGGGATGTGGTTTTTAAGATTCCCAGGGCTGTGAGGAAACGACAAGCCCACCCAGACACCGTCTCCTTCCTCTGAAAGGAAAAAGCCAGATCCCGCCCCCCCCCCGCCCCCCACTCCCACCTCCTTAAAATCTGACACCGGACAGGGAGTGTACCTTCCCCTCCCCCTGGAGGAGTCTCTTGAGAGGACACTTGGCGCTTGAAAGTTGCTTTAGAATCGGACACACTGGGGTTTGCTAGCAAGCTCTGTCGCTTACTGGCTGTGCAACGCTGGGCAAGACACTTCACCTCTCTGAGCCTCCGTTTCCTCGTCTGGACGTGGGGATAGTAATGGCTCCTACCGCAAAGGCTGTTGTTAAGGATTCAATGAGAAAATGAAACCAAAGTGCTTGGAGGAGACCCAAACCCGGGGCATGCTCAACTGATATTACCCACTATTGATGTTGTTGGTATTGCCGTCTTTAAGCTTTGAGCACAAGGGAAGCGTCTCGGATGCCTGCGTTTCTTCCTTCGCTCACCACGGGTCTCCTTGCCCCACACACCCTCACCCCCTGCCCGATGACCAGGATTCTAGAGCGATAGCTGCCCGACTCCCAGGGGGAGCGACTTCCGGAAGATCCCGGGGACAGAGATCGGATGACCTCCAAAGTTAAACCCCAGTCCAAGCACCTAGCGTCTTGTCTGCATAAATCCCCCCCGGCCGCCACCCGCAATTGCGGCACTAATGGGCCTCTCTGTTCCTCGTAGGTTAATATATGTATTATTTATAGGGTTTTATTATGTGCTCAGAGGGCTCCCCTGAGAAATGTAATTGTGCACTGGGAGGTAAATTTGAATAATATTTACAATTAATTTCCATCAATAAAGCAACGCACCGAGGCCTCTGTGCAGCTGAAACGGGCCCTGGGTTGGCTTTCCGCTAACCGCTCCCCTGAGAAAGCTCGGGTAGCTGTTAAGCATCTCTAGAATAGTCCACTTGTCTCAAGCTCTACCTCTGCTCCCACTGCACGCATGTGGACGCTGTAGCCGCCTCCTGGCTTTCCCTTCTGCCCTCCTCCAACCTGTCCTCCCCAGCTGGGCCCCGGGCACCGGGCATCATTGCAAATATGCAGGGCTGAGCGTGGCCCTGCCCTGCGCCTGGCCCCCTCTGCCCTGCTCGCCATCCTGTCTGCTCTGTGCTCTCTGCTGCAGCCCCCAGCCTCCTTCAGTCCCCGGCAACCACTCTCTCCTCCCACACTGTTCCCTCCCCCTGAAGCACCCTCTCCCGCACCCCACCCCAATCAGCGCCCACCCAACCTTCCCGTCTCAACGCCAGCATCTCTTCCCCGAGGAGGTTTCCCCGGTCTTCGGACAGGGTCGGATCTCCCTGTAATGCGTGTGTAGCACTTAGTGTGGCTGTTTTCCGTTGAGGGTGTGGTTTTTAAAAACTCGTTGGCTGTCTCTCCCACTGACCAATGAATGAGCTCATGAGGACGGAGACTGTATATGTCCCGATCACTCTTGCATTCCTGGTGCCTAACACAGGGCCTGGCAAGGAGAAGCTATGAAATAGATTTTCACTGAATGGATGAACGGGTGGCTACAGAAATGGTTATGTAAATGGATGGGTGGGTGGATGTTGGGGGGGGATGGGTGAGTGTTATCTTGAGTAAGTCCCTGACAATCTCCCGTCCTTGGTTGCTAAGGAACTGAGAGAAGAGGAGGGAATGCTTTTCAAAATGCAGTTTCTTTGAAGTCCTAAATTTAAGGAATGATAGGGAATTTGGGGGTTCCTCCAGCCGCCACGCAACACTGCTGTGTGACTTTGGGCAGGGTTCTCCACTTCTCCGAGCCTCACCTGCTCCTCTGGGAGGTGGATGGGGAAGGCATGGGGGTCTTGGGGGCCAGGAACATCCAGCACGGAGCCCACTCTTGCTTCAGTCTCTAATCAAAAGCAACTTTGTCCTCAAAGGGAGAAAGCAATTCTTTCACGGTTGGACAAGTGGCTTCCTGGTTCCTCCTGGTCCTGGAAGGCATCCCCTGCAGGAATTTTCCAAATCCAGGGTTTGGCAACCACGGGCCCGGGGTGCCCCAGCTCCGGCCAGGGCACAGCACGCTAGGGCGGAACGGGAGGGGGAAGAGCTGGGGAATTATAGACCACTTCCAAGCGAGCAAATGCCAGCTCGGTTTGCAGCAAAGGGCGGCTCTCGAAACCTCAACTCCCTTATCTGTAAAATGGGAGAGACCCTGATGGCTCTCACTGTTGGTTTTTTTTTTTTAATTTATTTATTATTTATTTTGAGAGAGAGAGAGAGAGAGAGGCAGAGAGGGGGGGGGAGACAGAGAATCCCAAGCATGCTCTGCACTGTCAGAGCTGAGCACAACGTGGAGCTCCATTTCACGAAATGTAGGCACGACCTGGGCCGAAATCGAGAGCTGGACGCCCAACTGACAGCCACCCAGGTGCCCCTCACTGTTTGGTTCTATCCTCTCCCACCCGGCCTGGCCCCTAAGCCCTCCGGAGCTGACTCTGCGGGCAGGCTTAAGGCAGACTCCGTCCTCAGCCAGCACAACATCCGGGTCACTGTCCCCTCCTGAGCCCCTCCCCCTCATCCCTTTGCTTACCCCCCTCCTCAGTCCCCTTTCCCCTCCCTCTCTCTCCTTCCTCCCGTAGGCCCAAGACGCTGGGATTTCAGGGCGCAGACCTGGTTCAAAGCCCAGCTCCACCGTTTACCGGCCGCGTGAGCCTGGACAGGTGGGGTCTGCAAGCCCAGCCTCCCGCCCTGCTCACCCAGGCGGCTCTGATGGTCTTCTTCACATTGGACCGTTGTCAGGGTCTGATGAGATTGTGAGCCCGATACCTAGTAGGTGATAAATGCCAGACCCCTTCCTTTATCTTTGTTCTGCATTTCCTCCGTGCTTCCCGCAGCCCTCCCTCTCAAACACCACCTTCAGCTCCTGTCCCTGTGCCCGCTTCCCCGGACCCCCTTGGCCCACCAACCCCACCCAGGAAGCAGTGCTGACCCCCACCGTTGGCCCGAGTCCCGGCCCCGAGAGGAGGCCTAGTCAGACCCAGAGCATGTTGGCTGCCTGCGGAGTAATGCAGGCACGCATGCTGTGTGAGCCGCAGGACCTTTGCATCTGTGAGATCCTTTGAAGAAGCTGTAGGGACAAGATTAAGGAGGATGCCACGGTTGCATTTAAGTATTTAATGGGGAACAACTGGTGGGGCAGCCAGAAAGAGGCCTAACCCTAAGGAGGAAAACAGCTGGTTTGAATTCTACTCCCGCTCATCAGCTTTTCCAACAAGCTGGTTTCCTGGCTTGTCGCGCGGCCCAGGAGGAGTGAGGGACTCGCCTGAACAAGTATCACCTGGGGGTCAGAGCCTGCGTGGCTGGTGACCGTCTCTGGGGTCTGGAAGACGTCCCATGCCATCTCGTTGCTTCACTTGTGAAGTTGGGGCGGGGGCTGGGGGATGACGAGGGGCACGGGGCAATATTTAAAGTTCCCTGTTTTTGCTCTCAGCCGGTCCAAGTTCAGATTTCTTGAAGCCATTGGGCGCCCTGGCTTAGGGTCACTTCAGAGCTGCCTCATCATAAGCACAATGGCCCAAGAAGGGAAGGAACAGTCTGTCTCTTAATGAGGTGTGATTTCCAAACAGCCCGGGGCCTCGGGAACTTGCCCAACGCCTGTAGACATTACATCTGTTCATTGCATCTTGTCGGAGGATTGGCTTCACGATGATGGCGTTTGGAAGAGAGTGTGGACACTGGGAGGCCAAGGGTCCCCGGCCCACCGACGACTACCTCCTGCCCATCCTCTCTCTCCCCACTGCCTTCCCGGAGGTCTCAGGGGGCGCAGGAGCTGGGAACCACGGTGGGCACGTGTGGATGGATGTCGAGGGAACTGGAGGCCAAGAGTATTTTCTCTGCCATGTTGGGTCATTTTCAAAAACTATTTGCAAAGCTGATGTATAGGCCGAGGAAATGTTTATATTAATCTGTTGATGAATCAATATTTGTGGTCAAAACCCCAAGCCTCTCTCAAAACCCTGATCCTGCGGCCTTATTTGAGTCAGATAGACCTAGTTTCCAATGCTGGCTCTGGCAGGGACCAGCTGGACGCCCTCAGGGAAGTTACTTAACCTCTCTGAGCTTCAGATACCTCATATGTAAAAGGGAAGTAATAACTGGAAGTCAAGGCTGCTGGGAGGAATAAGTTTAGCATAGGGAGCACTAAATAAATGTGGGCTACCATTATAGTCTAGAATATTCTCAATAGATACATTAGCCATTGAAAACAAACAACAACAAGACAGAGCTTCCGGAGCCAGACAGAGCTGGGTTCACATCTTAACTCTGCCTCTTGCCGGCTGTGTGTCAGTGGGCGAGTTACTCCCCACCCTCCCTGAGCCTCAGCTTTGCCATCTGTAAATGGGACAAGGACACTGTGGCACAGGGAGGCGTCAGTCCCAGGTGGGAAAAGACAGCATGGCCGCGCCAGGAGGGGCTCCGCGCCTGCCGTCCCCACAGCCTGCATCTCCAGAGCACGGTTCAAGGGACCAGGCTCCGGGCTCTGCGATCGGTGACCGAGCCCTCGGACATGCCCTTCAACCTGCCAGGCGCCCCCAGCTTGTTTCCTGAAGCCGATTCTGGCAAGGCTTTGAGAAAGCTGAGGAGCAGGAGAAGGTGCCCTCCTTCCCGGGCCCCCCGCCGTCGCGTGTTTTAATCCGAGCGCCTGCAGCCAGAGGCGGTGGATAGGGAAAGGAAGGGAAAACCCCCACGATGGGGAAGAAGCTGAGAGTGAAGCTGTTGCCATGGCCCAGCCCCCAGGCAACAAGTGCAAGGTGAGAGCAGGGCCGGGGGTGAGGGGCTGACACCACCCCCACCCCCACCCCCAAAGTAGCTGCGGCCCAAGCGGCCTCCACCTGGGAGGTTCCAGGCCGGGTGCCTTCAGGCCGCATCCTCTGAAGGCCCTTTGCTCCTCTCTCTCCACCCCTTCCCCCAGGCCCCACATGTCCTGCCCTCACAGAGCCCACAGGGCTCCTCAGGACCTGTTCTCTGTCTTCCCACCTGATCTGAAAGCCAAGTGCATGGTCCTGGCAGTTCGCGAGTGCCCGTGTCACCTTCCTCTCCCAGGTAACCTGTGCATCTCCACTTGCCCTCACCCGGAGGAATGATGCGGGCGGGCGGCAGGATTTCTGGCTGGCCAGTGATACAGGCATGTGGGGCGAGGCGGCGATTTGCATCACACTGGGTTGGCCCTGACCTCTGCTGCTCAGGCCAGGAACACGCCCCGTGGCGTGTTTGTGATTCCGGGGGAGGGCGGAATAGGTAGCTTAGTCCCTCTGTCTTATGCTGATCCCGGTTCATGGCAGCGCTTTTAAGAATGCTCCCTTTTTTGCTTTGGGTCAGCCAAGGCAGGTCTCCCAAGAAGCATGGGATGCCGGTCCACGGCCTGCCCGGTCAGCCACGCCCCTCGAAGGACGGAGTTCCGAGCCCTGGACTCCCAGCTCAAAGCACTGGCCAGCCCCAGGTAAACTCTAGCAGGCGCTGGCGGGTGCTGAAGGGGGTTTCTGCGGTGGTCTTTGGAAGGCACAGCTCTGGGCCTCCGAGGCCGGAGTGCCTGTCCACCGGGGGTTCGGGGATGAGGCTCAAAGCATGCTGGTCTCCTTCTCGTTGATGGATGACATCTTGGTAAAGCTCCTGTGGCTGGGGTAGGAGGAGTGGCCTGTGTCCTCGCTCAGCGCGTTAACCAGGCGGGAGAAGAGGGCCACCTTGAACTTCTTGAAGTCCTGGCCCACGAAGACGTACAGGATGGGGTTCATGCAGCTGTTGGCAATGGCAATGGCGGTGGCCAGGGGCAAACCCAGGCTGAAGACGGAGCCCGGCACGGTGGCGTGGCGGAGCTCCAGCAAGTAGAGGGTGTGGTAGGGACACCAGCAGAGGAAGAAGGTGGTGATGATGGTCACGATGATCTTGAAGGGTTTCTTGGTCCTGGCCAGGCGGTTGCGTCGAAGCTTGCAGACGATGGTGAAGTAGCAGGCCGTGATGATGAGCACGGGGACCAGGAAGCCACAGAGGAAGCGGGTGACCGTCACCACCACGTGGCGGCTGAGGCCCGCGGGGTCCAGCCCGGAGCGAGCGAGCCACGGGGCAGAGCCGGCCGCGGACAGGCTGAAGTTGTTAAAGCAGGACGTTTTCCCGTGCACGTGGGCCGTGTCCCGGAAGACGAGGGACGGAGAGCTCAGGAAGAAAGCCAGGACCCAGATAACCACGCAGGCCATGCAGGCCAGCCTCACGCCGCGGTGGTTCTGGGACCAGACGGGAAGGAGCACGGAGATGCAGCGGTCGAAGCTGATGACGGTCAGCAGGAAGACGCTGGTGTACATGTTGTGGATGAGCAGGAAGTTGCTGATCTTGCACATGGCCGTGCCGAAGACCCAGTGGTAGTCCATGGCGGTGTAGGCAATGTGGATCGGGAGGAAGACGTTGAACAGGAAGTCCGCCACGGCCAGGTTGAGGAACCAGACGGTGTTCACAGTCCTCTTCATCTTGAAGGTGGCGATGACGATCACCAGCCCGTTGCCCAGGATCCCGAGGAAGCAGACAATGCTGTAGACCGCCACCAGGAAGATCCTGGTCACCTTGCCTTCCAGGGGAGAAGACTCCTCCAAAACCACGATGGGTTCAAAATCATCCGAGTACTCCTCGTCGTAGGAGAAGGAGGTGTTGTAATCCTTGTCCCCCATTCTCTGTGAGCAGAGACAGGAGTCGTTAGGGGAACTGGCTCTAAGAGGTTGACCGACACCAGCAAGACCGACAGTGTCCTGCCCAACTCTGAGCCGGGCCGGCGTAGTATCTTGACTGCTTAACTACTTGCTTCACAACAAGCCCATGTTACAGATGGGAAAACTGAGGTCTAGGGAGCTGAAGTCACTTACCCAAGGTCATACAGCTGAGAAGGGGCGGGGCCATGAGTCAGACCCCAGCCTCAGGGTCTATCCTCCTGACAACCATGGTCGCTGCCTCTCGGGGACCCTCCCCTTCCCCTTACAGTCCACTGAGGGAGAGAACATTCATCAAGCTCCTCAAATCATGGCAGAACTGCAATGACGCTAAGGGCCATGAAGGAGGGGTGGATAACGCTGTGGACGTGGCTCCAGCCATGTTTCCAAACCCAGGAGACAGCTGTGCTGGCATCCTCCAGTGCCCCTACCTCGTCACGGGTCCCCCACGGGTGCCCTCTGGACATTTGTTCAGACCGCACAAGTCCCTCACCGTTCACTGTTAGGGTGTCCAAAGCTCTCCAGCGGGGTCCTTGGCCAATCGGTCCCAGGGCACAGCTAGGAACACCTGCAGGAAAGACGAGGAGGCAGTGGTTGGATCCAGGTCCAAGAGCCAGGGGTTGGGTGCACTCAGAGCCACAGATACAATCTATTGTCATTACTCCCAGTTTACAGAGGAGAAAGCAGAGGTTGGAGGCTGGAAGGCGACAGAGCCCCGTGAACCCAGATTAACGGCTGGACCCTTCATCCCAACCCCCACCTCCTCCCCCCCCAAGCACATCCACAGATGAGACTCTGAGTCAGGGGTGGGTGCGGGGAAGGCACGGGGGAGAGCGTGTGGATGGTTCGATGCAAATCTTCTGCCAGGGCAGACCCAGAACACTCGAGGCACCCAGAAGACAGAAAAGGAACGGTCCTGAGCACCCACGATGTGCCAAGAACTGTGATTCCCTTAGTTTCTCTTTCCAGGGGCTCTTTGAGGCAGGTGTTGTGATTCTTGTTTGGGATCTGGGAAACTGAGGCCCAGAGAGAGAAGCGTCCTGCTCACTTGGCATTCCCTGGGCCCTATGGGTGTCGCGGATCACACACAGACCTGCTGTCACAACAGCCCGGTGAGGAGACAGACACAAATGCATTCACTGAGCACCTACCATACTTCCCATAACAACGTTGTTGGGTATTTTCCCCACTTCCCATAACAACGTTGTTGGGTATTTTCCCAACCTAAGGAAGAACAGACTGAGAGTCCGCGGAGTTTGCAAGTTTGGGAGGTCTTGGAGGTGGTCTCACGGGCATGGTTCAAACCCAGCTTTGGCCACCTACCAGCTATGTGGCTTTGGATACACGACTTCTCCTCTCGGAGCCTCAGTTTCGTCATCAATAGAATGGGAATACTCACTACTAAACAGAATGGGTGTAAAAATTACAGGCATCAGAAATACGGCACGTTGCTTCAGTGCTGGCACATGATCAAAAAATATTAGTGATTCAGTTAGGGCCCGGGGTAAACCGTGGGATTGGAACCCAGGGCTCCGACAGCCCAGAGCCCATGCACTTTCCACCACCCAGGCTCTCCCCATCCTGACGAATGGGAACCAAACCAGAAGCTCAGCCGGTGAGACTGCCAATCGATGCTTTGTTATAAATAACGCCGACCTTCCACCATATAAACGCATTACTGGTCCTTAATGGGTTTGAGGTGGTATTTCATTGCAGAAAAGTCATCTTTAGCTTTCATTAAATAAAAGCCACTTGGAAAATCCCGTTGAGGGCCCTGGGCTCAAGGGATTCAGAATTAAAGCACCATCCTGCTTGGGTGTCATGCCATACTGCAGGCTGGGAGAATATTCCAGAGGTGCCCAGTGAGGGGTCCTGGGGGGCTTCCTGTGACCCTGGAATGCAAACAGAAGATGGGCCGAATACGGCTCCCCCCGCCCCCCCGTAACTGGGGGGAATGTGACTGGTGCTCGTGATAGCGATGGAGGCCAGGGACCGTGCTGAGCATTTGCTATGGATGCCCTTGCTTTGGCCCCATGACGGGCACCGACAAGGCTGAGGGAGATGAGAACGCTCGCCCAAGACATCCATCCAGGCAGGGGGTGGGGGAATCAGAATTTGAACGAGGTCTGCAGAACCAGGGCGGTCACCATCTCTACACGATGCCCCGGAAATCACGGTCTGATGACAGCCACCAAGCGTGTCCTTGAGGAAGAAATGACCATGTCCACATTCCCTGTGCCGGGCTGTGCAGGCCCCGGGGACAAGGAAATGGCTTCCCCCAGGGTCCCGTCCCACAGGAGCTCACGGCCAATCACAGGGCACAAGACAGAGGTGAGCTGGGACAAGGCCAGGAAGCCTGAAGAAGCCTGGAGGGGTTGCTCACCAGCCTGGGCACCAATCCTGTGCTTCTCAGGGCAGGCGGGATCTGAGCTGAGTTTTCAAGGACAGCTAGGAGTTCAGAGAATGAGGGAACGTGCCAGGCCGTCTCTGCACCCCCTCCCCTGCTGCCAACGGGGGAGGTGTCTGAGCCCCAAGAGGAGGGTGGAGAGGAGCAGGGACCCCGCACTTTGCATCGCGTCTCCAGAAAGGCACTGGACACAGATAACGTCATGTCTGGCTCTCCGGCTGGGCTGGAGCGGCTCGGGGTCACAGGCCATGTCTCACCGTCTCCGGGCAGGGATGGGGGTTGGCCGGGCCAAAGCAGCACAGAGTGGTGCTGACAACCTCTGAGCCTGTCTGTCCATCCGCCCCCTCAGTCTACTAGGAATTGAGTTCATCAGTGTCCCCCGTTGACGTGTGCCCTCCCCCTGAGTCCTCCTGGGGGAGTGTTTCATCACAGGTCAGCCCTCGGCCCATCCGGACACACACCCTTCCTGCCCTGAGCCCGTTTCTGTGCCAGCCCAGGCCGTACAGCAGAGGAGCCAAGGACACAGACTCTGGGGCCTGGCCAGGCCGCCAGCTCCCCGATCCTGGGTCTGCATGAACTTCCTGTGACCACGGGCAAGTCAGCTATCGGCTCTGCGCCTCGGTTGTCTTATCTGTAAAATGGGCCGGATCATGCGATGGTGGTGAAGTTTCAACGTCACATGTAAAGTTCTTAGAACAGGGTAAACACTATGCTGTTGTTGTTGTTGTTGTTGTTGTTATTCTGTCCCAGGCTTCCACTCTCTCCTAAAATGGCCTTTGCCTGGAAAGGTAGAAGGGGGCCTGGAAGGCCGCAGGACCCATAGGTCCCCCCCATTGGCCTCCCCAGTCCTGGGTTCAAGGGCGGGTCAAGGGAGACACAGGCGAAGATTTTGTTTCTCTTCGTCTCTCAAATAGGGGTAAGAAAGCCCCCCTCATTTTGTTGGGAGGGTCACATGTAGTGACAATGAACCCTTGGCCAACTGTAAATTCTAAAGAGCCATAAAATTCTAGCTATTTGTAGTCCTTAAACAATCAGGAAGCTTCTGAGAAAAAGTGTGTGGAACTATATATCCACGATAGGCGTATACGCATAACCAACATTTATTTGAACGCTCAGCATGTGTGAAACGTGCTTGGCGAGGCATGTTCCCTACAGCCCTGAAAGGGTAGCTCTGACTTACAGGTGCAAAAACTGAGGTTCAGAGAGGTGAAGCAACCTGCCCAAGGCCACACAGCTGGAAAGTTGGACCTCCAAGGATCCCAAGTGAGAAGTGTCTTGGGCTCCCCGTTTCCCCGAGGGATTAGCAGTCCCCAGTCCTGCCACGTACGACTCCCAGCTCTCTAAGCCTTAGCTCTGAATCCTAAGAGTTCAGACCTTCATTACATTCTTTTTTTTTTTATGTTTATTTATTTTTTGAGAGAGGGAGACAGAGCATGAATGGGTGAGGGGCAGAGAGAGAGGGAGACACAGGATCCGAAGCAGGCTCCTGGCTCCGAGCTGTCAGCACAGAGCCCGATGCGGGGCTCGAACTCACAGACGGCGAGATCATGACCTGAGCTGAAGTTGGAAGCTCAACCGACCGAGCCACCCAGGCGCCCCATGTTCTTGACCCTCCTATGGAGCTGCCTTCCCAGAGCCACCTTCCCAGGCTTCCCTTCGCCTTTCCTTCAAGGCCCCTAGAAGTGGCTCCACATGAAAATCACATCTGCAATGCTGTGTATATCCTGGTCCATGACACTGCCCACTGCCTCCCTCGGGTGCCCCTTATGAAGCCCCCTGCTTGGTGAGAAACGCCCAGGAGAATTCAAGGTAAGGAACAACGTTGTTTCCCCCGGGGGAACTGGGCTGTTTCCTCATTCTAGGTCATCCAGGTTCTACAACTGATCATGTTTCCCTTTTCGATGTGGCCACAAGGAAGCTCAGAGTCACATTCGCAGGTCAGACGCAGCAACCGTATTAACCCAGCTGGTCTGGCTTCTACGTTGGTTTGGTTACTCTTCATGCCTGCATCTAGTTATACTTTCTATTGGTTTTAGTCCGCGGTGATAAGTGATAGTTGACTGGGTACCTGCAACAGCCCGGAACGCTGTATAAATACTTTCATTGTATCAGCTCACACAACCCCCCAGGTCCCCAGAAGTGGTGCTGCTGTCACTCCCAATGTAAGGGTGAGGAAGTGAGGCTATTGTCCCACAGTCAGCGGGTGGCCAGCTCACACTGCTCAGACTTTGAGCCCTGCTCTTCACCGCTTTGCTTTCCAGAAAGTGGAGCTCATCCCTCCGTGTCTGCACCACCCCTCCTCCTGCCCCCCCAGGACACCTACTCATTGTTCCCCTTGTCCTAGACCCTCCAGGGATCTACCTCCCTGCCCTTCTTTTCAGGACATCTGGTTGAGGTCTGGGGCACATGGTTCATCACAGCCCAGGCAGGCAGGTGAGCCTGGGGCCAGTCCGTCCCCCTTTCTGCCCTCAGCTCCCCCAGAGAGCCCAGGAAGCCCAGGGAGCAAATGAACTCCCCTGGCTGGCTCCCAGATTCAGCCTGTGACCCTGAACTTACACCCATTTAGAATAAGGCCTGGAGTTGAGCTGTTCTGAGGCCCCTGGGACAGGCTCCCCAGGTCATCGAGACAGTGTCCTGCCTCCAGGCCCCCTCCTCCCTAGCATCCCTGCCTGGACATCTACGGGACACATATGAAGCAAAGGACGCCTTTGTTTCTCTTTATGGCCTTAGCGCACCTTCCCAGCAGTCCTGAGAAGTGGGCAGGGCAGGTATTATCATCCCCATTTTGTAGGTCCTGAAATTGAGGCTCAGAGAGGAGAAGCAAGTTGTTCAGGTGTGACCTTGGACCTCTCAGCCTCCAGAACTGTGAGGACAGATGTCTGTTGCTTAAGCCCCAGAGTCTCCGACATTCTGTGACAGCAGCCGGAACGGGGACCAAGGCCTCGGGGCCCCATTGCAATCCCAGCGTGATGGGGCTGGTCCGAGGACCTACCCCCAGGCTCTCGTGAGGCTTGAGGAGGCGGTGTTTGTTCCAGGGGCTCTGGGGGCACTGCCTGGGGCATGGAAAGTTCACCACGGATCATTAAGCACTTCCTGTGACTGGACAGCGGGCCACACACATCTTACCCACCTCTTACACGACAGCCTTCCGGGGCCGGGACACGATTGCACCCATTTTCAGATGGGGACGCTGAGGCACAGGGAGGCGAAGTAATGTGCGTGAAGCATTTTACATCCCTGTAGCGCATAAGGCCACTCTTGTCCTTGTCGTTGTTGTTATTGTTTGGGGAGGGAGGGGTGGACGTAATCCGCGTCCACCAGTTTTCTATCAGTACCCGGTTCTGACCCCACTGCTCCCTTCATCTGCGCTCTGGCCAGCTCCCAGGCCTCTCCCTCTGATGCTGACTGTGTCCCACCTGCTGCCCCCAGCACCCCCCAAAAGCCTGCTGGATAACAGACACTCCTCCTTCACCAGTCTCCGGCTCAGTGCCCGGTGCACAGTAAGTGCTCAGTAAGCACGTGTGGCATTAACTGCTGACATCGTGATTTACTGGACACTTCTATGTGGTGGGTGCCAAGCCCATTAGAAGTGTTGTCACAGACGACTTGCAAGGGGGGAGGTGTCGTTCCCCCCCGAGGCTTTGGAAACATGGAGCCTGACGCCTACTGTACCGGTCAGCCCGCGTCGCTGTCACCGGGGACCACAGGCCGGGCAGTTTAAACAACAGACATTGATTTTCTCATGGCTCTGGAGGTTGTAAGCCCAGGATCAAGATGCTGGCAGGCTTCCTCTGAGGGTCGCTCTCCTTGGCTCCTACACAGCCGTCTTCTCCCCGTGTCCTACGTGGTCTTGCCTCCGTGTGTGCCTGTGTCCTGATCTCTTCTTACAAGGAGCCCCGTCATGATGGATCAGGGCCCACCCAGATGGCTTCATTTTACCCTAACCGCCTCTTTACAGGCCGTATCCCTGAAAATACAGTCATATTCGGAGGTGTTGGGGGCTTGGGGTTAGATTCATTCGACGTATGAATCTGGGGGGATGCGATTCAATCTCTAACACCCACATGCTGCCATCATTGGTATAACCCAACACGGCTATTTACGGTTCCTCCAGATGGCTCACTCTGGGCTTGGGGGAGTCTTACCCCCAGCTCTCTACCCCATGGCCTCACCCGTGCTGGGACCCAGGCCCTATCCTTACGATGGGTTACTCGGGCACACGCACACACACACGCCCTGCCTCCGGTGGTGGAAGATATTTACCATCTCCACACCCATCAAGGGAGTGCCATCTGCAATGTACGAGAAATGTACAAGAAATGTACAATGTACAAGAAATACCTTCAAATCCAAACAGGCAGCAACCCCAACAGAACAACCTCAAACCATAGGAACAGGTAATTTACAGGAGGGAAACCTCCAAACATGGGCATGTGACAAATTCATGCTCCAAGACTTGCAAATGACAACCGCGGCTGGATGAAACTTGGTGCCTACCGGGCTGTGGCAAGAATACAGCGCTGGCACGGCTACCCCTCAGGCTGGCAGGATGGGGGCACAGGCTCTCAGGCCACCCTGCGGGTACCCGTGAACCCCTGGGCACCCTCCAGCCCCGGAAGGCACCAAGCACCAGGGCACTCGTGTGTGCCGTTTGCGGGGACATGCCTCAGCTTGGGCTCTCCAGAAGCAAACCTCCAATGCGGATCCCTGCAAAAGTGATTTATTAAGGAAGTGTTCCGGGAAAAAATCCATACGGGAGTGGAGAAATCAGATCAGGAAGGGGAGGAGGCTAGTCAAGGG
This sequence comes from Neofelis nebulosa, assembly GCF_028018385.1. NCBI lineage: Eukaryota > Metazoa > Chordata > Mammalia > Carnivora > Felidae > Neofelis > Neofelis nebulosa. The sequence goes on along the minus strand of NC_080792.1, from coordinate 78,218,898 downwards.
TGCAGAAGGTGCCCTTGGCCCTTGCTTGCGCTCTGGGAACAATGGAGGTCGTGATTCAGGAGGCCGAGCGTTTGTATCCCTCCACCCTGCCCACGTGCATTCCCAGGCACTCCCAGCCCCGGAGGTCCGGAGGTCGATCCTCTAACAAAAGCCGAAGGTGCCGGCCCACAGGGGCAGGAGACCTCGGGGAGATTGTGTGCGCTAAAACAGTCGAGGATCTGGGGTCTAAGGAGGCACACACATGCGTCTGCTGACGGCTGGAAGCTGGAGACCCCTGAAGGTCCAATGTGGGAGAGGGGACTAGGGAATGCCATAAGCTGCTAGAAGTGACAGATCATGCACAGTACACACGGCATTGGCATTCGGAGCATCTTAAAACCACCTAACCATAGGAGCACTTAAGGGCATCGAAAACACGCACGCACACAAAACGGGAACAAACATCTGGCAAGAACACCACCAGATAACAAGCTACACACTGAACGGATTAGGATAGCCCCGTGGGAGCAGGGGTGGGAGGGAGAAGTATAGAGAAATGAATGCCAGGAAGAAAGGGAGGTCAAGTGCGGGGGGGCTTCGAGCGGCCAGTGATGCAAATGAGAATGGACGGAGGGGTGTCATTATGTGAGCCCTCTTTCCTCTCCTGAGGTCCAGAAAAACCAAGAGCAAACAAACAGACACTCCAAATCCCTGCCTGGTGCTCATGCTCCGACGGTGTTCAGCTCACGCCTGGATCCCTGATGAAGCCACACTCGGCCTGACAGCCTTGGCCCTGCGCAGGGGACTTCGGTGCCCCCCCACCCCCCACCGAAGACTCTTTTCAGACTGGGAATGAACTTGGCTGAGCCAGTGGAAGCACTGGCCCAGTTAAGCTGGCTCTGTGGCACCCAAGGCCTCCGACCTCCTCGGCAAGCCCAGCCCTGGCCCAGGACAGGTCGGGGCTCAAGTTCACAAAGGGTTTCTCCTGCCGAGAGCAAAACCCTCAGGTGGATGTCATTCGCTTAATTTTTATTAAGCAAACAGATGGCCCTCACTACAGACTAGGCACTGTTCTAAGCACTATTACAGATGAGGAAACTGAGGCCCAGAGAAGGTAAGTAACGTGCCCACAGGTAGGTCAGCCAGGCAGGTCAAATGAGTCATTCTGGACGGAGGAGGAAGCTCCAAGCAGGCAGGTGCCATGCGGGGCTTCAAACTCAGAGCCTGCTGAACTGCCCAACCCACTCCCTTTCCTTGTCTACCACCTGGCCTCCTCGGAACATTCTGGAATTCTCTGGTCTTTGCTCCCCAGGAACCTCCCGAGAGCCCCTATGAGATTTATCTGGCGGGGTTCACAGCGTGCATTTTGCAGATGGGGCCAGACAAGTTTCCAGGTTCCCTGTGACTTTTCTGTGGGGCCCCTCTGTGTCCAGTCAATGGCCCGAATGGGACTGTGTCACGACCCCAGTGCCATGGGGAAAGTCTCCCGGAGATGGGAGCTCATCCATCCATCCTGCGAGGGAGTGCGGAGCCTGCCGCTCCCTGGCCCTGGCTGGGAGGCTGGGTTGCACCACCTGGACCTCCCCCTGTCCCGCTCTGCAAGGGTGGCTGTCCTCCATCCTGCTTTATCAAGGGGACATCTGAGGCCAGAGGGGGCGGGGGCGGGCTTGCTTGCCTGAAGCCACACAGCTGGTTAGTGGCAGTGCAGGGATTTGAATCCGGTCCGTATGAGTCCGAGGCCCCACCTTCTCCAGCTGCTCTCCACTGGCCCGTGTCCCCGTGGGCTCAGGGGACGGCAGGGCTGAGGGGCATCTGGGCAGCAGCTGTGTGCCTTTTGCTTCCTGTCTGGGTCTCTGTTGCGGGCCCCTTTGCTAAACGAGGGCCCCAAGTCTGCGAAGGACTCGGCTCCCTTTCTGTCTGTCGTCTGTCTGTCGGGGACTCTCTCTGCTGGCTTCTTCCTCGGCCTCTCTTTCTCCCTGTCCGTGTGTGTAGCAGGGCCCGTGGGTGGGGGAACCCATCAGGGAAACAGGAAGCTCCTTCCTTTGCGTTTGGCCTGGCTCTTGCCCTCCCCATAGCCTGCTCCCAAGGTCCAGATGGGCGGCCGCAGATGCCTCTCTGGCTCTCTCCAAGCTCTCCCCCAGAGGGCATTCCATTTTGTGGCCGGGGAAACTGAGGTCCAGACAGAGCAAGTGACCCTCCCTAAGCCACAGAGAGGGGCTCCATCTGTCTTGTGTGTGGCGTATACACAGGGCCTAGAACTCTGCCTGGCACGTCACCCACCTTAGGGCTCCCCCCTCTGTACCTTCCCTGCACAGATTTGCCAATGGAGGCTCACTCAGAGAGGTGAAGTGGCCAGGCCAGGCTCACACAGACCTTAAATGTTAGCCTAGGATTTGAACCAAGGACGCTCTGCCCCCCAAAGCTGCTATTTCTGGTTGCCCCAGATCATAGCCTCGGCCACTCTTCCTCCACAAATGTCCCTCCCCAGCCTTATCCTCACCTCCTGCTGGCCCAGACGGCCTCTGCAGGTTCTGAGGTCTTTGCTGCCAGAGTTCCCGGTTGCTCCCACCTACCAGTCCCCCGCCCTTCCGGGCAGAGAGACCGGGCAGATGGCTGTGAGAGACACATTAGGGGTTTCAGTTGCTGGATCCCCAGCTCCGAGGACTCAGGAACCTCGAAACCACCAGCACCACAGATACTCCAGCCACGGGCTGGCAGCCAGCCCCCGGACGGAATTAGCTCGGTGTTGGGAGAGAATTTCCTCCCTGGTCCCACGCCCACACTTGGAAGCTCACACTGAGTCACTGCAGTGAAGCTAGAAAGTGCTGGCCGCCTAACAGCCTGTCCCATTTTCTTGTGGTTTGGATGGGGCCATGTTTGAGCTTAGGGCTCCGTAGGCGTGGGCAAGAGCCAGGAGCCTATAACCCTGGACCCGGACAACCCACTTGCTCAGAGACCAGAGGCCCCAGGAAACCTCCAACAGCAGACGAGTGCACAGAAGCAGGAGACCCCCCAAATATCCATTCTACTGCCTGGTCTCCCCTCCCCCGCATTAGAACACCACTCCTTCCTCCCGGGTGTGCTCTGTCTGTCCCCAGATCCACTCCCCCCAGCTCTGTGTCCTACAGGCGGACCCACAGGAATGACATCACAAGGCTCTTTGAGAGCCCGACAGGGGGGACAGGGCAGGACGAGAGGGAGGTCAGGCTCCCTCCCGGCAGAGTCTCCTGAGTCGGTCACAGCCATGCCACCTGGATCGAAGTACAGACCCCTCCTCTGGCCCCCAGCCTGGGGCACCAAGGTCTCCATGCAGGGCTGGCCCTGGGCTGCTGGAGAGAGAGAGAGACAGAGAGAGAGAGAGAGAGAGAGAGAGAGAGAGAGAACATCCCCTATACTGTCCACCCCTTTCTGAGCCCTCCGAGCCTAGGCTGTCCTGTCTCTCTGTTTGAGCCGGTCATCAGTTTCTGGCTATGACCCTAACCACACTCCCTACCCTCTACCCCCATATCTGTCAGATCCTGCCCGTTTTGTCCATCAACAGCTCGCAGACCTGCCCGCCACTTCTGCCCACCCGGATGGTGGTGACAGGCCCCCAACCAGCCACTCGTTTCCATTCGGATTTCATTCCCCACCTGGTAGCCAGAGAGAGCTCTTCAAAGCGCAAACCACATTGCAATGCTCTCTGCTTACGAGCCCTCCTTAGAAGCAGCACCAGCTCCTTACCGAAGTCCCTAAGGCCCCTGCCTCCTCTAGGACTGAGCCCAGGATGGATCCTGGCCCCAAATGAGACCCTGCCTTGGCCGCAGGCTCCGGGGCCCAGGTAGAGTGTGGACACTTCCTTGCAAACCCGGCCCCCCTATCTGATTGCAGACCCAGCAGTCATTCCCAGCCACCTAGGCCCCTAGCAAGAGTGTTTGGGTGGACGTCTCTTCTTCCAGGCTGAGAAGCCACTCTGGCCCCAACAGTGGGTCTGACGCACAAACACTGCGTGTCTTTGCAACTACTCAGCTTGCATCCAAAGCCGCCAGGCAGATAGCTTGCGCCTTTTCCCACAAACACGGCCCCAGCCCCTGGAGGTGACCTGTAAACAAATTCCCCCATGCTTATATCCCCCTAGACTACGAGGCCCAGCACCCGACTCGCCTAATCCCCTAAAGCCAGCCTTGTGTCCGCTCACGCAAGCAATCCCCGAGCTTATCCGGAAGGCACTGGGCGCGATGACATGAGCTGCTCAGGATGTGGTCTGAGACGGCTGCCAACGGGGGTCGCTGTCCCCCCCCCCCCCCCCCCCCCGCCTCCGGCCAGGTGCCGCCCAGGGCATGTGCTCAGGGTCCTGCTCATAGCAGGGGCTCAGAGCCTAGACTCCGAGGCTCTCAGGGTTAAATGTTATTAAATATTATCATCCAAATAACGGTATTTTACTGAGCACGATATGCGTCAGGACACTGAGAAGCTCTTCGTGTACATCCTTCACATGAACCCCATGCGACGGTGGGGTCATTACTACGGCCAATTTAGAGTTGAAGAAGCAGAGGCCCGGGGCGTGGAGTCTCACCCAAGGTCACATGGCCACTGAGAGGCAGAGGTCTTTATACTTTACAGGGCCTACTTGACAAACGCCCTTAGGTAAATCCCTGACCCCCTGGGGGCCTGGGTTTCCCCGTCTGTAAAACAAGGAGGTTGGAGTTGACGGTGTCGAAGGCTCCCTTCCAGCTTTAAAAAATGCCACGGTTGGGGCGCCTGGGTGGCGCAGTCAGTTGAGCGTCCGACTTCAGCCAGGTCACGATCTCGTGGTCCGTGAGTTCGAGCCCCGCGTCAGGCTCTGGGCTGATGGCTCAGAGCCTGGAGCCTGTTTCCGCTTCTGTGTCTCCCTCTCTCTCTGCCCCTCCCCCGTTCATGCTCTGTCTCTCTCTGTCCCAAAAATAAATAAAAAACGTTGAAAAAAAAAATTAAAAAAAAAAAATGCCACGGTTGAGGGGCACCTGGGTGGCTCAGTCGGTGGAGCGTCTGACCTCGACTCGGGTTGTAATCTCGCGGTTTGTGAGTTCGAGCCCCGCGTCGGGCTCTGTGCTGACGGCTCAGAGCCTGGAGCCTGCTTCCGCTTCTGTGTCTCCCTCTCTCTCTGCCCCTAACCCACTTGCATTCTGTCTCTGTCTCTGTCAAAAATAAATAAGCATTAAAAAAGATTTTTTTTAAAAATGCCACGGTTGAATGGGCCAAGTGTCCGTCGATTGCCAGCCTCGTGGCACTAAAAAAGACAATATGGCCCAGCTCCACGCTGTGTGACCCTGAGCAAACTGCTTTACCTCTCTGAGCCGTTGTTGAGTTGCCTATGGAATGGCAATAATAAAATCTTCCTTTGAGAAAATCACGGAATCTGGATAAAGTGCTTTCTTGGGACCCCTTGCAGTTCTAAGATTTCTGGCCCAGTGGCTGAAGGCTGATTTATAAACCTCCCCTTCCTCACCCGGTCAGCAGGTCTGGGGTCCTTACTAACTATGACAAGGTTGTCTCAGGCTCATTCCCCTGCTCCAAGCTGCCCAGTGGCTAAGCCACCAGGTTCAAATGCCCTTCTTAGCTAAGCAACCATGAACAAACTCTCTCCTTTCCAAGACTCAGTGTTCCCATCTGTAAAATGGGGCTGATATTATGACCTCCCTCCTAGAGTTACCATGAGCCTGTCAAGAAGCAATAATGTGGGTCCACAGAGTGCCCCACGCACAGCGGGTGCTCAGCAAACGTTTGTAGAGAAAAATCGGATGGAGATTTACTTGGGAGAACCAGCAGCAGCCCTGTCCCCCGCTGAGGAGAAAGCTGGGCTGAATCCACTTAGCAGATTCTGAACCAAAGCAGAGGGCCGGGCTTCCAGAAACCGACGGAACTCGAAGATGAGCCTGGAATGTGTCTGGAGGCAGCGGAGGGGATGGAAGCCAGGCCGCAGCCAGTGGTTCCTCTGAGCCTCCCCCTCCCAGACCAGACGCCGCCCCGGCCGGATGACGAAGTGTGGCCACTGCGATCCCTGCCCTCAGCTCGGCCCCCTCTCCCTCCCCACATCCTCTGCGAGGGCCTCCGCGAAGCATTTTTCAACTTGGTTGAAACCCTCGGCTGAAACCGAGCTCTTGTGCCCGCTCTGTCCTCACAGAGGATCCCGGCGTAACCAGGAGCTGGCCCCGGCTGTGTGGGCTCTACCCCGTTTTCTCCGCATCTCTGACCCCCCCGTTTCTGCTCCTGGAACGCGGAGCTCGCCCGACGGGCTGTGAAATGGAAGGAAAACGGCCCACGGGATGCGCCTAGCAAAAGAGGCAGCCCCTCGTGGGGTCTCCCCCGATGCCAATTCCCCCTTATTCCCATTTGGCAGAGAAAACTCAAATTCAAACAAGTTTCATGATCCTTCCCCAGGTTGCCCCACCCCCAACCCCAAGGGAGCAATGGGTAGAATGCGGCTTCTCTTCTGGTTCTTCCTGGAATCAGGTTCGGTAACCCCATCTCCAGCACTTACAGGCTGTGTGACCTGGGATGAGTTACCTCACCTCCCCAGGCCTCGGGCTTCTCCTCCCTAGCGTCTACATCCAGGGGCCGCGACCATTCGGTGGAACCCTCGGTGGGGGAGTGCCTGTCGCAATCACGATTACTCGGGACTGTCATAGGAAAGGACCTGGGAAATGCGTCCCCACGGCTCCCTCAGCAGAGCTACTGTTGGAGGGTCCCAGGAGAAGCTGGCAGGGCACCGGCCTTCTCTGGAACCTCTCGGATTAGGGTCAGAAGTCGGGGCACGTTGGATACATCAGAGGCACCGGCAGGCTGCAGCCTCGGGTCCCAGGCCCCTTTCCAGCCTTCTGACGTCCTCCGCGGCGCTGAGGCTCTGGCACATCTGGCCAAGGACAGCCCCGCCCCGGCCCCGTTCACCCCAGGCCACCTTGTTTCGGAGACTTCCTGCCTCCGGCCTGGAACGTTCTCCTCCGTGGCCCCGTCACGGGAGGAAGTGTGCGCAGCATGGGCCTGGGGCTTCAGGAGTGCGGTTTGGCACCTTTGCCTGGGAGAGGTCAGAGAACAGAGGCCCTATTGGAGGACGAGGGAGGGTGGGCCGGGGCCTCGCCCAGACAAGCTGACTCAAACCCTCCGGGAGGCTGAGAAACTTCCGGCAAGATGGCCTTGACATCGGGCTCATGGAAAGCTCCAGAGGCCAGGGATTCTTGCCCCCACGTCTCTGATCCTTGGGTCTCCTTTTCTCCATCCTTCCAAGAAATATTTATCAAACATCCATTAGGCTCCAGGCCTTGGTCTCGGTCCTGGGGATATAGCAGGGAACAGAGACACGGCACTTGCCTCAAGAGGCTGGCATCCTCGGAAGAGGAATGGGAGCAAACCGATAAACGAGTAGGTGCCAAAGAAGGCAAATGCCTCTGGAGCCAGACTGCCTGGGTTTGAGTCCCTGCTCTGCCACCCACCTGCTGTGTGACCTTGGGGGAGTCATTACACCTCTCTGTGCTTCAGTGTCCTCAGCCGAGAAACAGCCCTGGTGAGTAGCGCCTCCCGCACGGGGCGACTCTAAGGATTAAATGAGTTTACACTGGTAACGTTTTAGAAGCATGCCTGGTGCATTGGAAGCATCGTGTAAGTGCTGGAAAAAAAATCAAATGATTATAGTGGCAGACGGTAGTAGGTGCTACAGAGAAAATATAAAGAGGAACAGGGCATGGGGGGGGGGGGGGGAGAAGAGCATTATTTTAGGTGGAGTGCCCAGAGGAGGCGTCTCTGAGAAGGTGACCTCTGAGCAGAAACCAGAACATAGGAAGAGGGAGACGTGTGACTATCTGATTAAAGGCAGGAGGAACGGCAAGTGCAAAGGCCCTGAGGTAGGAGCACATTCGATGGGTTCAGGAAACAGCACAGACCTGTGCATTCAAGCATCTATTCAGATGGCTGCTAGTGGGCCATGCTCCCCGCTAGAAGCTGTGGGCGTCAGATGGCCCAGTCTCTGCCGTCATGTAGGGGAGGTGGGTGCAGGGGCATGGTAGATGCTCTGAGATGTCACCGAAAGTCCAGGCTTGCAGCGAACTGGTCATACTGCATCACAGACAGGATGGGCTTCTCCGCAGTCTCCACCCCCTCCCTTTTATAGTCTTGATCCCCACACTAGTCATTGTGTCTCCCTCCCGGCCCCGTTGGCCGCTGAGACTGTGACCCTGGATCTGTACAAAGCAAAGGGAAGTTGGTTGGGGAAATCAGGGGAAACTTCTTGGTGGAGGTGGCATTGGGGCCGAGCCTCGGAGAGTGCAAAGCCTTTGCTATGGGGCGCCAGGGAGGCAGGAGGCATCCGCGAAGACAGATCCGTGCGTGAAGGCACACAGGCTTCATCGAGCATGGTAAGTGCGTGTGTGGAGAGTGGGACGGCAGGAGACCGGGCTGGGAGAAAGACCCTTGCAAGGCACTGACTTTACCATGGAGGCAATAGGGAGCCACGGATGGCCTTTGAGCAGAGGGATGTCCATCATTCTGAAATGAGCCCAGCTCTAACCCACACCGCTGATATGGGGGCCATGCTGGAAGAGGGAAGACTGGAGACAGGAGGCCAGCAAGGGGCCCCGCGAGCTGAGCGAGGACCCTTCCGCCAGCTCTGGGTCCACCCAGAAGTGGCAGTCCTCAGAGGTTCCGGGAGTTGGGGCCCCCTCAGAGCGCCAAGGAGTCTGGCAATCCCCCCATTTTCTTGAGGAATATTTCCTCAGCCCACGTGGGCAGTTTTGCCTCAAGAAATGTTTCCATGGTAACTGCCAATGCTCTAAGGTCTTAGATGACAGACGAGTGGGGACCACAGACACCCAGATGAGGCTTCACGGGAGAAGCCAGGTCACGGAGAAAGGCCCACGCTGGCCAGTCCTAGGGGCCGAGACTCATCTTCTGCCCCCAGAGGCCCTGAAGCCACAGATGAAAATTGGTTGCCATGACAATGCTGACTCCTCGTCTCTGGGTCTCACTGGCCTGGGGCCTTTCAACACGGGGGTGTGGGGAGAGGGGGGAGAGAGAAAGGCAATGCCAACAGGCAGCCGGAACCAGCCGCTTCCAAAAGACGCGCATCCTGGGACAGGTGTGTGAAGCAGGTAAGTCTGAAGACGACCCTCCCCCCCCCCCAGGAGATAAGCACGGATGCAAATGAAGGTGTAGCCTCTGGGGGTCTGAACTTTGGATTCCAGAAGGGCATCCTCCGCGCCCCCAGACCCGGTGCCTGGTAAACCCTGCTGCCATGCCTTGAATTCCACCATTAAATCCACTTTCTACTCCCCTCCTCCAGTGAACTGCAGTAAAGGAAGTAATGATGATAATGACCTGTTACGAACTGAAGGTCTGTGTCGTCCCCTCTGCCCGCCCCCGCCCAAGTTCATATGTGGAAAGCTCATCCCTAACGTGAGGGTGTTAGAAAGCGGGGCCTTTGGGAAGCAATTAGGTCATGAGGGTGGAGTCCCACGAACGGGGTGAGTGCCTTTATGAGAGACCCCACAGAGAGATCCCTGCCTCCACCATCTGAGGACATGGAGAGAAGATGTGAACCAGGGAGCAGGCCCTCTCCAGCCACCACATCTGCCGGAACCCTGATCTTGGACGTCCCGGCTTCCGGAACTGTGAGAAGTCAATTGCCGTTTTGGTTATAGCAGCCAAGACGGGCCAAAACCATGACTAACATTTATTGGAAGTTTACAGTGCACCGGGCACTGTTCGAAATACTTTAGCTAATTTGCTAATATAGCATGATCTAGCTAATTAATCTAGACAGGAGCAACATTGGGTATTATCGATCCCATTTGAATATGGGTATTGTTAAGGTGAAGAAGTTGAAGCACAGAGAGGTCAAGCAATCTGCCTAAGGCCACACAGTGAGGAAGTGGCAGAACCAGGATTTGGATGTAGGCGTCCGGTCTGTTCCTCCTCGCTTACCTCTCTGGAGTTTCTTTCCAAAGCCCACGCTTGCTTCTGGTGTCACAAAGCATGCAGAGCTTAGCCCAGTGCGGGGCACCGAGCAGGGGCCTGGCGATGTCCCTTCCCTTCTCCTTCCAGGCGTATGGTCCCAGAAAGGAATCCAAATATAAGTCAAAATTGTGCACCCACCCCCACAACAACAGAAATGCTGGCCTTCTCTCCAGAAGCACCCCTTCCTCGTAGCCGTGAGCAAACCCCAAGCTTTTGGTTAGCAGCCCCTGGAATCCAAAGACACCTTCTGCCCTTCCACGTGCTCCCAGACAGGGCCCATTCGTGCATCCATTTGGGGAGGGGCCTGTCCATTGCTTCTTTGTCAGAAGCCACCCCACCCGTCTCGTCAGGCTGCAGGGCTTGGAAGGAGATGACGCCACCCCCTGCTCTGAGCCTGGCCAATGAGAATATCCCACTCCGCTGGCCACCAATGACTGCTTCAGGAATGGGGCAGTCATTGCCCCATGGGCCAATGAGAGTCTTCCCTGGGACTCTTGCCACCACCTGGGCAGATTCTAACAGAGAACGAGACCGACACAGAAGAAGGCCGACCTCAAAGATGCGGAAACACCAACCACACCCAAACCCTTGCTACACGTAGGGGTTCCCTCAACCAATGGATTTCCTTTACTGCTTTAGCCAGTTGGGTTGGGATTCTGTCACCGGCGACACGCCTGCCTCACACACAGCTGTTCCAGATCCGGGATCCCCCAGTTGAGGAGGGACCTCCCTGCAAGAGTGCGCAGCCCCCTAAAGGGGCGGCAGCTTGAGAGAGAGGCTGAGGGCCTCGCAGACTTGTTTGCCTGACCCTACAACGTCCCTTGCCCTTGAGGGGCTCCCTCAGGTGCCATAACCTCTCCAGGGAAATCAGGAATGCCAAAGGAATCCCCAAATCAGAGAACTTGCCTTCACTTTGCAAACAACGCCAGCCCCCGAGCCGGGTGTCTGAGGCTCGGAGGAACCGGACGCTGTCCCACCTTGCGGGCAGGTGGAAAGAACAGTCACGGAAACAGACGCATAAATCGGAGCTGACATTTACTGAGGGCGGAGGCTTCGGTCTGTTTGTTCACGGCTGTATCCCCGACCCCTTCAACAGCGTATACGACACCACGGCACACACGCCATAAAATTCGTTACGTCCATTCCAGGGCTCGTCTTGTGTGTGGCGTTTACACATTAACAGACTCGGTCTCCACATCAGTCTTGAAGTTAGAACTCTTCTTGGCGCCATTTCCAGATGAAGAAAGAGCAGCTCGGTGAGGTTAAGTAACTTGCCGCAGGCTGCCCGGCCAGGAAGCTGCAGAAGTGGGTCGGAATGGGGTGTTCGCCCCTTATGGGGCTGTGGCAGGAGCAGGGGAAGAGGGGGGAAGCAGTCTCAGCGGAAGGGGAGATCCTGGCGGGGTTGGGGGACAGCGGGAACGAAGGCGCGGAGGTGGGACACAGCGAGAGGGGGAAAGGCGGCACAAAACAGGAGACCCGGTGGAGAACAGCCACAGAGAGAGGAAAAGAGGGCCCCGGTGTGTAAGCAATAGTATCTGTTCCCCTTGGCCAGCCTGGGTGATGTCAGCAACCTAGGGGCACTGACCCAGGACAGGGCTGCAGGGCCCAGGGCTACTGGGGGGAGGGGGTGGAGGGGGGGGACTTCAGAGCCCAAGTCCTTCCAAACCAATCTGCTCCCGCGTGCTCCAGGAGCCCAGTGCCCCCCTAGCATGGTGTTCGAGACCTCTAGGCTCTAACTCTGGCCGATCCCCTCCGCCTGCGGTGCCCCTGTCTTGTTCCCTAAGCTCCTCCCAGCCTCACTGAGCACTCGATGCAGATCCAGGCTGCCCTGTCCCCAGCAGTGACAATGAGAAGAAAGGACACTCGTGCTGGGACGGCCAGGCGTCTGGCTGGGCTTGGCCTTCCTCTTCTCCCCGTAGCCGGACAAAGCCCCCAGAGGAGAGGGAATTATTCTCCCCACGCAACAGATGTCGAAACTAGACTCTGAAAGGAACGGGGTCGGGATGAGCAGCCACGCCTGTCCACAAGGCTGGTGAGAATGTCCCTCTGTCCCATCACGGTGCGTCCAAGCCCCCGAGGGACTGACGGCCCTTCCACTGCAGGGCTGTGATGAGCCTTCGAGCCTCAGACTTGCCTCGTGTCTCACTAGCAAGCTTCTCCAGGGTGACCCAGAAGCCCTCACCTGTCTCTGGGTCTCTGAGTTCTGCCCTCGGCAGAGAGGGACAGAAAGTGAGAGGCTGGGGTGGCGACATTAACCCCCACTTCTCAGGTGCCAACCTCTACTTAGAACAAGCCGTCAACAAGGCAGGCTTTTCATTCCCATTTTGCAGAAGTGGAAACTGAGGCTCAAAGAAGCAAGACCACTAGCCCCAGAGCCCCACAGCTAGGAAGGGGCAGAGATGGGATTCGAGCTTGGGCCGCTCTGACACAGGAGCCGCATCTTCAGTCACGGTGACTGTCCCTGGCGTCCTGTGACTTGCCTGCTGGAGGTCCCTCTGGGCACAGAGCACTGTGTTCTTATGCCCGCTGACCCCAACTGTGCCCGGGGCTGGCAGGGTCACAGCGTCCCACACATCCACCGCCCCACCTCCGAGAGCCCTCAGTGACTTGACTCACCCACCTCGGACGGCACAGTTGCCACTCGCTGGGCTCCTGGGCAGGCGGGTGGACCCCGGAGAGATCCGGGAGCCCTGAGCCGCACAGCTGCACCCTGCCAGGCTGCCAGCCCTGGGCACAGGGGGCCTTGGGGGCCCCTTGGAACCCCCTGGCTCCAGCCCAGGCGGCTGACAAAAGGGCTGGCCACGGCTGCTAGCAAACCCGGATGGTGGAGTAGGAGACCCCACCCTGTTCCCAGGCGCGGGGGGGAGGAAGCACGGGCTGCCCTCCCCCTCAACCCTGTCACTGCGTGGTCACCTTTCCCAAGGCAGAGCTCCAGCCTTGCCCTACGGAAGGGTCCTGCTGGGAAAACTACCCCTCCACCCTCAACGGAAAAAGCAGCTGGTTGAAGCCCAGAGGAAATTCCAGAATCTTAAAAGCCGTTGCTGGAGAGGCTTCAGGCTCGAGGGGGCTGCCGCCCTCACGTTACAGGAAAAAGAAAGTAACTCAGCGGCGCCGAGAGCTTAAGCCTCACCCGGCAGACGCGGAGCCAGATCCCGGGGCCAGGGAGCAATGTCCTCATCCGCAAGGTGGGTCGACGTAAAGACCCACCTCGGGATCCCCAATGCAGGGAGACCAGTCATCCAGCTTGGGGGTATCCCGTGAGGCGGGGCTTCCAGAACGTTCCAGGCAAAGCAGGATGGGCTGGTCGGCTTTTGTGGGTGAAGATCCTGACTCGACAGACGTGCCCCTGGGCTGTTATGTTTACAGACAGCTATTTCTGGAGGGTGACAATATTGAGGTTGCATTCCAGCTCGGCCACCGGAAGCTGTGGCCTTTATTCGATGAATGTGACAAAGCTCGGTGGTGTGCCAGGCGCCCGGCTAGGTGTGGGGATGCCACAGACAGTGAAGCGTGCGAAGACTCGTGTCTGGTGGCGCTTACCTCGTGGGTGGGTGGCGGTGGGGGGTGAGGGGAGACAGGCAGAAGACAGCATCACACGGGCACCATCAAGGGGTGCCCTTCGCCAGCCAGATCGCCTGGCCTTGAAACCGGGGGAGCCCACGCCCGGGCCCTCCGGTCAACGCTCCGGAAAAAGAACCAGAAATAAACTCTCCCTGGGTTCTGCCATGTTCCAGAACAGGTCACTCCTCTTTCTCCTCCCCACCTCCACCGGCGGAACTTCGAGAAAGACCCACGGGGCCGTTAGAAAGCTCTTCCTTTCTGGACTCAGCTGGACTCCGAGCGACCTGACATGGTCACCTGGAGCCCGGTTCAGCCCCCCGGAGTCACACAGGGTCAGCCGGCCACCTCCTGCCCCGGACGAGGGCGGCCGACTTCCTCACTCTCACGTTGGTCACCGCTTCCTCTGCATCGTTCTTAACCTCGCGCCTTCCAGCCCCCCCACCCGCTGGGACCCTTGTGTCTCCAAGCAGAAGGAGGAAGGCTACAGGAGACTTTGGCTTGCGGGTTTGTCTGTTTGTTTGCTCACACCTTGGCGTGGTCCAGAAGGGATGGGGTGGGGTGGGGGGCGGGTGGGGGAGAAAAGTCTCCCAAGAGGCTCACGTGTACAGGGGAACATAAATTAAAAATGAGAGCGAAAGGAGGAAGGGAACGTGGGTGGAGACAGAAAGCGGAGCCAGGGCTGAGGAGAAAAATGCAGACGATAAGGAATGTCCTAAATACGGAGCTTGGGTCGGCCGCCCAGGGGACGCCCAGACTCCTAATCTCGGAAAGGGAAGCCGGCTCCGGCCGTCACGTGCCCCCGGCGAAAAACAAACCCAGCCGGCGGGGAACGGTGAGCCCTCCTGGGGCCGGGGAGCAAGAAGGACTCTCTCCAGCGGTCTGGGCAGAAAGGACGAGGCGTGATGGGGCGATCGGTGTCCTCATGGACCCGCAGCCTCGAGCTCTGCGTGTTTTTGGACGGGCGTCCGTCAAATGCTCGCTGCCTCGAGACGGGCGCCCTCCCTAAAGCCGGCGGCCCCCGCGCCAGGGTGCTGTTCGGCAAGAGCCACTTTGCCCCGCCGTGCCCGGGAAGGAGTGGCTAGACGTTCAGGCCGACGTGTTGCTGGCTTAATCGGAAGACGTTTCTAGGATGTTTGGGAGGCTGGACTGCGCGGCCTTCAAGGCCTTCTCGCTGATCGTGTTTCCCTGACGTCCCGACGTTGTTAGCTAGGGCAAGGGGGACGCCATTCTCTGCGGCAAATGCTAGAACCCAGTCGTGCGGTCTCCCAGCTGGAGGCCAGCCCAGGGCGTGGTTACGCCGGCTCCCCGATGCTCCCTCGCCTGTTACCACGTTCAGGATGCTGATAAAGGCACTCATGACCCCTACATGGTGACCCTACACCTCGGCCTGTGCCTCGGATCTCAACACGCCCCTTTCAGTTTGGACAATAAATCATACGGTTTTCCTATTGACAAATCACCCCCTCCTCCGCCCCAGAGGGAGGGAAGCCAGAAGCTCCTGAGTGCTGGCCTTGCCCGCCCACGTATGCTGGGCCCCGTGCTGAGCACTCGTCTGGGTCATTACATTCCCATGATCCCCATTTGGCCGACGAAGAAACTGAGGTCCAGAGAGGCTGTGGCTACTCTTTGAAAAGGTCCATGCCAGGGGCGCCTGGGTGGCTCGGTCGGTTAAGCAACTGACCACGGCTCAGGTTCGTGGGTTCGAGCCCCACGTCGGGCTCTGTGCTGACGGCTCGGAGCCTGGAGCCTGCTTCGGGGTCTGTGTCTCCCTCTCTCTCTCTGCCCCTCCCCTGTTCATGCTCTCTCTCTCTTTCTCAAAAATAAACATTAAAAAAAAAAAAGAAAAAAAAAAGGAAGTACTAAGAATTTCAAGACCAGTAACGGCAGAACGTTAGACCAAGCGCAGGCCCTACTGAGCCCCATGTGGCTGACCCGCCCCTCCACTCTCAGGGAGATTTGGGAGAAGAGTCTTCTCCACTGCAGGCCCAGCAGGGCAGGGGTTTGGTGGGGTGGGGGTGGAGGTAATCTCAGTGGGGAGGAGGGAGCAGGGGATCGCAGCAGACACCCAAGGAGTTGCATGGAGGGAAGGGCGGCCAAGCAAACCCCAAGGGAAGAGGACATAGAGGGAAAAGGACATGGAGGAACAGAGAGGAGGGGAGGAGGGGGAGACAGAGAATGACCGAGAAGGTAATAGAAGCCTCTAAACTGTGAGGGCGGGGGAAGAAGGACTAAGGCAGAGCAAATACAGAGATTCAGAGTCAGACACACAGAAGGGGAAAAGCTTGAAAGCAACTTTTCTGCCTGACTCCTGAGAAAGTCCATGAAGTCCTGACGGGCCCACCCCAGAGTAGGCCAAGGAGGGGACCCCACGAATGGCCATCCTTCCGGGGGATGGTCCATAGCAGCCTGGGAAGTAGAGGGCACGTGGGTGTTTTCTGGTGTATTTGGGTACATGTTTAGGAGCGTAATAAGGGCAGCCTTGGGGTATTTCCAAACTTCCCAAAGACCAGAGAGCTACAGAGCGAGGTGTGAGCCTCGGCTCTGGGATAGAGATGTGAGGGGCCTCGGCTTCGGGATGGAAGGCTGGAGCCACATAGAAACACGCTGATCAGAATGTGCAGTGGCAGCTCGTCAATGTCTTCGGTTAATTTTAACAGGTCGGGATGAGCACTGGGTGTTGTATGGAAACTAGTTTGACAATTATATATATATAATTTATTGTCAAATATACATATTGACATATATATGATAATATATATATATTTGACTATATAATTTATTGTCATATATATGTATGTGTGTGTATGTGTATATATATGTGTGTATATATAAATATTTATATATTTATAATATATATATATATGTATATATATATATATATATATATAAATCTCAACAGGAAGCCGTGTCTGGGGAGGTCCTGGCAGAGAAACCACTGGCTATTTTTTTTTTTTTAATGTATTTTTTTTTTTTTTTTTTTTTTTTTGGGACAGAGAGAGACAGAGCATGAACGGGGGAGGGGCAGAGAGAGAGGGAGACACAGAATCGGAAACAGGCTCCAGGCTCCGAGCCATCAGCCCAGAGCCTGACGCGGGGCTCGAACTCACGGACCGCGAGATCGTGACCTGGCTGAAGTCGGACGCTTAACCGACTGCGCCACCCAGGCGCCCCAAGAAACCACTGGCTAAAAGCCCTATAAGATTGTTTTCTTGACTGAGCATATGGCTGTTCAGTTATATTCTCTAGAAGGTCTCTCTGCTCATTGGATATGAGGGTCAAGGAGAGCCCACAAGAACACATTTTTTTCCTACAAACATTTCACCAAGTTTGTTCTCTTGGAAAGAGACAAACAAGTCAACTGGCTTGACCACCCGTGTCCACAGGAGGCCAAGGGCACCAGGAACACATTCCAGCATCCAGAATGAAATGGACGCTACAGGGAAGGGCGGACCCTGCGTCAGACACAATTAGGACCCTCTCAGGCAGGGTTCAAAGTAGGCCAGAAGGAGCCCTCTCCTTGTGACACTGAGGAAGCTGGAGTCAGGCAAAGCTCGGTTTAAAACCCTACGTGTGGGGCGCCTGGGTGGTGCAGTCGGTTAAGCGTCCGACTTCGGCTCAGGTCACGATCTCGCGGTCCGTGAGTTCGAGCCCCGCGTCGGGCTCTGGGCTGATGGCTCGGAGCCTGGAGCCTGTTTCTGATTCTGTGTCTCCCTCTCTCTCTGCCCCTCCCCCGTTCATGCTCTGTCTCTCTCTGTCCCAAAAATAAATAAAAAACGTTGAAAATAAATAAATAAATAAATAAATAAATAAATACAAAAAAAAAACCCTACGTGTGTTCACGTGATGGTCAAGGGGATCATGACGGTAAAAGTCACAAGGATTACAGTTTAAATAATACTTTATAATAACCACTAGCCTAATGGGCAACTGTGCGTGATTGTCACTTGGCTTTTGTAACTTAAATTTTTGACTACGCAACACAACTCCATCTAATTGGTGATATTCAAAACCATCTAAAATTATTTAAAAGTTGGAATGCGAATCCAGGGCACCTGGCTGGCTCAGTCAGTGGAGCATGTGACTCTTGATCTCGGGGTCATGAGTTTGAGCCCCCTGTTGGGTACAGAGATTACTTAAAAATAAAATCTTGGAAAAAAAAAAAAAAAAAGAAGGCAAATCCTCATTCCTACCCTGTCACCATCCACTCAGTCCCCCCTGGACCTATCATCGGCTTTTATTTGTTTCTCCTATCCCCTTCTAGTTCCTTTAAGTAAATATACATGTGTATTCTAATTTCTCTCCCATTTTGCATGAAAGGCAGTATATTACACACACTATTTTTGCAAGTTGTCTATCCTAGCAGTACACCGTGGAGATCATTTCACATCAGTATAGTGTCTATCCTTTGTTGGTCTTGCCATCATTTACTGAACCAGTCTCCTGGATTTGAGCACTTGTTTCCAGTCTCTTTACTACTACGATTCATTGTTGTATATGTGTTACATAGTATTGCAATCAATCGTGTGTGTATCATTTGCTACTTATTCCCAAAACTGTCTGGGGCTCTCAAGCCCTTCCTCAGTGTCACAAGGAGAGCAAACAACTTTTCAGCCGTCCCTTTGCACTGGCTATGCTGTGTTTTAGTTCATCAAGAAAATGCTTCAGAGCTACTTAGACTGTTAGTCCCCAGAGAGCCCAAGCCATGTCTGTGGTATGAGAAATCTTGGTTTTTCTCCTAACTGTCCAGCTGTTCCAACTTCTGGTCCTCCATTTCCATGTTTATCAGAGGGAGGGAGAAACCATCCGCAGGGCCGCTGTGGGGATCAGGGATCAGGAATATATTTTGCAGATGTATGAAACTATCTGCAGCGTGAGGGAGACAGATTTGTGCCCAAGGCCCCCCTGCCAACCCCAAAGGATAGATCTGGTTTCCCAGAAAAGAAGCCAGTCAAGCTGGAGGAGGCAGGCTCCTCAGAGAACAGGGTAGTGATGGGCCAGCTGGCACGTTTCTGCTGCTATCCCCAATCTCAGAGGCTGGAGCCTGAGCTTGTGAAGAGTCGTGTTCTAGAACTGGCTAGGCAGCCATGAGCGGCCCCAAGCCACCATCAACTTAAAGTTGTTTTCTGCTTCTATTCCGTTTTAAAATAAAACTGGGAGGGGCGCCTGGGTGGCGCAGTCGGTTAAGCGTCCGACTTCAGCCAGGTCACGATCTCGCGGTCCGTGAGTTCGAGCCCCGCGTCAGGCTCTGGGCTGATGGCTCGGAGCCTGGAGCCTGTTTCCGATTCTGTGTCTCCCTCTCTCTCTGCCCCTCCCCCGTTCATGCTCTGTCTCTCTCTGTCCCAAAAATAAATAAAAAACATTGAGAAAAATAAAAAAAAATAAAAATAAAAATAAAACTGGGATCGCATTCCTGGCGGGTAGAGAGACCTCTCCCTTCTGTGGACTGGCCCTAGCCTTCCTGCCCCCTCAGGAAAGAATCCAAAGTAATTTTCCACCCATTGCTCGTGAAGAACAAATCCTGGCAGGCAACATGGCACCCGCCCCACTCCCAGGCGGGAGTCCTCGTCTCCCCCTACGGGGCTCTCATTTCTTCCTAACTCGCCTCCCAGAGGAAGGGCCCCAGGTGGCTCACAGAGGGGCCTTTGTCTCCCTCCTCCTTGCTTTCTCACCCTTCTGACAAGAACCCTGGCAATGTCTCCACTGGTGCAGGTTTCCAAGAGCCCCCGCAGTGTATAACCACCAGCTGGCCGTGGGAACCGTCACCGTCAGCCCTCAGGACCCTTCCCCTCGCTCACTTTGTTCCAGCCTCCCAACAGCCCTGATTACCACCCCCGTCTCCCAGTTGCGGCAACAGAAGCCCAGAGGGGTCAAGCAACCTGCCCAAGGCCACACAGCTACCGTATGGAGGAGTGAGGACTTGAACCCAAACCCGTGGTCAGCACCTCAGCGTGACGGGAGCAGGCTCTGGAGCCAGAACATCTGAGCTCAAATGCCGGCTCTGCTACCTACTACCTAGGTCGCTTAAATATCGCGTGCCTCAGTTTCCCTCTGCAAAATGGAGCAGTAAGAGTACATACCAAATAGAGTCGGTACTAGAATTAGATAAGAGGAGTACGTTATTGAATACGATTACGATTCTTAGGCTATTTTGAATTATATTGCCCCAGACACGAATGTGGGACAGTCATGAGGGAGTAGGATCATAAAACAAACAAAAAACTCCTCTCGGAGCTTCTTTCACACTAGGGTATAAATATCTGACGACAGATCACACATTTCTCATTCATACATTCAATAAACCTTACTGAGCACACACGATCTGCCAGGTATCAGCCAAGAGCTGGGAATACAAAGATGTAGTTCCCACTCCGGAGAAACCCCAAGCCAGGGGGCGGGGGGTGCAGATAATGAGTAAAATCACAACACAGCAAGCCCCGTGTGCTGGGAGAACACACAGGCATGGTACCCACGCCAGCTACCAAGTCAGGGAAGGCTGCCTGGGAGAAGGGAAACTTGGACAAGTGAGAGTTAGCCCAGGCACAGCAGACGCCAAGGCTCAGAGGCATGAGAACTTGGCACGTTCGGGCCAGGTGGCTGGAGGAGAAGGTCACGGATTAAGTTCCGATTTAAAGCTTTGACGGTGTAAACTCAGGCACTGTGTGCAGCAGGGGCAGAGTTTTAGCAAGAACGTGTGGACCGTGGTGTCACCCTAAAATCCCAGAAGGAGCCCCTTTTAGGGAACAAAGCCTGTGCCTCTCTCTCTCTCTCTGAGCCCTGGGACTTAACATCACATCTAGTCTGCAGTGCTTTTGCCTGAGTTCCACCAAGAACCCCAACCCTCTCCAAGGATCTGAGACTCAGAATGAAAATATTCCAGGCCTCAAGGGTCTACAACTCCTTCAGTTTCCCAGTTGAGGAGAATCCAGAGTGCCAGGCTACCTCCCGGGACCCTTGCTACTTGCCTGTTTAACCAGGGGCAAAGCCCTCTCCTTCCTACTTTATCCTCCCCCTGCTTTTCCTTCCTTGGCCAGGATCACAGACACTTGACCCACTGTGGCTTTCCTCCAGCCTGCTCCCATCCTCCAAGCTGGAATGAGCTCATGCCTCAGGCCACGCCCCTACCCACGCTAGCTCCGCCTACCTTCCCCTGCCCCAACCCAGGACACCCTCCCTGCTCAAAGCATTCATTCATTCATCTGTTCTTTATTATTATTATTTACTTGAGAGAGAGAGAGCATGTGTGAGCGGGAAAGGGGAGAGGGGAGAGAGAGAGAGAGAGAGGGAAGGAGAGAGAGAGAGAGAGAGAGAGAGAGAGAGAGAGAGAGAGAACCTTAAGCAGGCTCCACACTCAGCACTGGACACAACATGGGGCTCGATCCCATGACCCTGGGATCATGACCTGAGCCGAAATCCAGTCAGACGCTCAACCCACTGAGCCGCTCAGGTGCCCCTCATTCACCCATTCTATAACAGGACTAGACGCTGGGCCCTGGAGGCTTTAGCACAGTCATCGCCAAAGAAACACAGTCCGACAGCCAAAAGCACCTAAAAATGACTCAAATTTTTTACTGGCGTCTCTCAAAGAAAAACAAAGAGTACTGTGGTGGGTGTTGGGTGTCCAGCTCAGATCCCCTTTACTAGCTGAGGGCACCCATCCCACCGCTGCAGAGAATACTAGATGCTCACGGCTCACAGCTGGCCCCTTCTCCTGGGAATTGCCCTCGGCTAAGCAGGGGCTGCCTCCCTCCAACTGACGGGGGTGCGATTCAGGCTCCAGAGCTCCCCATGGGATCAGGCTAAGAAAAGTCTCCACCTGAGACCACATCCTTGCTGGGTTCCCGCCCTGCTCTGTCCTTGAACGTAAATTTAAGAGTGTGCCAAGCAATTTACTAATCAAGATAAATAATACTTTAGTTCCATATTTTCACAAAGCGAAATTAGGGACGCCTGGGTGGCTCAGTTGTCTAAGCATCTGACTCTCGATTTCTGCTCAGGTCATGATCTCCTGGTTTGTGGCACTGATCCCCGTGTCGGGCTCTGTGCTGACACCGCAGAGCCTGCTTTGGACTCTCTTTCCCCCTCCTCTCTCTGCCCCTCTCCTGCTCAAATGCACATGCGTTCTCTCTCTCTCAAAATAAATACACTTAAAAAAAAATTAAACTAAAGCATAAGATACAAGATGAGCAAAATATCAAAATTTTAAATGAAGATGGAATCCAGCTCTAAACTTGCGTGACCCTACCTCGCTCGCCTCTCCCTAATCCCAACCCTGTCCGACAGCACATCCTCAAAACCTCACATTCACCCAAATCCTTGCCTCAGGCTCTGCTCTGGGGAAACCCGACCGAAGACAGATATCCAACTCAGAACCCAGCCCTCTCTCCCTCCCTCCGTCTCTCTCCCTCTCCCTCTCTCTCTCTCTCTCCCCCCACTGCCCTGACTCTGAGTCATGTGCTGAACACTCACATGGGAACCATTTCACCCCGTTGCCCAAAATGGGCAACTACTCCGTGCCAGGTACATTCCCGGCTCTGCGGTCCAACTCTGGCTCTAGCTGCCGGAACCCTCACCTCCATGCCCAGGGCCCAGTCCCTTGGTTCTTTCCAATCACATGACCTCAGCCACTCCTACGCCTACCTGGCTTGTGCCTGAGCTCAAAGGAGCCCAAGAGACCGCGTTAGTTCAGTGAACTGCAAACTTTGGGGTTTCGTGAGCCAGTTACATCTCCCAAACAGTGGTGAGACTGCCTTAGAGTTCCCACCTTTCCGTGTTCGCCAAGTGAGGGTACCGCAAAATTAAAATGGCCCTTTACCGCCCCCGCCGTTTTGGAAAAGAGACGGTATTTAACGCCAACAAAAATCGGTGGGACAAAGACTCCTCTTCCTCAGCTGACAACATCTCACTTTCTGAAAAAACTCATTCCGTTGTCTGCATTCTCTCTCTCTCTCTCTCTCTCTGTTTGGTAAAAACTTCACCACATACAGGTTCCAGTGGGCTGGGGTTGTCAATCCCCCTGTTCGATATCAGGGGAAACTGAGACCCGAAGAGCAGCTCTGTCTTTCCCGCCCAAATCCCGGTCCTCGAATGTTCCCCTGAGGGCGACAGGGATGAATGAGGTGCCAGGCGAGTGGGAGACATGGCTTCCGGTCACACTCTGCTCCCAACCTTCTGAGAACCTACACCAATCTCTTTCCCTCTCTGAGCCACGAGCGTGTAGCTCCTCCAGGCGACCATGGACTTGGAAGGCGCCCCCTGGTCCCGCAGAGAAGAGGCAGGGCAGAGGCCCCACCTGAGCTCCTGAGCCAGGGCGGCCAGACACACGGCATTGGACACCAGCCTTCTTCCTCTGACATCATGTTTGGGCCTCAGTTGCCTCTTCTGGAAACGAGTTCTCAGATCCTTGGCAGCCCACGGTTGGCTCACAGACAGCGGCGCAGGCACTGAGGGTTGGACGCTCGGCAGAAGCCAAACCACCTGGGGCAAGAGGCTGGCCAAGTGCCTCAGACGAGAGGCACACAGACTGTTTCCTTCCAGAGAGACCCAGCCCAGACCAGAGGTCCGTGACTCCAGCCGGGGAACCCTAAAATTTGTGCCTTTGTGCAGAACCTTCCCTGTCCCCAGTAGAAGGGTTCTTGAGGCCCCAGGCGCCATCTGGGCCCTTGGTGGTTCTTCTCTCTGGGAGCCGACCGTCATCAGAGGCGATGCCGTGGAAGGAAGTGGGTCTTAGTTGTCCGGGAAACTGCCCCAGCTGTCTAGCCACAAATGCAACAGGGTAGACAGGAACAGGGCTCACCCAAGTGGCATCTTTGCAAGCGTTGTGGTGAAAGCTGTCTGGGTTCAAACTCTGGCTCTGCTGCTTACCAGCTGTGTGACCTTGAGCATGTCACTTAACCTCTCTGTGCCTATATTCTCACACAATATAGAGATGGGAGGGGCGGGGGGGGGGGAGGGGAAGACTCAACTGTCCGTGAGCGTCCCCCTCAAACCTGACGATCCATGCGTTTTCTACCCCAAATGTCGCTGAATGAGCCACAGAGACAGGAAACCAGAACACAGATGAAGGTCCTTTCCCTGGAGCTGACCCAAGGTTTTCTGAGGGCCACAAGTTTTGTCTTTAAAGGCAGGGGAAGGGGCACCTGGGTGGCTCAGTCCGTTAAGCGTCCGACTTCGGCCCGCGTCACGATCTCGCGGTCTGTGAGTTCGAGCCCCGCGTCGGGCTCTGGGTTGATGGCTCAGAGCCTGAGGCCTGCTTCCGATTCTGTGTCTCCCTCTCTCTGCCCCTCCCCTGTTCATGCTCTGTCTCTCTCTGTCTCAAAAATAAATAAACGTTAAAAAAAAATTAAAAAAAAAAAAAAATAAAGGCAGGGGAATATTATGGTGCTGAATGCAAAATTCCCATGCTTTTTCTTTTTTAAATAAAGCGGATGCCCTCAAAATAATCTTGTGTTTTAAAAATAAGCACATACCCTCAAAATAACTCTAGTGAGGGTTCGGTTTGCCCTAAGGGAAGGAGCGGGGCTTGAGGCGATGCTCCAGATCCCGGTCCCCAGAGTATGAGGGTGTGGGGTGTGGGCCTCTGCTGGTCATCCCCTCCCGAACATGCACTGAGTGCCTGTGCTGTGCAGGGTGCAGGGGGGCTGGGTGCCCGGGGTACGTTTGCCGGACAACTGAGGCTCACTTCTTTTCATGGCATCTCCTCTCAGCCAGCTCCCGGGGAGAGGAAGCCACTGAGAAGCCAGCCGGCCCCTGGAGCTTCGGGGACCCTCCCTTTCCTCAAGGTCAGTTCTTGCTTCTGCCCAGAGATGTTCCACTCAACTTCTGGAAGAATTCAGAACACTGGCTGCAGAAGAATGGAGAGAGGAGGAGGGAGGAGGAGGGGGGAGGAGGGAGGGAGAGGAGGGGTGAAGTGGTCACAGGACAGGGAGGTACACTGAGAAGACAGGGGCCAGCCAGCCTTTGACCCCGCTTCTCACAGTGGCCTTGCTCTGCGCCCTACATCTGGGGGTGGAGCCCAGAACCCCACGAATGCTGGAGGCCCCTCGGGAACTTGAGCATACAGAGATGCCCCCAGCTTCTCCATAAGACATCAAGGGGAGAAACCAGCTGGCCACCCCCCCCCCGGGGGAACCAGACAATGCCCGGGGAGGCCTTTCAGATGGTTCCAGAAACTTACCACTGACCTGAAGCCAGGAGTTCGTTGTTGGTTGTTGTTGTTTTTTTTTTTTTTTTAAGTTTATTTATTTATTTTTGAGAGAGAGAATGAGCCAGAGAAGGGCAGAGAGAAGAAGAGAGAGAGAAAATCCGAAGCAGGCTCAAGACCGTCAGTGCGGAGCCCAACGCGGGGCTCGAACTCCCGAACCCGTGAGGCCCTGACCTGGGCCGAAACCAAGAACTTGATGCTCAAGCGGCTGAGCCGCCCGGGTGTCCCATGGAGCTCTTCTGACCTCACCCCTACACCCTCTCCACCACCCTCGCCGCGCACCCCGAGTTTTCAAGAACATGACCGTAAACAAGGTGAAACTACGCCCCCAAAGCCCCCCTCCCCCCGCCACGGCGAGAAAGCAGAAAGGGGCAGAGCTTCGTACGAATCCACCCCGTCGCTAGGGACACGGACCGGCTGCCAGGGGCAAACGCTTGGCACTCACTGCTCCCTGGGCCCCAGAGCCACACGCACTCCGTGCGCGGACCCCCAAGTTCCAGCTTCTTGCCTTCAAACAGCTGATGGTGGCAAATACCAAACAAACAAACAAGATATAAAACGAAATAAAACGTGCCCTCCCCTACATTTATCTCCTTCCACCCCCAAAAGCCCGTGAGGCAATGCCATTCTGCCCCCCCCCCCCCCCCCGTACAGATAAGGAAACCAAGGCCACGGAGCCAGGAAGTCAAGGAATGGGAAACCACGCAGCTGGATTCCAGAAGCGGCAACATTCATGCCATCCTGCCTCTCCAAACACACCCTGACCAGACACCTGACCTGCCTCTCCCCACAGCGGCCCAGTGGCACAGCCCCGGGCCTCTCGCAGCGCCCCCTCCAGTGCCCACGCGAGGAAGGAAGAAGGGCCCCTGAGCGAGAAGACAGCGTTACCAGTTCGGCAAAGGGTGACAGGGACACCTGTCCTCGTCCAGGGCCCAGGACATGGCCGTGGTAAGCACCTCTGTCCTCTGTGGGAAAGTGGCAGGCCGGTGGGCGGGCAGTGTAGACACGGGGTGTGCCAGGATTGCAACACTCGTCCCCAAGGCCTCCGGGGCCTGCCCTGTTTCTCCGAGCTCTGCTGGAGTGCAGCCTCATCACATTAAAAAAAAAAAAAAAAAGTCAACCCAATTCGGGCCGCTCCGTCTACAAGAAACGGGAGGATCAGAGAGGCGCTGGTGGAGGTGTGAGGGAGTTGGAAATACAAACTTGTATGGAGTTGGCTCAGTAACTTCCTGCCCTCGGGTCTTTAGAGCAGGACCGGGCCACGGCTCGCTCGCCTCTGGGAAAACCCCTGGCCCCAAGTCTCCCCTCCCCTTGTGTCCACGGTGCCCGAACGTCCGCCGGCACAGACATTCTCTGCTGACTCTGGCCATCGTGTTCGCAAGCCCCCACTCCCGTAAGCTGTCAGCAGCTGCAAACACCTCAGGGTGAACGAGTTGATTGCTTTGGTTTTCAGCGGGACATCTGGGTGAGAACAGGCTTCTGACCGAATGGGGCATTTGATGAAAAAAAACAAAAAACAAAACAACGATACAGGAGATAGCCCTGATTGGAATAGGGAGGGTCTGTGGCAGAGGTAAAGCAGAAAGGTCTAGAAATCACAAAAGAGGAGGATGTGTAGACTCTGGACAAAGGGGCCAGGAAAATAGGAAAAGCCCTTGTGGTTTACGGTCAAGTGTACAGGCAGGTACGGGAGGAGGTATCAGGAGCGTGTCTCCCTTTGTCAGCAGCTGTGTGACCTTAGGCAGTCGACCAGCCTCTCTGAGCCTCATCCTGGACAGGAAAGTATGGCTGTAAACAGGATAGGGGGCTGGAGCAGAAGGGGTAATTCAAGAATTTAGTCTCATTTCAAAAAGCATTTACCAGGGACCTCCAGGCACCCATCTTGTTTTAAAAGCCCAGAAGTCTGAGGCACGCCCCCTTGACAGGGACCCACTCAGTGCAGGGCCCAGGGCCAGGCCCTTTACATGGATTATCTCATTTAATCTTCACCCTGCAACGCAGGGCTGATCCTGTTATCACTTTCATTGGCAAATGGGGAACCCGAGGCCCAGAGAGAGCAGCCAACCGGGACGCTGTGCGAGAGAGCACCCCGCTGGTCACCAGGGGATTCAGGAGTGGAACCCAGGTCCGTCTCGTCCCAGACTCCAAATCATTTCCCTGTGTGCCCCATCACAGGGCCCCCCCAAAGGGCAAAGGGTGCATTTCAAAGGCAGAGAGGGAGGCCGGCTAGAAAAGACCTGGTAAATTACAGAAGGAAGGAGCCGGCGAGCACACA
Source organism: Neofelis nebulosa (assembly GCF_028018385.1). Lineage (NCBI taxonomy): Eukaryota > Metazoa > Chordata > Mammalia > Carnivora > Felidae > Neofelis > Neofelis nebulosa. The sequence continues at coordinate 78,191,920 of NC_080792.1, read as the reverse complement.
CCCTCTCTCTGGGCCTCAGTCTCCTTGGCTGTAAAATGGGACCCTTTGCCCTAGCTCCACACCAGAGAAACGACGAACCTATGGCCCCGGAAGACAACCTTAAAGCAGGACAGGGCAGAAGCCCAGCAGGGACTCAGCAAACGGAAGCTCCCTGTCCTCTGTGGGCAGTGGAAACAACACACGAAGCTCTGAGGAGGAGGAACTGTGGGTGATGTTGGCTTCCTGGGAAATGCGAGACGCCAGAGCAGGGAGAGGGCCGAGAATGCGGAGGGAACAGAACGCCAGGAATCGGTGACGGGGAGGTGAGCGGCATCGCCCAGCCCAGCCAGGCTCCGGGGAGCCGCCCTGCCCTGCCCTGGGGCCTGCTCCTGATTCCCAATTCCCTTCACGTCTGAGGTTTTTGGTGGCAGGGGAGGGAAAGGCCAGAAAAAGAAAGGCCCATTGAGGCCAAACAGGACCCGCGCCCCCCAGGAGAAGAGAGGCTGGTGATTCAAGGTCCCCACCCCATCCTGCCAGGTTTTGGGGCCAAGGCAGGAAATGGAGGGGAAGGCTTGGGGTGCAGCGTGACCCTGGGAACGGCACACTTGGCCTTTCTTGGCCCCTCCTGGCTCAGGACCTCCGGCCCCCACAGTTCCGCACCCCTGGAGCCAGGCCCCCTCACGCAGAGGCCACGGTGGTTTTCAGCCCCACCTCCGAGCCACACAGGATCTCACGGAAGCCACACAACACCCCCGTGAGCCTCATTTCACGGAGGAGGAAACCGAGGCACAGAGCGGTCCAGTGAACTTTTCCGGGGTTCACGGCCGGCGTTTCAAAACAGGTCTGGGAGCTGGCGGATCTTGGGCTTCTACCCGCCAGGTGGCCGTTCCCCTCTTACTCAAGGGACGCCCTTTTTCTTCGTGACCCAAATCCCTGACAGTCGAAGAGGCCCCTTGTGAGTCAAGCCTGCCGTAAAAGAGACTGCAGACGGCCTGCCCTCCCCGAAGGCTCTGTCTTGACGCCCGTCGACTCTGTGTCCCCAGCCGCTGGGAAGCCAGTGGGCCCTCCGGTGCCCGGCCCGGCTCGGTCTGGCTCCGAAGGGCAGTGGCAAGGTCTCCCCACAGGAAAGGAGCCCAGGCCGACCGCAGGTGCCATCCGAAATCAGCCTTCTTTAGCCCTGGGGGAAACATCTCGTTTCTCCCAAGCTCCGTGTCCTCGTCTGGCAGCAAGTCCCGGGCATGGGAGGAGAGGGGACCCCGTCATCCAGTTAAGAAAGCCACCAATGCAAAGCAACGCTGAGCTGGTTCATGGACCAGACAGGCCGGGAGACAGAGCCACAAACCGACATGCCCTCTGCCAAGTTAGAAGTTCAAACTCAATTAGTTTGGGGCTGCCTGGAATCTTCAATTGTGCAAATGTCTGAGCTTCAGCTCGATGGGAGTTCGGAGACATGGGCCTCAGGACAACAGGATGCTGCAACGGGGCAGCGCTGGACCACCCAGAAAATTGCGTGGGATCTTCAAGACCCCGCAGAGCGTCCAGACTCCCTCCGGCCACTCCCTGCTCCCACCCACCACACCACACACCCCTCGCTCGTCCAGCCTCCGGATCTCCGCTCGTCCTGCTCTCCCCACCTGAAGGATCTCTTCTTTCCGGCCAACTCCTGCTCCAGCCAACTGGAGGCCTCCTCCAAAGCCAATTCATCCTTGGCACCAGTTCAAATCCGCACTTCCTTCTCAAGGCGCCGTTTCCTGACTTCCCCTATCAAAGCCATCCCCAGCGAAGCTCTTTGCCCCCGAGGTACTTTGCACACTGAGTGTAGCGGGCAGACATTAATCTGAGTGTATTTAGCAATACGCTCTCTGGGCTCCCGGGCGGTCCGGCCGGTTAAGCGCCCGACTCTTGATTTCGGCTCAGGTCAGGATCTCAGGGTTCGTGAGACCGAGCCCCATGTCGATCTCTGCCCTGACAGCACAGAGCCTGCTTGGGATACTCTCGCCCTCTCTCTGCCCTCCCCCTGCTCTCTCTCAAAATAAAGTTTCAACAAAACAAAAGAAAAATGCACTCTCAGTCAAATGGCCAGGGTTCACCTACTTTACTGAGTGGACGATGGACGGAAACGTCATGGGTGATTGTGACCCGGGAGCAGTTGGCACCGTGCGCCCTGCCATTAAAGCCGAAATCTGGCCACACGGACACCAGTCTGCATACACGCCTGTCTGCCCGCTTGACAGGGAGCCCCCTGAGGGCAGGGCCTGTCTCTCCCTGTATCCCATGCTCCTGGCACACAGTAGGCGCTCAGTAAATGCTGGTGGGGTGCGTGGAGGCTGTATCCTGGCTCTCTCGCTCCCTTCATGGGAGTCCCTCTCCCTTTCTAAAGCTTATTTCCCAGCCGACAAGTGAAAGCGTGGACTAACTCACTCAGGCCACAGTCTGAACGTTCGTTTCCCCTCCACCCCCACCCACCCCACCCACCCCAATCCATACGTCATGTCCTAACCCCCAGCTTGATAGTATTAGGAGGTGGGATCTCTGGGAGATGATGCGGGGGATTAGTGCTCTTATGAAAGAGACCCCAGAGAGCTCCCTTGCCCCTTCCATGGTGTAAAGACACAGCAAGGACGGCAGTGTGCAGCCCAGAAGAGGGCCCCCACTAGAACGTGACCGTGCTGGCACCCTGATCCGGGACTTCCAGACTCCAGAACCGCCAACGGTGAGTTTCTCTGTTTAGGAGCCACCCAGTCTCTGGCATTCTGCGATTGCAGCCCCAACAAACTAAGACCTCAGGAATGACAAATGACCATCTCAGATGACCATTGTCATCCGTCGAATTTTAAGGTCAAATCCGGTTGACAGACTGTCATCGGGGATGGGCTCTACCATCACCCCCCCCCCCCACACACACACACACACACACACATCAAGAGGTGGCCTCTGCTGCTTTTCCCTTTGAGTCTGGGCTGGGCCGGTGACATGCCGTGATCAACGGAATGTGACAGAAGCGATGCTGTGCCAACCCCAGGCCTACGTCCTCAGAGGCCCAGCAGCCTTGGCTTTCACTGTCCCAGAGCCCTGAGGCCCCAAGTAGAGAAGTCCAGACAGCCTGCGACAGGGGGGAGAGACAGCCCGAGTCCCAGCAGGATGTGGGGCCATCTTAAGCGGTCCCGCCCGGGTCAAGCTCCCAGTTGCACGTAGCCCATGAGTGACCCAACTTTGTTCCACGTGACTTCCACGTGGGCCATCGCTGCAGAACTCTGCCGAGCTACAGAGCTGTGAACAAATACGTCATTTCAAGCCACCGCATTTTGGAGAGGTTTGGACCACAGAGTTAAATAACTGAAACATTTGGGTTCGGCTAGAGGGAAAGGCATGATTGGGTTCGTGTCTGCCATGACTCGTGAGTGAGGACTGTGGAACTCCGTCCCTGGACTAGACAAGGTCAAGATCAATGTCAATTCAATCCAATGTCAATTCAAGATTTTTCCTGGGCCTACTAATGTCCATCAACTGATGAATGATGAAGAAGATGTGGTTTACACACACAACGGAACACTACGTGGCAATGAGGAAGAATGAAATCCTGCCATTTGCAACAACATGGATGGAAGTGGAGGGTGTTATGCTGAGTGAAATAAGTCGGTCAGAGAAAGACAAATCATGTTTCCACTCATATGTGGGACTTGAGAAACTTAACAGAAGACCATGGGGGAGGGGAGGGGAAAAAGTAGTTTCAAATAGAGAGAGAGGCAAACCCATAAGAGACTCTTCAATACAGAGAACAAACTGAGGGTTGAATGGGGGGGGGCAGGGCAGGGGAGAGGGGGAAATGGGTGATGGGCATTGAGGAGGTCACTTGTTGGGATGAGCACTGGGTGTTGTATGTAAATAATGAATCACAGGAATCTACCCCCAAAACCAAGAGCATACTGTATACACTGTAGGTGAGCTAATGTGACAATAAATCATTTAAAAAAAAAAAAGATTTTTCTTGGGCCTATTGGACATGAACATTCCAGATTGAGAGGGGATCAATCTATCAGACCCGAACCCCACTAGGACTAAACAAATCAGATGATCCCTCTTAAGATGTTTAAACAGGCGACCCAGAGAGGGTCGGGCAGTCCTCAGCAGAGCCAGAAGCAGAAAGAGAAGCTCAGGAAAAGAGAGTATTTTTGGAAACTGAGACACATGGGGAGAACAGCAGAACAGGAAGTTGCAAGGTCTTGCAGCTGAGGGGATGAGAGAGCCCCTCCCTTGAGCCACCTCAGATCCTGAGAACCTTCTAGTTGAACACAAGCCTGGCTGGGCATCTGGAGCAGGACCCCGCAGGTTGGCACACACACATTCCCAACCATGAGCCGCCTTTCTTCAAGGGTACACACAGCCCACGAGCAAGGCTCGGCCCTTCTCCCCAGCATGGGGCAGAAACAGAAGAGTTCTCATGTCTAGAAGTCACTAGGGTCTGACATAGAGGCTCAACCACCAGGAGGATCGCTGGTTCATGGTGAGCCCTTTACCAGGTTCCAGCCACCATGTTCCACGCTTAACTTGGGCACCTTCATTTCTTCCTAACGACCACCCTATCGAGGGCATACTGCCGTCTCGTTTCATAGATGAGAAACTCACTTTGCTCAGAGCAACAGGGCTTGTAGGTAGTGGGGCAGGAATTTGAATCCAGTCTGAATGACGCCAAAGCCTGGGGCCTTCGTCGGGCCTGATGATCACCCACACGCTTGGGTACAGCCTCATGGGCTGTTCATGCCCACATCTGCTCTGACTGGTCAGCGCCCTGCTGGGCCAGCTGTAACTCTAACAGTAGCCATCTGAACTCTGAATTTCCAAATCTAGGAAACAAAGAGACACAGATCAGCGTTCGAGATATCCCTCACCGTGACGGGCAGAATAATGCTACCCCCGCCACACCAAAGATGCCCATGTCCGATCCCCCAGAACCTGAGAGTATGTTACCTGACACGGAGAAAGGGGCTTTGCCCATGGGACTGAGTCAAGGGTCATGAGATGGGGGAGATTTATCCAGGGTCCTCGTACAGGTCCTTCAAACTGAAAGAGGGAGACAGGAAAATCGGAGCGATACGATGTGAGAAGGACTCGACCCGCTGCTGCTGGCTTTGGAGAAGGAGAAAGGGACCATGAACCCACCAGTGTGAACAGCCTCTGGGCTCTGGAAAAAGACAAGGGGCTGCATTCTCCCCCGGAGCCTCCGAACGGAGCACAGGTCCGCCAACACCTCGCTTTTTAGCACAGTGAAACCTGTTGTTGACCTTCCGAACCGGAAGGGAACACATGTGTTACTAGGCCACTAGGTTCGTGGAGGTTGTTACAGCAGCAACGAGAAACTCATACACTGGTTATTTGAGCTCTTCCTCTCAGACTCAAGAATTCACAGATGCTGATGACCCTTCAAGCAAATTCGGATAACCAGGGACGGGTGCGTTCTGAATGGCCCCCTGCCCTTGAACACCACCCCTGATCATCTTCTGAGCACTGCAGACACACTCTCCACCCTCTGAGACAGGGGGACACGGAGACTCGACAGGGATGGACTTAGCTGAGCTCGCCCAGGTGGCTGGTGCCAGACCGAGCTCTCTTGTCTCCTGGCCCCCGACTCTCAGAAGGAAAACGTAGGAGTCACGGGGTCTTGCACCAACAGCCCTACCCAGCCGCCTCCTTACACAAGAGCTTCCCCCAGGGCTGGGATCAGAGGACCCGAGTTGTGAACCTCAAGAAAGCAGAACCGATTCCCACAGGCTGCCTACGTTGCAGCTGACCCCCCTGCTGAGTCGGCTGCTGGTACTTCCAAGTTCACAGAGCGTCCGTGGTGGATGGAACGAGGCCTGAGCTCCCCCTCCCCCCACCCCCCCACCCAAGCCCGGGACTTCTCCACGGGGCGAGGCATGAAGCCAGGAGACGGGCCCAAATGACCTTTTCCAGCCCGGGGACCCAAGATCGCACGGCGCCAGACTCCCGCGTCAACCCAGACACGCGAGGGCAAACTCCAATGCCCACCTTCCGGGGGATAAAAGTAGAAATGTCTTCCCTGAGCTGACCGTGCCCTGTACTGTGCCTTGTGTATATGAACCCACTTTATCCCCTGCCAAGGCCGTGAAGGAGGCACGAAGAGGGTACCCACTTTACAGATGGGGATGCTGAGGTGACAGGAGGCTAGGGGACAGAGATGTTATCTGAACTCTAGAGCCACGGGCTGTGGAGTCTGTGACCATGTTACTCCATCAACTGATGCCAACCAGATATTCCGTCTTCCTGTGACAGCACCGTGTAGAATTACCACCCAGCAGGGCAAGAAATCCTACTTCCTCTATCACGTTGTGCCCATCACTACAAGACGGTGCCAGACACACAGCAGCTGCTAATAAAAGTTTGTTGGGGGAATAAATAAAAGAGCGTGTTACTAGCTTGCCTCCCCTCCCCCAAGGGCCTCAAGCACAGAGTCTGGGTCTAATTCCATTCTATGGCTGCCACCTCTCCCTAGGCTGATTCACGCGGGAAATTGTTCCCAAGCACCCACTATGTGCCTGGCCCAATCAAGGCCTCAGTGTCACCCGCACAGCCTCAGTCTGTGTCCTCGCACGCTATCCCCTCCCCTTTTCTCTGGTCGGTCGGTGGCCGTGACATTCAGTGACGCCGGGCTTTCCAGGCCAGGACACCCACCCGGCTGCCTCATGACCAGCAAGCTTGGACCATTCTAGGGATACGGACAATGACTCCTGTACTCCCACTTCCGGATGCCCAGACCCGGGGGAACACAGCCCGAGGAACGTCCCTGCCCGAACGACACGCACGCACGCACACGCACGCATACGTGCTCGCACGCGCACGCATCCAGCGTGCGACGCGACCCTAGGACGGGACTGGGATTTTCTCAGTTCAAATCTCAGCCGACGCGTGTGACCTTGGGCGAGACCCTCTACCTCTCTGATCTTCTCGTTCTTCGTCTATAAAACGGGGACGAGTATCGTGAAGCCTTTCCAGGTAGGGCTGTGAGGGGGATGCAGGAAGATACTGGATCTGAAAGCCTTTGGCTCAGTGAAGGGTGCTGTGCTCAGGACAACTGTCCTTCTCGTTTGCTTTCTCCAGGAGGGAGGGAGAATCGCTGTCGCCTGAGTCCCAGCCTTTACTGGGCTGGAATGTGGGGATTTACTCAGTATATCTGATGGGGATTATCTTGAGGGCAGGAAAGTATTTGTGGGGCAACATCACCGTGTTGACGCCATGGGAGTAAGAATTTAGACTTAAAATCAGAGAGTGGAAGAGACCCCAGAGGTCACCATATTTGGGGCAGAGACAACTAGCTGTCCGCAAAAATCCACCCCCCCCCCCCGCCCCTGCACAGCATACAGCTGACATCGGGAAAGAGTCGCCTTGCCAAGAACTCTATTTTCCAGCCTCCTTTGCAACTAGATCGGCCACATGACTAGTCCTCTCGTGTGGCAGCAGGCACTGAAGAAGTAAACGTGCTACGTCCATGCTTTCTTCCACCAGTGGTGATGTCCAAGGGGACCGTAGGGACGTGCACGGAAGAGCGCCGTCCCCGTGCAGAAGCACCTGCCTTATAGTAAACGTCTGTTCTGTTTGAGCCATTACACGTGCTTGCGTCTATGTATTCCAGCAGCTACTACCCCGACGGGTGCAATGCTCAACCTCCTTGATCACAAATGAGACGATTATGGCCAGAGGGTGAGAGTACCTTGTCTAAGCCCATGCGGCCAATCCCACAATGTTCAAGAACGTTGGTCTCTTAGTTTGGAGGAGATTTGCCGGCTTCAACCCGCCCCACCAAGCTCTAAGAGTGAGTTTCGGCGAGTCCCCCACTTCTGTTTCGGCTAGCCTAACACGTCTGTTATCTGTTTTCAGATTGCAGTCCTCCGTGTATTTTCATTGGAGGGAGAGAGTTCGGTGGCTTAAAATAATTCCAAAGCCCACACGCTGGGTGATTGCTAGGACACTCTGACTTTCTGCGGCACTACAAAATAAAGTTTCACTTCTTCTGCGCCATGCCTCCCGGCCTCAACAGCTGACGCAGGACATGAAAATGCACAGAAGTACACAGATATTTGCTTAGAAAGGGAAAAACATGAACCTCAGTGTCTGCGATAAACAACCCAGAAACCTGGACAAAAGGCAAAAAAGAAACGATGTTCACACACTCTAGCTCGGGGGCCCTCAAGTTTTGGGAGGCGTCAGAATCATCTGGGGGGGGGTGGAGGCTGGTGCAAGGAAGAACCCCCCCCCACCTCACCCTCAGAGATTCCGACTCGAAAAACTGGAGCTTCAGGAAATCCTCATGATTATTCTGCAGGAATCATATTATTCATGATTCTTCTGATGCCAACATTCCCACGATGGTACTTTGAGAAGCCCTGAGTCTGCTTTGCAGCCCTGAAACTGGCAGTAATTCCTGGCGGTAAGAACCACGCTCGCGCAGCGTAGCCCAAAGAGAGCGAAATAGGCTTTTAGTATTTTTGTACTCGGACGGGAACCTGAGCATTGCTAATCCGCTGGTAAAGACATCAATAACCATTTCTGTTCGGCTCAGATGGGTGGCAAAGGTCTAGACGGCACGGTGGCCTAGAAGTGATAACAGAACCATAGCTGATGTTTACAGAGCACCTTGGGACGCAACAAGCCGTCTGCTAAGTGCTCCACGTGTGTGATCTCGTTTCATCTTTATAATATTCCCATTTCACAGACGAGGAAACGAGGCGCATACAGGGAACTCGTTCCACGTCGCTCAGCCGGCAGGGGGCAGACCAGGCTCGAACTCACCCAAAAGAACCAGCTCCACAGCCACAACGTGCTGGTGCCTCTCATGGAGGTCTCCTGTCGGAACCCCTCTCTAGGCCTCCGTTTCCTTATCTGTAAAATGGGCATGTTCATAATATCTTTGTCACACAGCCACGGTGAGGATTCAAGAAAATCACGGGAGTGGGGCGCCTGGGTGGCTCAGTCAGTTGAGCATCCGACTCCTGATTTCGGCTCAGGTCGTAATCTCACGGTTTCGTGGGTTTGAGCCCCGTGTCGGGCTCTGTGCTGACAGTGAGGAGACTGCTTGGGATTCTCAATCTCTCTCTCTCTCTCTCTCTCTGCCCCTCCCCCACTCACACTCTATCTCTGTCTCTCAAAATAAATAAACATTAAAAAATACTAAAAAAAAAAAAGAAAGAAAAAGAAAAGAAGAAGAAAGAAAATCATGGCAGTAAAGTGGTTTGCAAACCGAGAGGAGTTAGTTAAGTAAACACCGAAGGGATGAGCCTTTGACTCTCCCAATCCCATTTTACAGATGGTAAAACCGAGGCCTGGTCACTTTATTTATTCAATGAACATTTACCGAGCATCTACCGTGCACTAGGGCTGGTGCAGAGAACTGAGGATACAGAGAGAAAAGTACCCCGAGTCTGGCCTCAAGGAGCCCCCAGGTTAGCAGGGGAGACAGAGGAAGCTGGGCCCTGAGAGAGGAATCTCTCCGAAGGGGTCAAGCCAGAGAGAGGAGTGACTTTGCCAAAGTCGAGTTCACCTAGTCCGCGAAGTTGTGGCAGAGAAGGTTCCCGGGTACCAAGAGAGAACTCTACCCACAGGCTTCTTATGCTTGGCACCCCACCACCTAAGCACCCCTGGTGACAGTTAAGCCTTCTTTTATGGAGAAAGTGCCAGGTGGCCCTCCTCCCACCCCCAGAGGGCTGGATTAGCCAATCACATTCACCTCAGCAAATGAGGCATTTGGACAAGCCTCTCCTTTGAGTGAGTGTGGAGGAAGTGGGAGAGAGCAAGAACCGCAGGTAAGATCCGTCTTCAAAAGCAGGTAAGATCCGTCTTCAAAAGGAGGTAGGGGCCGCCGAGTAGGAAGTTGGCGGCCAGACCTCTTGATGGAAAAAAGAAGACAGACCCGACGCCCGGCTGGCCACTTCCTCGCTGGCCTATCTGAACCACAGGCCGGTCTGAGTGATCAGACTTACATCAAACAGCAGTTCCGTGATTATAACGTGTGGTTTGTCATTGCGCCCGAAGCTAGCCTTTAGAGCGAACTCACGTGAACGGTAGCACACTGGGGCACCTGGGTGGCTCGGTCGGGTTAAGGGTCCCACTCTCGATCTCGGCCCAGGTCACGATCTCACGGTTCGTGAGTTCGATCCCCCACGTCAGGCTCTGTGCTGACGGTGCAGAACCTGCGTGGGATTCTCTCTCTCCCTCTCTGTCTCTCTCTTTCTCTGCCTCTCTTCCACTCACGCCCTCTCTCTCTCTCCAAAGAAATAAGTGAAGCTTAGAAAATAAATACGTAAATGGTAGCACCACCCGTGCGCTAGTCTGGAAGCAGAGGGGGGCGTGGGGCATGTTCCACAGCACGGCCAGAGGGTCCATATCCTCCGTATACGAAGAACTCTCAGATACCAACAAAAGGGAAGCATGCCAGCAGGAAACAAGTGGGACCACACAATCATAAAAAGTGAACAGTAAGACTGTCAGGAATAATCGGCCTCAACAGGGCGAAGTAAGGGGGAAGGCGGCCAGATAGAATTCTCACCAGAAGCCTCACAAACCTCAAAACCCGGCAGACCGTGGGCTCAGCGATTTAGCCTTTGAGAAAAGTATCCACAGGACCCACACACAAAGGTGTCGCGCACGAGTGGCCCTCACAGCCCTGTTTGTGAGGACAGAAAAAAAGAAGGAGGAGGAAAGAAGAAAGAAGCAACCGCCGCGAGGACTGGTCACATAAAGCCCAAGACACGTTTTCCGTGCCGTCCTCGGGAGGCGCACTGAAGGACTGTGCTTCGAAGCTCACAGTCCGGGGTCAAGGACGAGGTAGGTTACCCCACGAGACGCCGGGTGTATACTTACCTGCGTCTGCTACATCGTAGGCACTCGACAAACAGCAGAGGTAAATTAGTGAGCGAGCGAGGGTGTGAGTGATAGAGCCACCGAGAAGGCCACCCCTGGGTGAGGCCCTCCTCCTGAGTCTATACCAAGAGTCCAGCCCGGGCGCGGGGGAGGAGAGCCGTGCAGACGCTCATTTGGTTCCGATCTCGGGTCCCCCCAGCCCCAGCGCCAGCTTACCGTCTCTGCAGCCCTGAGCCAGTGGCTTGCCCTCTCTGAGCCTCGGTGTCCTCACCTGGAAAACGAAGACAACCTGTCAAATGGAAGCTCCCGCCGCGGCGTGGCCTTGCCGTGAGCGTTAGCAGAGTCAGGAAGGAGAGACGCTGACCCCGCTATGTTTCACAACGAGCGCGCGTGAAAATCTGAAAATCATCACAGGACTGTTTGCATTTTGACAAAAGTGAAATTTCACGCCGAGCCACGGGCCTCCTCTCTCTCCTAGGAGCCCCCTTTCCTGAGCCCTCCAGAGGATGTCAAAGCCAAGCGTGATACCTTGTGGCTGGTTTCCGGCCAGGTCCTCCCAAGGGTCCCCCTGGACTTCGGGGCACTGAACGCTGGGCAGGGGACCCGTGTTGCCCGACTTCTTTTTCTCAATCACCTCGTTCTCTGGCTGTGGCTGTCAGCCCAGAAAGCCGTCCGTCCGTTCGTTCAAGATCTCCTGGAACCCTCCCCCCCCCCAGATCACAGCCTCCTCTGGAACCCCCTCATCCCTCAGGAGGCCCTCCGGGAGACCTCATTCAGTCCCGAGCTCCTGGCGCTCTCTCTCTCTCTCTCTTTCTCTCTCTCTCTCTCTCTCTCTCTCTCTCTCTCTCTCTCGCTGGGGCTGCTGTCCTGAATGGGACAGAGCTCTGCCAGAGAAACAGCTGGAGGGAGGAGAGAGGGAGAGGGAGGGGCAGGAAACTGGGCTGGCCGAGGGCGGGGGCGGCCAGCTGCGGGGAGCGGGACCGCCAGGGGAGGCTGCCCCTGCCTGCCAGCGGGGGACCGGGTTTGTGGGTGGTGGCTGGTGGCGAGGCCTGCTGGGGACGACCCGCTGCCGGGAGTGGTGCCCACCATCCGAGCACAAACCAGGAGCATATGGAAACCCCAGGCAGCTCGGCTGCTCCCTACAAAGGGCCTCGGAGCTGAGCCGCCTGCCGGATGCCCTACCGGGCTGGGCCACCGCCTCCCTCCGCCCACCGGGATGCCCTTCCTGGCCTGAGCTGAGGCTTGATGACCTTCAGCTCCCTTTTTCCTTTCTTTCCTTTTTTTTTTTTTTTTTTTGGAAATGAAAACAGCAATGAGGTTTTTTGTTGTTTTTTTTTTTTTAAGTATCAAACGAACACAGGTTAAAATGTTTTCTGTTCAGTTTTAGCAAATGTTACAGGGCCAGCAAAAATCTTCCACGTGGTTGGCATAGGCATCGATGGGCCGTTTCTGGAGAGGCGTCTGCCCGAGATGCAGCAGAACTTTTGTCACTAAGTTCCGAGCCTGCGTTGTTTGAATGTACATCCTGCTCGGAGCGCCTGGGTGATCTCAGGTCATGATCTCACGGCCCCACTTTGGGCTCTCTGCTGTCAGCGTCGACCCCGCTTCAGATCCTCCATCCCCCTCCCTCTGCCGCTCCCCTGCTCACGCTCTCTCTCAAAAATGAATAAACACTAATAAATAAATACATAAGCGTAAATCCTGCTTTCATCCCCAAACCCTTCTCCCCAGAGATAAATATCACTACCATTTTGGTATGAACCTACACATATACATTCTATATATAAATGTCAAATGGCTCGGTCACATTCCGTGTACCATAGCGTAACCTGCTTTTTCATTCCTTGATAGGTGTGTGAGTGTGTGTGTGTGTGGACATCTTACCCTGTTTCAATAGCTGTGCAACGCGTGTGACATCTCATGTTGCAGGTCAGAATGCTGGGGCCCCGGGGAGGAGTTATTTCGCTAAGAGCACCCAGATGGGGCCGACGGAGGCCTGCTTGAACCCAGATCTGTGTGATCCCATAGCTAAGGCTACCAAAAATAACTTGTGTAGAAAGGAAAAGAGAAGGGGAGGAGAAAGGGGAGGGAAGAAGGGGAGAGAGAGAAGGAGAGAGGGAGGGAGGGGCAGAGGCTTGGGCAGGTGTGGGAACACGTCTTTCACCATCTGACCATCCGTAGAACCTCTCCTTCCTCTCCCTACGATCCTCGACTGTTAGTTCAGTGAGATTGACACTTGGAAATGACCGTCTCTTTCATTCCCTAGATACAAACTGGAAGCACAGAGAGGTTAAGTCACTGTCCGAAGTCACACAGCATCCTAGAGTCAGAAGTCAGACCCAGCCTGACTCCAAACCTCTCTCCTCCCCGCTCTGCCAGTCTTGCCCAGAGGACTTAGAGCGTCTCATCCACGCCTTTACTGTACAGATGGGACCATTGGGCCCAGAGAAGGCAAGGGATGCCTCCAAGGTCACCCAGCAGTTACCAGCAGAGCAGCAGCCCCAGAGCATCCTGGTCCAAAGGTGAGGATATTCCCACAACGCAGTACAGATGCTGTGTGTCCCGTACATCACCACCTAAAGGTCTGTCATTAACAGAGACCGGTGCTTCTCAAAGTACGGGTTCTGGGCCAGCCGCTGCTGCCTTGCTGCAGAGCTTGTTAGAAACGCAAGCTCGCAAGCCAGGCCCGTCCGCAGCCCTGGGGAAGCAGAACCTCGGCAGGCTGGGCCCCGTGAGCTGTGTGTTCGAAAGGCGCCAGGGGATACTGATCCTGCTCAAGTTTGAAAACCACCCATACGGACATTTCTAGTAGGAATAAATCCTGGATCCCGGAACGAGTTACCTTGTCGGTCTCCGGAATGGTGGTTAAGAGCAGGGGCCCTGAAATCAGACAGAGCAGATTGGACTGAATCCCTCTCTCCTACCGTGAGCTGTGTGACTGAGGCATGTCCTCTCTCCTCTCAGAGCCATAGTTTCCTCATCTGCTGGGGACTGAGGGGGACTGGGAGGGAGGAGGAGAGGAGGGGGAGGGGAGGAGGAAGTAGAGGAGGGAGAGGAGACGGGTGGGGGGGGAGGAGGAGGAGGGGGGAGGGGGAGGGAGAGGAGGAGGCAGTGGAGAAGGGAGAGGGGACAGGGGAAGGAGACAGGGAGAGGAGAGAGAGATGGAGGGGGAGGGGCAGAGAAGGAGAAGGAGGGGGAGGAGGGAGAGGAGACAGGGAGGCAACCTCTGAGGAAGATCTGGAACACTCAGGATATCCAGGATATCCCGGAGGGGGAGCGGAGCCCGGTTAACCCAGCCTCTGGATGGATTTATGGAAATTGCCTCTTCCTCCTTCACTGGATGTTGGACGCCCTTAATGCACGTCCCCTGGACGCCTCTCACCTTCCAAGCCAACCCCAGGCTGTGATGAAGTTTGGGTTTTATCGGCTGGGAGATCCGACAGAGCGAGGACTCCGGGTTTCAGGCCAGCGGGGCCCCCCACCCCAAGCCCAAGGTGGAGGTCAGAGCACACAGCCCCACGCGGACCCCCAGTGAGAAGTCGGAGGAGTCCGGCTGACCCCGGCCAATCAGAAGCCACAGGTCTCTGGCCACCATTCTGTACGTGGCTGAGGAGTTTGGCCATTTCTTCCTCGGAGTAAAAAGGGTTGCGGGTGTGTGTGTGTGTGTGGGGGGGAGTTTGTTGTTGTTGCTTTTAAATGGGATTCTGGAATCTAAGGCCTAACATCAAGATCCTGGGACCTGCGAGAGAGGTGGTGGCAAAGAAGCCTCTGTTTATCCCCTTGGAAACTGTGTGGTTCCAAGATGGCGGGTCAAGCTTCATCTTCTACCCAAATCCAGTTGGTTGACCCTGGAGTCCTGGAGCTCTGCATTAAAGGAAATGTGAGGCCGCATCTAGGACTGGCTGGAAAGAGCACCGTCACCCACTGGCAGCGCCTACCTTGGACCTAAAGGAAGGGTCCCACTTTCTCATCCCACTCTGTCCTCCAACGAAAGCCCATCCCACTGGCCGCGGAGGCTGGGGGGCTGGTGCCAGCTCTGCCTTATCTTATCCCACGTGTTGGCTGACCCTAGTATAGACAAACATATCTTTGAAATTTATTTTTTAATGTCTTTTGGTTTTGTTTTTTGGTTTTTTTTTTTTTTCTTGAGACACAGAGAGACTGATTGCAAGCAGGAGAAGGGCAGAGAGAGAGACACACAAAGAATCCTAAGCGGGCTCCGGGCTCCAAGCGGTCAGCACAGAGCCCAAGGCGGGGCTTGAACCCACGAACCATGAGATCGTGACCCGAGCCAAAGTTGGACGCGTGACCGACTGAGCCACCCAGGCAGCCCTCGATAAACTTCTATCTTAATTCCCATAGCCCTTGGTATGTTTCCGGGTTGATTTTTAGTGTTCACAGATTCTCAACGCTCTAGTTAAAGCAGATGGTTTCCTTGTTCCGATTAACAGCTGCAGAACTAGGTTCGCCAGAGAGGCTCTCAGACCACAGGAGGCCCGGGAAGACGCTTTCTGTGACACAAAGGATTCCCTATAAATCCAAACTGTGCCTACTTTGCACTTTAAGAGGTAGACAGACCATACCGGAATGAGAGCTCCATTTCAGCCGTGTGGCCTTGGGCGAGGCGTTCATCGTCTCTGGTAGGTTCGCTGCTCCTGTGACTCGTGAGATGGGGAGATTATCCAGGATTACCCAGGTGGACCTAGAGTAATGCAAGCATTTCAGAGGAGGAAGGCAGGGAATCAGAGCTGGGCGAGGAAGGAAGCAGACGTCTCAGTGTGTGGCCACAAGCCAAGGAGAACAAGCAGCCTCCGCCCTGGAAGACACAAGGAACGGATTCTCCCTGAAGCCTCCGGCAGTCTTGATCGTTAGCCCCTTCAGACTCATTTTGGACTTCGGACCTCCAAAACGGTGGGGGTATAAATCTGTATTGTTTTAGGGCCACTAAATTCGTGATTATTGGTAGGGCAGCAGTAGGAAGTGAACACAAGGGCTGTTCCAGAGACCAGAACGCTGACCTTGGTGGCAGCCAGATCTGGGTTTGAGTCCCCGCTCCACTGGCTATAGCTGTGTGACCTTGCACCATTTCCTAACCTCTCTGAGTCTCGGCTCTCTCCTCCGTACACGGGAATAATAAAAGACCTACTAGCTCAGTCTGCTGTTGGAAAGATGAAGTGAGTGGATGCACACAACAGGCTTAGGACAGAGTCTGGCACGCAGCACTCAATGAATGTTGGATCGTTTTCCTCTTCTACTGGGCACTGAGAGGCCGACATTCCCAAATGCAGGCCCTCTAATCATCCCTGGGGCACTACCGGAGCCACCTTCCTGATGTTCCCTTTTGTTCCATGGCATTCCCCTGCTCAACAACATTTCATGGCTCCCCAGTACCTAACCTCGTCTCCCAGGAAGGAGAAAATTAAAGGGATAGCAAAGCTGGAAGACAGCTTGAGACCCCAACCCTTCAGAGGCTGATTGAAATACTGCTTTCTCTGGGCAGGGTTGGCAAGACGGGAGAGGGGAACACTGTGCAAGGATCGCCAGACGTTTGTAACACCCTCAGCCAAAAATGGTCCCGGAAACGTGATGTGTGTCTGTGCCATAGGTGTTCAAGCAACAGTGGCAAGAGTTAATCCCTCTGTCCGGTAGACCAGGCTCAGGGACGGAGGGGGGAGGAGGGTTCCTCGAGCTCCTGGGGTTTGTCTGTGGTGGAAGGAAGGAACACAGAAGTGAGAAGTTGACTTTGGGGAACCGAGAAGGAGGAGGAGCTAGGGAGGAACTGGCAGCCCAGGAGATTTGCCTGCTTGGCAAGTATCCAGCCCCCTGGGCTTCTGTCCAGGCTGGGAAGGGTTAACAGCACTGAAAGGAGCGGCTTGTGGGGGCGGGGAGGGGATAAGGAAGGGGGGCGTGGACAAGGAGTGAGGAAGCCTTAAGTCTGAGGCCAGGGGAGGGGGCTTCCTGGTGGGGGTGGATGAGGCTCCCCTGTGAGCACAGCTCCTCCTGCTGAGACAGAGAGATTTGCAGGAGCGGGAGACTACCCTGGACGCCTGGGAGGGGTGGGGGCACCAGCAGGGGTGTTGCAGCCCGTGTCTCCAGGACAGGGATGGGAGGGCTCGGAGCCAGCTTGAGACCCCTTTTCCAACCCAAGCTGGCCTTTCCCCAGTTCTCAAGTGAGGCCTGACTGCTCGCAGCTGTTGCTTGGGTCTGGGAAACCTTCCCTTTCCCAGGGAGTAGAACAGAGAGGCCCAGAGAGGGTTAGCAGCCGCTCAGAGTCACACAGCAAGTCCTGAGCAGCCAACTCTCCCAGTTCCCAGAGAACTCCTCAGCTTCTACACACACACACACACACACACACACACACACACACACACACGGATGGGTTCAGTGGCCTTGCCCTGTCCATCTCTCCAGCTGCATAGCCTACCTCTTCCCCTCCTACTCTGACCCCATCGTGTACTTTCGAATCTCCCACCTTTGCTCCAGCTGCCCCTTCTGCCAGAAATACCCTCCCTCGCCACCCTGTGTGCAGCCGCCTGGTATCCCGGTCACCTTTCAAAACTGAGTGCCGATGTCGTCTCCTCCAGCGAGCCTTCCAGGGTCGCCACCCCCCCTCTTCCCGCCTACCTGGGAAAGTTGGTCACCCCTTCTGCCAGGGAGGTCAGTACTTGGCCAACGCGTTCATCTTTTCTCAAATCGCACTGCCTTTCCAGCCTGCCATGTATGCATCTGTCTCCACCCCTGGATTGCCGTTGTCCCGGCGACTGGCGCCGGACCTGACCCGCACTGGAAATGTTTGGTGAGTCGAGCCAGCCTCCATGCCCGCACCTCCCTCTCGGGGGCCAGCTGTTCCTGTGAACTCCTGAAACTAGACCAGAAGCACCGAAGCCACTCCATTTTAGGGCAGTTCAGCCTGGCGGTCAAGAACACAGACTTTTGAGATCAGAAAAACCTGGGTTTGAATCCCAGCCCCTTCCACTGTTGTCGCTGTGTGAGCTTGAGTCAGGTACTTGCCCTCTCTGGGCTTCCGTTACCCTTTCTATCAAATGGCGATGGTAATTTCTGCCCCGCAGAGCTACTCTGGAGGATTCTCTGCGATGAGGCACGTAGTGGATGTGACAGAAGGCTGACAGTAAGCGCTTCATAAAAGGGGCTGGCGGAACTCCGTGGGTCATTTCTGAAAGCCTGTCTCCCCCGCCACCCTCCCTCCTGGCTCTGCCCTGGCACCATTTACCAAAGTCCCTGTTCTAAGCTGTGTTCTTTTTTTATATATTTCTTTGAATGTTTATTTACTTATCTTGAGAGAGAGATAGAAAGCGAGTAGGGGAGGGGAAGAGAGAGAGAGAGAGAGAGACAGAATCCCAAGCAGGCTCCGGGCTGTCAGTGCCGGGCCAGACGCGGGACTTGAACCCGGGAACCGTGAGATCACGACCTGAGCCGAAATCAAGAGTAGGTCGCTTAATTGACTGAACCACCCGGGAGGCCCCTAAGCTGTGTTCGTTCTTAACACACGGAGGAAGCCAAGCCACGCTATCTGGGTGCCCAGATTTGCATCCCAGCTCTGCCACTTGTGTGAGGCTGTGTGACCTTGACAAAGTGACTCCCCCTCTCTGAGTCTCGGTTTCCTCCTCTGGAACATGCGGATAGTAATAGTACGTGCCGGGCGGGGCATCGTAGAATTAAGAGTTGGCACTCGTGAAGCTACCAGAGCGGCAGCTGGCAAGCCAGCAAGGCAGTAGTAATGAGACTCGAATTCACCGTCTGGGCCGCTTCTTCCTCCGCCCTGTTTCCCTCCCACCACCCACCTCTGGCCCCTGCCCCCCACACCAATCTACAAGCGAGGACTTGGCCTCTTTTACCTTCGCGGTTAGAAAAACCCAAGGCCTCCGGGATCAATGGAATGAGCTCCTTCCTTCGACCTGCCTTTGCCCTCAAGCACTTGCAGGGACACAAGTCTTTAGCTTCCTTTTGAGAAGACCCCTTTCTTCCAGAAGGATCTGTAGGGATCCCCCAACATATGAGGGCATATGGAAAAGCACCTGTTCGGCTAGAGGAGACTGGGAACGTGGAGCCACACCCTTCGAGCCCTTGCTGCCCCCGTCTCCCCCCACCCCCCCGCCAGGTTCCCATTAATCCACTGACCCCTCTCACCACCACCACCTTAGGTGGGGGGACTTTTTCACAATATCGTTTTAAACTCACAGAAAGGCACCAATGGTCCTACCAGGAACTCCTTTCTACCTTCTCCCAAAGTCACTGATGATTGCTCTTAGGTCCCATGTGCTCTGTCCCCTCCCTCCCCCTTCTCTTCTTCTCTCTCTTCCTAAACCGCTCCCATGTTGCATATGGGAACACTGAGGCCCTGAACCCCCAAGCCCACAGGCTCGTCGAGGGCCTCCAGAGATATTCGGAACCTGAACTCACAAGCCAACCGACCCCAGAACACCGAAGGGCAACTGAAAACTCAAAATTAATGAATGTCTAATGAAATGTCTACGGTACGTTCGCGAGTCAACTGCCATTTCTCAGGGCTCCTGTCTTTAGAAATAGAAAAGCCCAAGTCACAAGAACACGCTGAATAATTCAGGCTTCAAAAAAGCCCTTACTGTATGGCTTCTTTTCAAACCTTTTCAGATATTTTTATAAGAAATGCAGATGTGTAATGGGATCTGTAGGGACATTTTGAGGTTTGCCATGACGTGGGGTGGGGTCCCCCAAATGTCAGAGATCTTGGAGCCTTCAAAGCCTTTACAACAAGCTCTCCCAGCCCCAAAGCTCCTTGAATTGCACTCAGATCGGGGCACAGGATGGAGATTTTTCCGTGTATTTTTACAAGGAGGCTGTATGTACCTTTTTATGTGGGTCACAAAAAAAAAAAAATGTAAAAATCTCAAAAACATGAAGCAACACAAGGAATTCGTCATAGCAACAGGCCTGCCTCTCCTATTTTTGAAAAGTGAGCTTCTCCCTCCTCCCCTTAGTACAGAAAGTTTATTTTCCTGCTGGGGCCTCTGACTCAGACGCAAGCCCAGAACTCAGCCGCCTCCGAGGAGAGACAGGAGGCGCGGGGGTGTCGTGGACCCGGGCGCGGGTGGGGGACGCCCGAGGGTCCCAGGCCTCAGGTTCCCCTCAACTGACATGTCCTCGAGGCAGCCCGGTGCCCTGGCATTTCTGGTCACCACGCGGGAGCATCACTCCACACTCATCCGCGTACTTCTCCCTAACGTGGCCCTTTAGAACAGCCCCGTGTGTAGGGCTCCAGCTCTGTAAATATCCGGCCAGCTGGTAAACCCTAGCCAAACAAGACTCTCTGCTAGGACCACGCCATGACCCAGGGGCTACAGGGGTACCAACTGACAAGTAGGGCGCTCAGGAGTCTGACTCAGGACCGCTCTCTAGCTGGGGCTGTCCCATCAGATGATAAGGGGGACACTGCCGCGGCCTGAGGGCTTCAAGAGAGCGACCGGAGGTGGCTGCGGTGGCGGTGGTTTTGAGAGCACAGTGCGGGTTTGAATCCTGCCCCACCGATCAGGGAGCAAAAGGCAAGCTGAGGGCAAAGCCCAAGGTTAACACCCCCCCCCCACTTCCCACCACCTCCCTCCACCCCCAGTGCGCCCCCCCCTCCGTGGGTCATGTGTGACAATCCTCAGGCACTCCTGGCTGCCCAAGAACAAAGGAAAGGGAAACACCAATGGTGAACTGATAGAGATCACAGTCCTGCAGGACATTCGTCTCCATCAGTTTGCAACTGTCTTAATGATGTACAAGAAAATAAAGCAATCTCCGGAAACCTATAAACTCAACTTCCCGCAGCCCTAACATCACCCTCCCCTCTATAGGATAGAAAATCTTCTGTAATCTAGCCACTCCTCACAACCCCAGTGCAGCTCTTTCTGCCCATGGGTCCTGTCCCTGTGCTATAATAAAAATACCCTCTTGCACCAAAAAACGTCTCAAGAATTCTTTCTTGGCCATTGGCTCTGAACCCCAACACTTCAAACCACATCCCCACCACTCACCAGCTGTGTTACCTAAGGCAAGTGCCTTAACCTCTCTGTATCTCAGTTCTGTCTCATAGGTAATATCAGTACCAGTGCGCTGTGGCAGAGATGACGTGTGTTAACCCATATCATTCACTTAGCATAGCACCTGGCACAGAGCAGAACCTCAATAAATCTTTATCATCATCTCCTATCCCCTCTCCTTTGTAACACTTTTCGTGACCATCCTGTACAATCAAAGCAACGAAATCAGAATCCAAGCTTCAGCAATTACCAGCTGAGTGACCCTGGGCCAGTAGCAAAATGTCCCTAATGCCGATTTCTCATCTGTAAGACGGGGATAAAACTATAAACACATAGCTCGCCTCCTGGCTCACGGTAAGTGTTCCTAAACACTGGCTGCTATTATCATCAGGGGTCGGAAAGCTAGAGCCCACGAGCCAAATTTGGCCCGCTGTCTGTTTTTGTAAATAAAGTTTTATTGGAACATGGCCATACCTATGTAGCTTTCTTGCTACAACGGCAGGGCTGAGTCGTTTTGTTTTTTTTAACGTTTATTTTTATTTATTTTTGAGACAGAGAGAGACAGAACATGAACGGGGGAGGGTCAGAGAGAGGGAGACACAGAATCGGAAACAGGCTCCAGGCTCCGAGCTGTCAGCACAGAGCCCGACGTGGGGGTCGAACTCACGGACCGCGAGATCATGACCTGAGCCGAAGTCGGACGCTTAACCGACTGAGCCACCCAGGAGCCCCAGGGCTGAGTCGTTTTGACGAGTCACTGTATGGCTCACAAAGCCTAAAACATCCACTATCTGGTCTTTTAAGAAAAAGTTTGCCTGATTTTTATCATGATGACCTTTAATGGCAATAATCGCAGCACATAGACATTTCAGCTCCCACAGTAGACCACACAAGTTAACATTTGCTTTCCAGGAACCTCTAGCAACCCACAGTTGAGCCCCAATGGTCCAAAACCTTCCTCAAACGATTTGCAAAAGTAGCGTGCAGAAGAGGGGTCTGTAGCTTTCTTTGGCTTCCTAGAGGTGCCCACGACCCATGAGAAGCCCATAAGCACAGGAATGTAAACAGCGGAGGAGCTGGCCTGTGTCCAAATCTACACCGTACTCCGTTTCCCGGGCTTGCCCACTCTGGGACAGTCCCACTCCAGGGCACCCACCACGATATTGAGGGTTCGTTGGTGAGCTTTCTCTTTGTGCTGCTTTAACGTCCACTGGAAAGCAGCTGGCTGCCTCCTGGTTCAGTACGCTTCACATTCCTTTTGTGTGATGTTGGGGCGAGAGAAAGGACACGGTGGGGGGTGGGGGGGGGCGCGGCAAGAGCTGATCCGGAATTCAGCAAAGGAAACCTGTGAATTATTCAGCCCAGAAAGATGGCTTCCTGTCTGGTCCATTCCTTCCTTCGGGAGGCAGGCGCGACAGTCTGCCCTTCCTGGTCGGCCTGATGGGGTCTTTGTCGTGTGGTACAGAGAACAGAGCAAAAAGTAATTTGCGGGCCTCCCAGATCCTGAGGATCTCGGTGGCCACGCTTCTTGGCTTCGTCCCATGCCCGCAGCTGCCTGCCTTGGTTTCCACTGTTCCAGGAGTGTTGGTTCTCAAAACCCTAATTGGCCCTTGACGTCACCTAAAAGACCAGGCTGGACTCAGCCACAGGGACAGGACACAGTCCCTGTCCTGACTGGGGGCCACCAAGACTGGTGAAATCCAGGCCCCCTCATGCCACCGCCCTCTGTCTCTTCAGCTCATTCACTCTTATTTCATTCATTCTTGTTCCTTTGCTGTAGGCGAGGGCCAGGGGACAACTGCCCTGCGGAGATTCGGCAAGTGTTCCCAGGATAGGTCAGGTCAGGAGAGGATAGGCATTCCTCCCTGGACTGCAGGCTCCGTGAGGGCTGGGACCAGCCCTGTCCGACTTTTCCGCTGAGGCTGTAATCCTTCAGGGACACGTTCAAATGTCAGAGTCTACAAATCCTGTAGTGGGGGAAAGGACATCCTTTTAGGAGTCAAGCTTTTAAGGTGTTACATAATTATAATGATACAGACGTGAGAACGGCACCTTTTTTTCCCCCTGGTTATTAGAATATGGGGCACCTGGGTGGCTCAATCAGTGAAGCGTCTGACTCTTGGTTTCAGCTCAGGTCATGATCTCAAGGTTTGGTGAGTTTGAGCCATGCATCAGGGATTCTCTCTCTCTCTCTCTCTCTCTCTCTTTCTGCCCCTCCTCCACTCACACTGTCTCTCTCTCTCTCTCTTTCTCTCTCAAAATAAGTAAACTTAAAAAAAAAAAAAGAATAGGGGCACCTGGGTGGCTCAGTCGGTTAAGCGTCCGACTTCGGCTCGGGTCACCATCTCGCGGTATGTGAGTTCAAGCCCCGCGTCGGGCTCTGTGCTGACTGCTCGGAGCCTGGAGCCTGTTTCCGATTCTGTGTCTCCCTCTCTCTCTGCCCCTCCCCCATTCATGCTCTGTCTCTCCCTATCTCAAAAATAAATAAACAGTGGGGCGCCTGGGTGGCGCAGTCGGTTAAGCGTCCGACTTCAGCCAGGTCACGATCTCGCGGTCCGTGAGTTCGAGCCCCGCGTCGGGCTCTGGGCTGATGGCTCGGAGCCTGGAGCCTGTTTCCGATTCTGTGTCTCCCTCTCTCTCTGCCCCTCCCCCATTCATGCTCTGTCTCTCTCTGTCTCAAAAATAAATAAACGTTAAAAAAAATTAAAAAAAAGAGAATAAAACAGTGATTCTGGGCACCTCCTAGGAAATCCGTGGATGGTCTGTAAAGACACTATACACAAATAAAACCACATGCGTGAGTGCACAAGGTTTTCTGGGAAGGGAGTCCAACATTTTCATCAGATTTTCAAACGACCTCCAGGACCTCAAATGGGTATAAACGGGAGACTACAAATTTGCGTCCCTAATGCCCTCGTACATATTTGCATCCCTCATGCCCTCGTACAATGGCTGGTGCCTGACAGGTTCTCGAGAAAGGTTTGCTGGGTTAAATGGCGGTTTGAAACCACAAAGCACCACACTGCCCAATGATCAGATTTCCTGGAGGGCCAAACCCCACTAATCTGGAATCTGGTGATAACTTGAATGGATTCTTTTCTTTTTTTTTTTTTTTTTTTTTTAATCATCGGGAAGGAGGAGGTAAATGAACGATGTAGACAAGGATGCGTGGCCACGGCCGCCAAAGGGCATCCACCGCTGGCCAGCAGTGTTCTCACGAGCTGCTTCTGCTGTGTGCGTTGAAGCGGCCTCCCCAAGGAACTGTGTAAAGGGTCCCGGACAGTGGTTGTCTGTACGCAAAAGTACTGAAACTTCTTCTCCCGAAAGATATTCTGGGATCGAAATTAGTAATCCCTTCTAGCCGGACTGACTTCTCATGCACCTTAAAATTCTTTCCCCAGACCAGCACAGCTGAGCCCAGACCAGCTAGAAAACACATACATCTTACAATTCGGGGAAATTCAGGGAATTCGGTAAAGGAGTCCTTCTTTCATAAATAATAGCACCAGAGGATACAGTGAATGGCACTCGAATGCACCGTAGGGGTGGGTGGTGGGCAGAAAAGGGCACACGGGGACATGAGCTTTTTGGTAAGCAATTGGCCAAGAGTCGTAAAAGCATTCACACCCTCGGCTAGAGTAGTTACACTGCTAGACTTCTGTCCTAAGGAGACCATGAGAATTGTGCACAAAGATTTATTCATACAGGTATAGAGCTTAACATGATGAACGATATAGCAAAGAAGCTGGAAACAGTTCGGGTGTTCGACAGTAGGCGTTAGGTAGGAAAATCACGCACGCCCATGTGCAATATTAAATCTTGAAACTTCATAAACATTTAAAAACTTCTGCGCTTCAAAGGATCTCCTCAAGAAAAGGAAAAGACAGCCCAGAGAACGGGAGAAAAGATTTGCAAATCACCTATCTGATACGGGGCTTGTATCTATTCAGAGAACTTGGGTAACTCAATATAAAAAGACAATTCAATAATCCACCTAAAAGCGGGCAAATGATCGGAACAGACATTTCTCCAAAGAGAAATGGCCAATACGCACAGGACAAGAGGCCCAACATCATTAGTCATTAGGGAAAATGCAAATCAAAACCACAGTGAAATACCACTTCCCACCCACGAGGATGGCTGTAGTAACAAGTCCTGGTGAGGATGTGGGGAAACGGGAACTCTCGCACGTTGCTGGTAGGGATGTACGATGACACAGCCACTCTGGAAAGACAGTCTGGCGGTGCCTCAAAAGAAGAAAACAGAGTTACCCTACGACCCAGCATTCCACCAGGGGTACACGCCCAAGAGAAATGAAAACATACGTCCGCGCAAAAACGTATACGCAAACGTGCATGGCAGCGTTACTCGTAATCGTCGAAAAGCGGAAAAATTTTGGGCGCCTGGGTGGCGCAGTCGGTTAAGCGTCCGACTTCAGCCAGGTCACGATCTCGCGGTCTGTGAGTTCGAGCCCCGCATCAGGCTCTGGGCTGATGGCTCGGAGCCTGGAGCCTGTTTCCGATTCTGTGTCTCCCTCTCTCTCTGCCCCTCCCCGTTCATGCTCTGTCTCTCTCTGTCCCAAAAAAAAAAAAAAAAAAAAAGTTGAAAAAAAAAAAAGTAAAAAAAAAAAAAGAAAAGTGGAAAAATTTGGGAGAGTCATAGAACAGATTCTCCGGCCATAAAAAAGCAACGAGGTACTGATGACACGCGACAAACACGGATGCACCTTGAAAACACAATGCTGAGGGACAGAAGCCAGGCGCAGAAGACCACATATTGTGTGATTCCGTTTCTATGAAATACCAAGCCGCGGCAAAACTACAGAGACAGAAAGTAGATTAGCGGTTGTCAGGGGCTGGGGGGAAGTGAAGAATGACTGCTCATGCGTGCGGGATTTATTTAAAAAGATTTTTTTAAACTTTATTTGTTTTTGAGAGACAGAGCATGCGTGGGAGAGGAGCAGAGAGAGACACACACAGAATCCGAAGCAGGCTCCAGGCTCCGAGCAGTCAGCACAGAGCCTGACGCGGGGCTCGAACCCACGAACTGTGGGATCATGACCTGAGCCGAAGTCGGATGCTTAACCGACTGAGCCACCCAGGCGCCCCACGGGATTTGTTTCTGAGGCAACAAAAATGTTCTAAAATTGAGCGTGGTGATGGCTGCGTGCTTTTGTGAGCATACTAAGAGCCACGGGAACGTATGCTTTATTTCTTTTTACTTCATTTCTATTTTTTTATTTTTTAACTATTTTTCTCAATTTTTAAATTCATTTTGAGAGAGAGAGAGAGGCAGAGAGAGAGGGAGAGAATCCCAAGCAGGCTCCATCCTGTCCGCACGGAGTCCAACGTGGGGCTCAATCCCATGAACCACGAGATCATGACCTAAGCCGACATCAAGAGCCAGGTGCTTAACCACCTGAGGCACCCAGGCACCCTGGTCTGGTGTTGATTTCAACATAAAAATTTATTTTCTCCAAATCCATGAATTAAATTGATGCTCTAGGATAAAAGAAAAAAAAATTTACTAACTTGGGAAATGGCCATAATAGTAAGTGGACATAACATAATGGTGAGCCGATACGAGGCTCTGTTTGTAGGATGTGAGTCCAACAGGGGGTGGGGGAAAATACACATAGATGCAGAATAAAAAGACTAAAGGAAATATGCCAAGATATTATCAGTGGTTTTCTTTAGGTTGTGGGATTGTGATTTTTTTTCACGTCGCGATACTTTTTTTTCCTTTTCCATATTTTTAATGAAGCTTGCATCATATTAGAGAATAAACATTTTTTAGCCCAACAGAGGAGACCCGGGAGGGAAGACATCAGGCAGTGTTTTTCTGGAGCCGACTTAGCACGGCCCTCCCAGGGGTGTGAGTACGCTCGTGCCCCTGGGATCACAGCTGGGCCCTACGTGGAATGACGTGTGTGCCCACGGAGGCTCCCAGCGTCCCCTGCTTTCTGCGGGTGCTGGCGGAGAGGGTAGATTTATTCCCAGAGGGGAGATGAGGCCAGAGGCTTTGCAAAGTTCTGGGAAGGATGACAAGCAGATCAAGTCTCTGACAACAGTGAGTAAGGACTGGATATGATGTGGATGAGGCTCTGGACTGGGGTGGGTATCAGGAAGCACGGGTTCAAGCTTCCAGCCCAGCAGGGTGACCTTAGTCAGGTCACCTCCTTTCTCAGGCCTTAGACCCCCCTCTAAAACGAGGGCACTCGGTCCTTCCGTTTCTGGTGGCTTATGACTCTGCAATGTCACATAGGCTGCCTCTGTTTCCACCGTCCCCAAAACAGCTGGCAGTTCTTCACGGACCGCCCCGCACAGCGCCTGTCCCCAGAACCCCAAGGGCCATTCTGCCCCCAAAGGCAATCTCTAAATTGACACAGCACGTGTTTCAAGCCACCTCATCAGAGAAGACTTTCCGCCCAAGGCCGCGTGAGCAAACAGCATCCCCCACCCTCTGCACACCTGAACCTGGTCAAGAGTGAGCATATCTGCTGAGCACCGAGCAGGTAACAGCCACTGCTGTTGTGGCACAAATAAGACACTGCTCTGCTTTCTGGGAGCTTACGGGATGCACAACCACCACCAGTTAACAGACCACCTGTCCCTTGACAGGGGGATTCACACACGCTACTTTTTTATAAGCTGCACACCAGTCCTTTGAGGCTGAAGCTATAGTTGCGTTTTACAGCTGAGAAAATGGAGACCAAGAGAAGTGAAAAGTGCCCGAGGTCACAGAGCAAACAAGTGGTAAAGTCAGGATTCCAGCCTCGGTGGGTGACCCCTCCAAGTCACCTGTGATTTGGCAGTGGTTCTTTTTTTTTTTTTTTAATTTTTTTTTTTAACGTTTATTTATCTTTGAGACAGAGACAGAGCACGAACAGGGGAGGGGCAGAGAGAGAGGGAAACACAGAATCCGAAACAGGCTCCGGGCTCTGAGCTGCCAGCACAGAGCCCGACGCGGGGCTCGAACTCACGGACTGTGAGATCATGACCTGAGCCGAAGTCTGACGCTTAACCGACCAAGCCACCCAGGTGCCCCTGGCAGTGGTTCTTAACTCTACAGTTTAGGCAGAACAAAAGACCTCAAGAGCCACCCAGTCTCCAAACTTGATTTCGGGACATCAAACTTGACGTTGACTTTGTAGGAGCCAACTGGGAGCTCATACAGATGAATTCATATCCTATAATACGAACAAGACATCAAATCTGTAATGAGTCACAACATGAGGAAAATATTGGTTTTTCAATTTTTCCCTCCAATTCTGATAATTACACCCAGGAAAAGGTCTTGATTTGGTGCTCACAGGTCTTTAACACCTTCTCCAACACTTGCAGATCTCCCTTTGTAACAAAGAAAGAGCCAGCAAGCATCAGGCTCAGAGCCTTGTGTCTAGCTAAACGATATCTCGCTAACGTTTAAAAACACTGTTTTATTTTCATTGTTCATCGGGGTGATGGTTGCTGGGTATATCACATTTGAGGAAAGTGAAAACTGATCTTCTATTTACTGTCGCCATGTAAATCTTCCTTTGGAGCTACATTTACCGATATTTAAGGAGCACATTTACTGACATTTTTAACGAGTAGATTTAAAAATATATATTAAATTCATGACACCATCAAAGTGGTATACAGGCCGGGCAAAAATTTTTTTTTAAAAAGTGGCACTGAAACGACTGAGGCTTGAGACATGCTGCCCGATGAAATTAAAAATAACCCAGCCATGTAATTATATTGTCCTGAAAGTATATTGCAAGTTACCTAAATAGCACACATTCATAGTAGCCCATCACTATTGAAGCACATTTCTGAGGGTTTACGTATGCAGTTACTTTAGCAACAGAGATATAACTGAATCATATTCGAACCACCAGACATATGCGCCTGAAGGTCTAATTATTGGAAAATTATAGACCTAAGAAACACAGCTATGCCTCACTGCACATGACAGGGTTGACAGAATACCTGATGGTAATTGGATAAACCACGTCTCCAGGAGATGTGTGGAAAGGAAGAACCTTGCCCCAACTGTGGCACCCTTAACTACGTGTGGATGCAGAATTGCATGCATTCATCCGTTCACTCGTCCAACCACTCCTCGAAATGTTTACTGAGCACGGTCCGATGCACTAGGACAAAGGACCCCGGTGAGCCTCCCCTCCAGAAGGGGGTGCCAGACATCATGCTCAACATCACGCGCCAGGGTGCCCACCAACTGGGCTCTGAAAAGAGCACCACTCTTTGAAACCATGTAACAAAGGAAGCTGCCTACCCTGGGGGTGGTCAGAGAAGGCTTCCTGGAGGAGGTGACCATCAGGTTGAGGGCTAAAGAAGGAATGGGAATTAACCAGAGGAGGTGGGAGAGGAGAGGGAGGTAAAAAGGCAGGTGCATCCACCTAAGTGGATGGGCTCTCACGTCCTGTGCACCTCTCATAAGTGAGCGTCTCACCCTGGTGACATCACCCTAGCGTGACCTTTGCATTCAAAAATGTGTATGTCATTGATCCCTAAATGCAAGCCAGCACAGGGATCCGTTTCTTCAGGGGGTAAATGGCTATCCGATCCCAACACGATGGGAAAACAGAGAGGGTGAGTGGGTCTCTGACATCAGCCTCCCTCTGGGACTTGACTGATTTTGACCATGAACTCTTCTCACAGGCACCAACTGTAGAGGTCCTCAGCCGGGGCCGCACTTAGGACTCTGGGGAACTTCCGAGCCTGCACGCCCAGGCCCCTCCAAGACCACAACCGGCTATTAAGTTAGGCTCTCTGGAGGTGGCGCCGGTGACTAATCACGTCTAAAGCTCCTCAGAGGAGTCCAGTGTGTGGCTGGGGCCGAGAACGACATCGGGAACCTAACGGCGGTGGAGGAATCACATCTGCAAAAACTTACTGAGCCCCTACCTACTCTGCGCCAGACAGCGGGCTGGGGGCGGGGGCGGGGAGCGTAAGAATCACTGTGGAAGGCTGCACCCACTCTCAAGGATCGCGCTGGAGGCAGGGTGAATATGAAAAGTGTGATGAATTGGCTGGGAGATCTCAGCAGCTCTGGGTTGGTGCCCCAGAGTCTGCATTTCTATCGAGCTCCCAGGGTCCGTGCGGGGCCAAGAAGAGCTGCATATGACGGGCAAGGTTCTGCGGGGAAGCTCTCCGACCCGGGCTGCTGCTTCCCACCATTTCTCCACCCCTCTGACAGTCCTGAGCCTCGCCGGGGGGTGATAACAAAGTGGAAGGAAAGAACAAAACGCACCCTGGCAGCCGGCCCCGGGTGTGCACCTGTGCTTCCTCCGGGCTCCAAAGCCCCAGGGCAGCGCCCCGTTCCCCCCCTACACGCACCCGCAGAGCGTGGAACAGATCTCAGGAAGAAAGAGAAGGGGCTGGGATGGGAGACGGGGTGCTGGGTAGGTGGTTGTCATAAATAGCACACCATCTGCACGCCCCCGCTGCCTAAGGAGTCCCCCGTCTGGGGCCAGAACAAAGGCAGCAACATTCTAGAGGCATCGGAGATCAAAACGGCCTCCGAGGCTCTCCTACAGCGAGTCCTCGCTTCTAATTAATCACTCGTCCTTGGCAAATCAATTGTGTCTGTTTTAAAATCTATGCTCCAAGGACAAGGGACGGGGTGGAGGTCGGAAGCAAGAAGTTCTCTGGAGCTGACGCTCAGGGCAGTGTATTCTTGGGGAGGGGACACTAAGGTCAACCCTGACCCACTCAGCAGGGCCAGGAAGGGACCGATCAGGGGGCACAAATGCTTACAGAGGCCAGACTGGTCCCAGAAACCGCGGAATGAATGAATGGGGGTTAGAAGAGGAAGCCCTGGGGACTGGTGCCAAGCGGGGACTGTGGTCCCTGACCCGGTAGGCTGGCGACCCCTCAGTCGCAGTCCCCCGACTCTTGGCAGTCTGTCACTGCCAAGCAGAAATGCCGTCCCGTTTCTGCATTTCTGGAAGATTTGCTAGAAGATGTGGGAGTCAGACCCAGGCAGTCTGGCTCCAGAAAGCATTCTCTTGGGGCGCCTGGGTGGCTCATTTTGTTAAGCGTCTGACTTTGGCTCAGGTCCTGATCTCGCAGTTCGGGAGTTCGAGTCCCGCGTCGGACTCTGTGCTGACAGCTCAGAACTTGGAACCTGCTTTGGATTCTGTGTCTCCCTCTCTCTCTGCCCCTCCCCCACTCACACTCTGTCTCCCTCTCTCCCGGAAATTAACATAAAAGAAAGGAAGCAAGAAAGCATTCTCTTAATTGCATGCAGCCCTTTCTCCCTTAACTCCCACAATGCCCTTCACAGAGCTCTGCACACAGTAGGTGCTCAGGAGAGGTCAACTACCTTGAAACAAGGTCTCTGCGAATTGGATCCACTAGAATTCAATGCTATCCTTTTGACAGATTTTTTTTTTTTAAGCTTCTTTATTTAGTTTGAGAGAAAAAGAGCGCGAGCAGGGGAGGGACAGAGAGCACCCCAAGCAGGCTCCACGCTGTCAGCGTGCAGAGCCCGGGGTGGGGCTCGAACTCACAAAGCTGTGAGATCATGACCTGAGCTGAAACCAAGAGTCGGACACTTAACCGACTGAGCCACCCAGATGCCCCTCTTTGGATAGATTCTGTGTTCTGTTTCAAGAACGGGCTCATGGTTTCTGCGGGGGCTGGGTCCTCACCCTGATGACGTCCTCATCATTACGTTGAGTGCGACATCACCCAGGCGCCATGCACAAAGAGGAGGCACCCCCAGCCCCTGCTCCCCTGCTCCCCCTGACTCTGCAGCGTCTGTCTGGTCGCCTTCCGTCCGCGTCCAGCTCTCGGACTCATGCCTCCCTCCTGGGACCTAGTTCAAACGTCTCCCCCAGAAGCCTGTCTTAGTGTTTGCCCTTCTCACGCAGCGCAGTTCACCTGAAAGGGGAGCAGGGGGGCTGTCTCCCCCAAGCTAGGCGCCGTGGGGCACTATTTAACCCTTCCCTGCCCTAAGACTTGTAAAACCCTCAGAAGAAGGTTTCCGAAGTCTGGGAGGTGGGGCTTTCACCCGTGAGAATTCCGGTTCCCCACCGGCTTCTCATTACCACGCAGGACATACACCAAGTAGGACGGGCACACGGCCTTGAGGCTGCCCGTACCGAAGCTGGCCACCGAGCCAAAGGCAGGCTTTTCTTCCCTTCTTTCTCTTCTCTTCTCTTTTTTTAATGTTTATTTATTTTTGAGAGAGAGACAGAGCTCACGTGTGCACGCACGCGAGTGGAGGAAGGGCAGAAAGAGAGGCAGAGAGAGAACCCCAAGCTGGCTCCACACTGTCGGCACAGACCCCGATGTGGGGCTCGATCTCTTGAACCCCGAGATCATGACCTGAGCTGAAACCAAGAGTCAGAAGCCTAACTAACTGAGCCACCCAGCCTCCCCAAATGCAGGCTTTAAATCACACGGTTCTAGTTTCAGATCGTCTGATAACCATTCATTTGTTCATTCATTCATTCAACAAATATTTATTGCACCTGTTACGTTCTCAACACTGACATGGGTGCTAGGGAAACAGTGCAAAGCTGAGGGGTCCCTGTGAAATCCCTGCGAGACCATCAGGAGGGCAGGTGTCCTCTCTGAACCTCGGCTTCTTTTTCTGTAAAGTGGGGGTCCTTAGGAAGATGCAAGGTCCCCTCAAAAGTCCTAATCCCCACCTCTGGCAGAAAGGCATCCTGGTGCCACAAAAAGAGCACTGGAGAGAGAGTCAGGATGCAGCCTGCTGGCTGAGTGGCCCTGATGAGGTCATTTCTCTGGGTCTAATTTCTTTGTTGGTATATTGACAGGGCTGCAGTGCATAATTTCTAGAACTCGTCTGTCTGTGACTCTCTGACTCACAGAGTCTATGATTCCAGCATGAGAATAGCCCGTGACCCCAGGAATGGACATCCTCCTGTTCTGCACGCAAATCTCCTCCTTATGGGATGCTTTCCATCGTGCAAAGCAGCAGAGAGGAGCTCGCTTCTTGTCAGATGAGCACGGAGGGGTCTGGGGAGCCCTCCTAGAAGCTTCCCTTCCAGGCTCCCCAGAATCACTCCATTTATCTTCCCCATCATGCTTTTAATCTCTGCAAATTTAACGGCACAGCCATAAGCTGCCTTAAGAACATAGCTGACCCATCACCAATAAATCAGAAGCTCTCAGTGATGCTTCTGAATAAATGATAGTCCCTCAGATCAGTGGGCAGCGGGCGGGGGGTGTTTAAGGTGCCTTGGGAGAGATTTCAACCTGCCCCCTATTGGGGTGGGGGGACATTGCAAAGGAACAGGGGGTGTGGTGAGATCAAGACGCCCCTGGAGTCATCCCTGGGTGTTTGTGCAGAACCAGACCTTAGCTTTCCCAGTCAGGACTGGCTCAATCTTGTCTGAAAGGAAAACGTCCCACAGAGACAGGAAAAAACATCCCAGGGTTAAAGAAAGGATGTCAACTCCGAAACCTCAATTAGAATCCCTGCCTTTTTTTTTTAAATCCCCTGCTTGGCCAGTTTTCCCATCTATAAAGTGGGGATCCCAGTAAATGGAGACATGTCCTATCTTGACCTTGCACCTTTCGATGGTAATCACCTACTGGCCCCCAGTTTTCACAGAGAAGGAAATGGGCTTGGAACGGTGAAGTGACTTGCCCGAGGTCTCACAGAGAATAGGGGTTCGATCCAAGGCCTCACCCCGCAACACTGTGCCTTCTCTCCTGCAGTGGGAACCCTGGGCCCTATCTGGCTGCTTTTCCACTTTGGACAGCTGAAACCCACATGGAAATCCCAGCTGCACAGCGCACCCAGGTGTCCCTGAGGGCCAGCGGCAGTGGGTGGCTCTGATGCCCACAGTCTTCCTACACACGCCCCCGTCCTGCATTCCATCCCCTCTGGCGACTCCGAGAAACAAGCAGATGGGCAGCCCTGGGTACGGCTGAAGATCCTTTGGAGTCATTTCCTGGTGGGTACCGTATCCAAGGACATCCCACGCCCTGCCAGGAGCTGTTTGGAAATTCTACCAGACCCTGGATCATGGGAAGCGGGCTCTGCTTGTAAATGCAGTTAGGGGCTACTTGTACTGAGCCTCTCAGTGACACGGGGTCTAGGAGAGCTTCTAAGTATATTAGGCTCCCAACTGCTGTGCCTCAGAACTCAGGGGTCCCAAACCCTAGGGGACACAGACGGCCACTTCTGTGCTTTCACAACACTCTGCCCAGAGCCCAGGGTCTCCTTCACACCTCCTCACACCCGTAAGGGCACAATAATTGGTCCCTAGAGCTGAAAAGGTGACCCATTGCGATGGGTTTTAAATATTTTAAAATGGTGGTTTTTAAAATAATTTTTTTAATATTTTTTCCTGAGAGAGAGAGCACACACGCATGAGCAGAGGAGGGGCAGACAGAGAGGGAGACACAGAATGCGAAGCAGGCTCCAGGCTCTGAGCTGTCAGCACAGAGCGCAATGCAGGGCTCGAACTCATCAACCTTGAGATCATGACCTGAGCCAAAGTCGGACGCTTAAGTGACTGAGCCACCCAGGGGCCCCTAAAAATAGTTTTGAAGACATCTAAGCCTTTCTTCAAACAAAATCTTACTCAAAATCCCAGTTATGCAGAACAGATAAAAGGAGAACACACAGTTGATGACGATCCCAGTCCCCACCCTCCTGTCTGCCTCCTGCCTCCCAAGGCAGCCTCAGGGCCCTTCCATAGAACCCTAGGCCCGAAGGAAGCCAGTTTGCAAACCACTGCCTTGGCAGATGGGGAAACGGGCCCAGAAGGGAAAATGCCTGGCCGGGGTTAGACAGGGACATAGTGCAAGGGTGAGTCCCCTTCCAGGAGGGCTGAAAGCCCAAACAAGAGGCAGACAGCCCTCTCCCTGGGCCAAGTCAGAGTCTCTTTGTATGGACTTGCCCCCAAACCGGTATATTTTGGTTGACTTGCTAATTAGTGGTTATTTGATTGGTTAGTTGGTCTGCGTTTTGGTTGGGTGATTGGTTAGTTGCTCACTGGATGATTGAGTGGTTAGTCGGCTAGTTGGATGGTCAGCTAGCTAGTTGATGACATGGTTAGTTGTTTCTTAATGGCTGGTTGAACAAAGGAGTGAGTGGATGCCTTAGTGATTGCGTATTCCAGTGCTTTGGAGAAGGCTCCGAGACAGGGTCGTGTCTGATGTTAGAGGCACCGAGCAGATGGCCTGGGACATGGAAGGAAGAGGGAGGTGCATTCACCTGCTGTCGATGCCCGTGCTGCTGTTGCCCGTGCTGGTTTGAACCCTTCTTGACCTGGGAGATGAGTGGCTACACCAATGAATCTGAGGGTCCTATATAAACTGTAAAGCCTCGTACACGGGTCAGTGGTCCTCTCCCACTGTCTTGGGGCTCCCAGTGCCCCCTGGTTTCCTCCACCCCTTCCCCCAAGCAACCCTGCTCTCCAATCCTTTACCTACCCTGGGGTATCGGTGACAGATAACAGCGCAATGTGTCTGAATAAGTAAATTTTGAGTGAAGGAGCATTCATGGGAGTCTTTCAGCCATCTTACAGCCCACAGGACTGGGGTTGGAAGGAAAGATTCTTCTAGGACCCGGTAGTCACCTCCCATGAGCAGCACTCACTCTGATGGAAACGTAATGGTAGAGTTCATGTGACCCTCCCAGTAAACTTCTGTACTAAGCATTCGTATAATCTCCAAAGATGAAGAACCCGAGACTCAGAGAGAGGCAGTGACCCAAGTTCCAACAGGCGGAGAGTGGGGGCCCCAGACTTGAACCCTGTCCCTCAGGTACAAACACCACACTCTTTCACAGCCTTGAGATCACTCAGGTGTCGAAACCGTACTGGGTCCTCCGCAGCCTCCTCTCCCTCCCCTGGGGCTTCTGGTTGTCAATCCAGGTGCCAGTGGGGAGCCCAGAGCATCCCCCACCGACAGGCCAGGCACTCCCGACTCTGCCTAATGAGCTCTGAACTCCGTTCTGAGGCCATAATCAATTAATAGGAAAACCCTCAGCTATGGCCACTTCATGCATTGATTTGCAAGATTAATGGCAAATACAGAATTGCTTCTTCACCATGGGGCATTCAGGGGAATCTGGAGACAAGCGGGTGACAGCCCTCTAAATATTCCTCAAGCTCACTCCCGCCTTTTGCCACACGTTTTGTTAGCAGAATGCAGTGTTTTTCTGGCCGCACTTTGCAAGGCCGAGGGGGACGTGCCGAGGGATGGGCCCGATTGTATAGCTGAGAGGAATTTCAGGCCTCTTCCCTCCTCTCCTCTCCCTTTGCCCTTCCCAGGGACTTGGGAAAAGAAGATGCTTCAGGGGGGCCCCAGGTCAGTTTCTTCAGAGACCAGCTTTAAGATTTAATAAAATAATAATAATAGTACATTAACTTGCCCAGATGGGGGGCTCCCTATGAGCCAAGCACTTCACGTCATCTTACTTCATCTTGGCATCAGCCCTGTGAGCCTGGAACAGTTATTATCCCCACTTTGCAGACGGTAGAACTGAGGCACAAGATCTCATGGCAACTTAGTGCAGGAGAGCAGACTTGAATCAGCGCCATGCTTCGCCACAGCCCATGTGATATCTGCTCCACGAACCTGACTGACCCTTCCCTAGGGGACTTACGAGGTGATCCCCGGTCAGGACTAAAGGAGGGAAGTGGGTCTTGGGAGTCTCCAGGGCCTGAACCCTTTGAAACATCACCAGCCTCTGGGGCTCCCCATTTCCCTTCAAGTCTTCAGCTCAGCTGCCCGGTGGTCGAGAGCCCGAGCTCCACATCACGCAGGAGCGTCCAGCCTCGGGCCTCCCACTTTCCAGCACGGTGGCCTTGAACCTTCTCGGAGCCTCAGTTTCTCCTCTATAAGAGTGCCAAGTAAGGCGTGTTTGTTTTTTGTGTTTTGCCAAGTAGTAGGTGCTCACAATTTAAAACAACGACAACAACAAAAGTTCTGAACATACACAAGAGGAAAGTCTTTCTCAGACCCCCTGTCCCCACCATCTTCCAAGTTCTCGTCCCCATAGGGAGCCACCATTACCAGCTTCTTACTCATCCCTCTCCAGCAGCCCGCACCAAACTTCCCCACGACGGAGCTGTTCCACGCCTGCCCTCTCCAAACTCCTGGCTACTGAGCCCTTGAAATGCGGCTCATGGGATGAGAAACCAAGTTCTGGCTTTTCCTTCATTTAAATTTAAGTTGCTGCACGTGGCTAGTGGCTGCCTTCTTGGACAGCACAAGTCTAGAGACCCTGACCTCTAACATCCATGGAGGAATGACTGTGTGCAAGGTCGTACCCTAAGCACGTCCCATGAATTGTTAACCCCTAGTCTGCACGAGAACCCCATGAGTAGGTACGATAGCACCTTTCTTCTCTCTGGAGAAACTGAGGCACAACGAGATTACGTTCTTGAGAGGTCACTCTCCCAGGACTTGGAGGAGCTACAATCTGAGCCCAGGCTGTCTGACCCCAGAGCCCGGGATCTTAGCTACTGTGATGCGGGCGTCACCATAATCATAGGAACAGCTTAGGCGAGAATGTGTACTCTGAGCTTAGCATGTTGTCCGGCATGGAACAGGTCCTGGGAACCTACCCTGACCTACCCTAATCAGGTTCCTCTCCTCCCTGCTGTCTGTTTAGGCCCACTTACCCCCACCCCTGGGCCCTCGCTCATGCTTGGCCCCCTCTCCAGCATGCTCCCCTCTATCCTTCCACTCAGCCAAATCCTGCCCAGCAATCAGGCACCAAGGATGGGATAAAGCGGATCAGAGGTGTGAGTTGGCCTGGGCAAGACCTGAAGAGGTGGGGGAGGGCGTGGGGGGACTGGTGACAGAGCTCAGAGAGGACTGCAGATCAGAGGGTGCTGGCCAAGCCACCTCCCAGCAGGACACCGAGTAGGTGTGTGAGCTGGAGGTTAGGTAAGCAGGGCTGGGACAGGACATCGATTTCAGAGTGCCAAATATTACTTTAGATCTGATTTAACACATGGTAAGGGGCCGGTGTTGATGTAGTCATGCATTTAGCAAACATCTATGAAGCACCTACTTAACTGATCAGTAATCATTGGGGGGGCCACCTGGCAGCCCCCGTGAGACTGTGCTAAAGACAGACTGGGCTTCCTGGTGTAGCTCCTCAGTGTCGCCTTTTCTGAGGAAGAGGGGCAACCTTGGGTCCTTTGCCTTCATCCTGTTAACAGGTACTTTGTGCATGAATCCACTCAACACCCCATTAAAAAAAAAAAAAGTAAAAACAGTATCGCGATCCCATTTTACAGATGGCCAAACAGAGGCTGGGGAAGTGGAGACGATTTGCTCAAGGTCACCTGACCTGTTCGTGGGCGGGCTGGAATGAGCACACAGGCCCCAGTCTGGATCCCTTTACCCTGTGTCTAATTGTTCCCATGCAGGGCACAGAGGTCTGTAAATTCCATCTGCCAGGAGGGGGCTTGCCAGCAAGAGGCATCGGGTGTCCGTGGCACCGGCTCAAAGGGCTGCCTTCCTTCTGTGGTGGAGAGGAATCCTTTTGCTTGGCATGCCACCTGCCATTTTCCACCTGGGTGGGTTTTAATCTTGCAGATGACAGATACCTAAGCATCTCACCACCCTGGGGAAAGCAAGAGCTCAAAGTGGCCCAGGAAGAAGGAGCTCTGGGCAGTGCCCTGTGCCTGGGCACAAAGGAGCAGCTGTCATGCTCAGGATCTAAGTGCCTCCTGCACAGGGCCTCTGGGGGGGCAGGGGGGAAGCAGCAGCAGAGAGGGCAGTTCCTGGATCTGGTCTATTTGCCCACTGGAGAAGGAGGGTGGGTCATCTCTGTGCATCCAGAAAGGACCTTCTGCTGTCTTGCTTCCCCCGAGCCTGTCTGCCCTCATAACAGTGCCCCTTCCGTCCCTGGCTCAGCTCTGTATCTCGGGGGCTGTGTTTTCCAGCTCCTGGGTCAGCTGGATTCTGTCTGGATTCCACCAGTGAGAAGCTTGGGCAGGAGATTCGAGGATGGGGGAAAGGGAGGAGCCAGGGCGTTTCTCCCCTATCCTTCTCTGATTTGGGTGTGAATCTGACACTGTTCGGCTCCTTGGTGGCATCAGTTTCCCCTGGACAAACCCACTGCCATTCCAAGTTCTGCCAGGGGCCCCCAGCCCTTGGGTGCCGGTCACACCACACCCTCCCTGTGTTTCTCCAGCCCCGGGGGAGGCGGCAGCTTCCTGCTCTCACCAGTCCCTGGGGTGTCTCCTTAGTTTGTGTTACCCTCAAAGCAAATCCTGAAACAAAGACTGGGGTGTATGCAGTCCCTTTGGGAGGTGGTCCCAGAAAACAAGGGAGGGAGGGAGTGGGGAAGTGAGATGGGGAAGGGATACAAGCTCAGAAAGGATGTGTTAATGAGCCTTGACCTTGATAGGCTGCTGGGTGGGCTGCCCACTGGGGCCCTTAGGAGAATCCTTGGGAAATACGCTTCAGAGTCACCCCACTGGGGGAATGAGAAGGTGTGCCATTTATCTACTCGATCCTATCTCCATCGTTTGAGGCTTGCCCCTCTGGGCTACACTTGCAGGCTTCCAAGTCTGGGAGGAAGACCTCACACAGAGAAGCAGAGTCGCGTGGGCTCGGCATGGAATGGAAAAGATACCGCACAAAAGGACGCGCACACAACCAACGAGCACACGAAAAGATGTTCTACAGCATCAGCCACACAAAAATAAAACCCCAGCGTGATAACACCACCTACCCATCAGGAGGGCGAAAGTTGAAAAGGCTGACAATACCGAGTGTTGGCGAGGATGTGGGATGATGGCAACTCTCACACACTCCTGGTGGGAATTGTAAAAATGGTCCGACCACTTTGGGAAAGTATCTGTCTGTTTCTTTCTTTTTTTTTTTAAAATGTATTTATTTACTTTGAGAGAGAGAGAAAGAGCAAGCTGGGGAGGGGCAGAGAGAGAAAGGAGAGAGGAAATCCTAAGCAGGCTCCGTGCTGTCAGTACAGAGCCTGAGGCAGGGCTCGATCCCACAAACCGTGAGATCTCATGACCTGAGTTGGATGCTTAACCGACTGAGCCATCCAGGCGCCCCTGTCTGTTTCTTATCAAGCACTTCCTCTAAGGTGCAGCCACCGCTGTCCTAGGTACAGACTCAGAAAATCTAAAATCACACATCCACAAAAAGTCTGCTATGCAAATGTTTGTAGCAGCTCCGTTTATAATAGACCAAGACTGGAGACATCCCAGATGTCCATCAGCGGTGGAATGGATGAAGAAATGGTGGTCTATTCATATTCAGTGAAACGCCGCTCAACAATAAAAATGAACAAATTACTGATACATGCAACAGAAGGGATGAATCTCAAAAAATTAAAAATGTTAGTGAAAGAAGCCAATCACCAACCCGATGATTCCATTTTATGTGAAACTCTAGAGAAGACGCGACTAATCTACGATGCTGGAGGTCAGGATACGCCCTGTCTGGGAGCGGAGATGTTAACTGGCTGGAAAGGGAAATGAGGGAAACGTCTAGAGGTGGAATGTTTCATATCTTGAGCTGAGTGATGGGTCACACCATGATCACAAAGGTAAAAATACATCGTGTGGTACACTTAGGATTCTGTGCCTCTTATAGAAATCACACGCCTTTGTTTTTAAAAATAAAAATGTAAAATAAAATGAAGGAGAAGTTCCATTCTTAAAAGTCTGGCTTCAAGTCCCTAGCCGGCCGCTAAGGATGACTCTGTAGTTGGGGTCTCCAGCCTCATTAGGGGAAGGTGAGGGAGGGCCCGGGCCAGGCTGAACTTCTGGAGCTGCCATCGCAGAAAAAAACACTCGCTCCCGTCAATGACTTATGATTAAGAATTTTCCTCCTGGCCTCTGAGTGTTTTACTGGCTCATCCATCAATCTGTCAGGGCGGGCGTCAAGGCAAGAGCCAGAGAAAACTAACAGCTCACACCCAAACAGCCTGAATAATTCAACGCCCGCCACAGCCTCTGGACACTGGGAGCATGAAGCTAATTTTTTATTTATTTCTCAGGCTCTGCAGTTTGTTTTCATGCCCCGGGAGGCTCAGAGAATGGGCATGGGGCTCCCATGGATCAAGAGAGGATGGGCCACAGCCCCAGAGCGGGGGTATCCCACGCTGACGTCTGGGGCGAGACAAGGGACTCACAAGGGACTGTGGACAAAGCAGGGGCATTGCCAAGTGGGGCCTTTGAACAGGGGGGAGAAGGAGCAGGCACTGGAGTCTCAAGGTTTAGGACCTGGATGAGCCACTTCTCAGCTGTGTGGTCTTGAGCAAGCCAGTCACTTCTGGAAAGGAACTGAGGGAAGCCTCAGTTTCCCCGGTTACAAGACGTCCACGGTGATAGGACACTTACATAGCGCTTCCTTTGTGCCAACACCTGTCCTGATAGTTTACATATTTTAACTCATGTAATACTCAAGCGTCCCTGTGCAGTACTTAACGACATCACCCCCAGCATGCAGAGGAAGGAACTGAAGCCCAGAGCTCATCCTAAGGAATCAAAGCACCGATCTCATAGGATGAGGATTAAAGGAGATATAGATCTTACAGATCCCCCGACATCATGCGGTGGGTGTTCGTAAAACGTAGCCATTGCTATTGTTATTAAAATCTCTCAGGGTCATTATGTTGCTTGGGTATAACAACAAATACATGAGGTTGGTGGCACTGTGTAATTGTAGATGAGGAAACTGAGGCAGAGAGAGACGTAAAATGGCTTACCCGAGGCCATATACATTCACCCTAATGATACTGCTCTGTCCTCAGATCCACACCAGCTCCCTTTATGGAGCTGTTGAGACTGAGTTCCATGTTCTGTAGGCCAAACAGACCCCTAAACACAGACTTTCCTTTCAAAAGAAAGACCTGGATTCAAATCCCACATCTGCCGCTCCCCAGTTGTGTGGTTAGAATAGGATCCCTCACTTCAGCTTCCTTGTCTGTGAAATAGGATGAAATGATCAATTACGTGGGGGTTCAGAGCAAACCTGGGGGACGCCTGGCTCGTTCGGTTGGTTGAGCATCTGACTCTTGATTTCGGCTCAGGTCGTGATCCCAGGGTTGTGGGATCAAGCCTCACATCGGGCTCTGCACTGAGCATGGAGCCTGCTTAACATTATCTCTCTTTCTCTCCCTCTGCCCCTCTCCCCTGCTCCCTCTCTCTCAAAATTAAAAAAAAAAAAAAAAAGCAAACTTGGGTGACAGAGTGACCTGGGTTTTGTTACCAGGCTGCCACTCACCAGCTGCAGAACCTTGGACATGCTGACTTCTCTCAGCCTCAGTTTTCCCATCTGTAAAATGGGGACTCATAATCCCAACCTTATAGGGCGGTGCTTAGGATTCCATGAGGTAATGTAGGGAAAGCCCCTTAGCCCAGGGCCAGGCACCTGAACAAAAGGTGCCATTAACATCAGTCCTAGACATTCCTATCTGCCACCATCATTTTTGCAAAGGATCTTGGGAGATGTAGAGGTGGCCCGAGAGACAGAAAGGTCTACCCGGCCACCCCCCCAACCTAGGAAAGATTTGTGACCTCCAGGAAGGGGTGCCACCACAAACACTCTGGGCTCTTTGGAGATGAAAGCAGTGGGAGACTTCTTGCTTTATGTAACATTACAAGGGATGCTCCCACAGTCCTGGCGGTGAGTCACTTGGAGTGAATGAGGTACTGGGTGGCACTTCCAGGATTTCTGAGTCAGAAGCCATTCTGATAGGGGACAAATATCCTTGTGGCTGCAGCCCCCTGAGCCCCCGGCTGGTCTATTCCACTTGCATCCATTAGTTACTTATTGAACATTGAAGGTGAGCCAGAACTGGGCAAGTCAGACAAGGAAGTTCCCAGCCACTAGGGCACTCAGGCATGGGCTTCTTTCTTTTCAGGAGCTATCGCTTTGGGGAAACTGAGGCAGATCAGTGGCTCTAAGTCTTCTTCCCTCTCAGGACAAGGTGGAGAAAGCGAAGACTCCCAATGATCTCCTAGGAAGAAGGGG
Organism: Neofelis nebulosa; assembly: GCF_028018385.1. Classification (NCBI taxonomy): domain Eukaryota; kingdom Metazoa; phylum Chordata; class Mammalia; order Carnivora; family Felidae; genus Neofelis; species Neofelis nebulosa. The sequence continues at coordinate 78,149,082 of NC_080792.1, read as the reverse complement.
TCCAGAATGATCAAACCCTCCCACCTCAGGAAATACCAGATAACTCCTCATTACTGGCTACTCATCTCTCCAGCAGAAAGTTCTGATGAGGCGTAAAAGGAAGGACGCTCTAGATCGGTGGTTCTCAAACTTGAATATACGTCAGAACCTCTTGCAGAGTTTTGTAAAGCAAAGATTGCCAGGTCCACCGCAGAGTTTCTGGTTCACTAAGTGCAGGGAGGTGCCTGAAAACTTGCCTTTCCGACGAGTTCCTAGTGACGCTGATGCTGCTGATCTGGCAACCCCACCTTGGAGAGCAACAAACCAGATGAAAGACGAGAAAATGAGGTTAAACTATAGCCCTGCCATTTCCTGGCAGTGTGACCTTGCACAATCTACTTGGCCTCTCTGAGACCCAGTTTCTTCATTTGAAAATGGGGTAAGGGTGCCTGGGTAGCTCAGTCAGTTAAGCATCCAGCTCTTGATTTCGGTTCAGGTCATGATCTCACTGTTCGTGGGATTGAGCCCCACATCATGCTCTGCACTGACAGTGCAGAGCCTACTTGGGAATCTACCCCCGCCCCACCCCACCCCCCGATCCTCCTCTCTCTTTCTCTCTCCAAATGAATAAACTTTTAAAAAATGAATAAAATTGGGTAAGTAATGTCTACCTGACAGACTTAAGATCAGAGACAATAAACATTGATACTTAGTAGGCCCTCAATAGAAGGACACCCCAGGTGACAGTTCCAAGATCGATGAAAAATAATGCTTTCAGGGAAGACCACCACCAACAAAACAACCTCCTGGAATTCATTTTTCTGAACCAATGGCTTCACAGAGAAATGAGTGGTTTCACAGAGCAGAGTTCCATGAAGTCAGAAGCGAGAGCCAGGGACTGAAGAATTCACAGGAAACGCTCAGCATCACATTAAGCAGAAGGGATGCCCAGATTTGTCTATGCACACAGAACAGTGTTAACCTAAAGAATCAATTAACTCCCTGGAAGACAGGCCGTCTAACCCCAGGGCACCCAGCAAGGGCCTGCCCACCCCAGCTGCCCTGAGCACCACGGGAGCAAATCTTCTAAGTCCTTTTCTTTCTAGTGCCCTCATGATTAAGAACAAGATGCATCACTGGGCTTCTCAATCAGGGGGCAACTCCATTAATGATCTTCAGATGGCAAAACATCCTTGGCCATGTTGTCCTGGGCAGGGAGGACAAATGATAGCTGCATTTCATAAGCTGCAGGTAAATGATGTTCCGTTGCAATGTCATCTTTTATTGCAATGCCAAATCTGAGCTCTGGGCCTCAGTTTGACCTTACTGCTCCGATGTCGTATAATGCTTAGTACGATATTCTGAGGGGAAATCAGGAACAGGGATCAGAATGGGATCCAGAAAGGCTGGAATTTGGACAAGCTGTAGGGACTGAGCTAGGAGGGCAGGTCCACGTCAGCACCACAGACAGCGCCAAGCAGCTGGGCTTCTCTGGGGGAAATTGCTTGACTCTGTGTGAAGGCCAACGTCCATACAGTAATAACATTCACCCTGTAGTCTGACTCAGGGTTTCTCAACCTTGGTACTATTGACATTTGGGGCCAGGTAGTTGTGGAGGGCTGTCCTGTGAATTGTGTTTAGAAGCATTCCTGGACTCTACCCACTCCACCCCCAAGTTATGACCGTAAAAAATTTCTTCAGCCATTGCCCAATGTCCCCAAGGGGTGAGGACAAACTCATCACTGATCTAAGTGAACAGTATTCCCTGGAGTTTTACAGTACGCACGTGAGACCACCCATCCATATAGCCCTAATCCTAAAACTGCCTTTCCGGACTTAGAGTGTCCAGGCACCTCTATTCTTTTCTCTTCTGGTAGGAAGTCATAAACAGGTTAAGAAACATGTAAACAAGTAAAATAAGTGAATAAAATAAAGACTGCAATAAGTGCCATGAAAAAAAAAATAACAAAACGGGGATGTGATCAAAAAATAATGGGAGAACATGTGCACTGGACAAGGGAACCCTCGTGCCCTGTCGGTGGGAATGCAAGCTGGTGCAGCCACCAGGGAAAACAGTATGGAGGTGGCCCAAGAAATTAAAAATAGAACTACCCTATGATCCAGCAATCCTGCTTGTGGGTATATACCCGAAGAAAGTGAAATCACTAACTTGAAAAGATACACACACCCCTATGTTCATTGCAGCATTACTTACATGAGCCAAGACATGGAAACAACCTAAGTGTCCATCAATGGATGAATGGATAAGAAAATGTGCTAAATATATACATATATATAATCATTATATTAATGTATATAATTACATATTAATATATTATATTATAATTACATCATCATTATAATCACCATCAACACAATATCATTATATTAATTATATGTATAATTAATATAATGATATTATGTAATAATATACATAATGGATTATTATTCAGCTATTAAAAAGAATGAAAGCTTATCATTTGTGACAGTATGATGGACCTTGAGGGTATAATGCTAAGTGAAATAAGGCAAACAGAAAAAGCAAACACTGTGCAATCTCACTTATATATGGAATCTAAAAACAAAACAAGAAACGAGCTCATTGATACAGAGAATAGATCGGTGGTTGCCAGAAATGGGATGTGGGGATAGGAAAAACGGGTGAATTCCGGGGGACAAAATGTACAAACTCCCAGTTATAAAATGAAGTAAATGGGGATGTAATGTAGAGCATAGTGAGGATAGTTAAGAATACTGTATTGCATGTTTGAAAGTGGCTAAGAGAATAGATCTTTAAAATCATCACTTTGGAGGGCAGTATGGAGGTTCCTCAAAAAACTAAAAATAGAACTAAAAACTAAAAAAACCACAATCCAGCAATTGTACCATTAGGTACTTACCCAAAGGATACAAAAAATACAGATTCGAAGGCATACATGCACCCCAATGTTTATAGCAGCACTATCAACAATAGCCAAAGTATGGGGAGCCCAAATATCCCTCAACTGATGAGTGGATAAAGAAGATGTGGTACGTATATGTGTGTGCGTGTGTGTGTGTGTGTGTGTGTGTGTGTGTGTGTGTGTATCTCCATCCCCCCTCCTTTTTTCCAAAAACTAACAGTGTTTCTACAGCTCATGAAAGGTCCCCATATTTCTAGCCCAAAGAGAAGATCAAGGAGACGCCACACATTTTACAGCATCCAGGGAACGAGGTCTGCCCTCCCTTAAGCATATTTCTTGCCCTAGATCCTAAGGTGTCATTAAGCTTTTGAGAGCACCTTGTGACTTAGTAAGATGGTGGAGTGCGGGGAGAGGAGAGAGAAAATAACAACGTGCTGTGGATTTATGACCATGTAATTTAGTTCTCCTGCTTGGATCATTGTCTCTTCCCCCAAGCGTCCTTCAAAAGTCAGGGATTCCAGCACTTTAAGAAGAACCGCTCATGGTCCTACCCTCCGAAGGGGACACTCGGGACATCTCCAGCTTTCCTGCTTGGTGAGTGTAGCACCGGGGGATGGTGAGGTCTTGTGAGGAGTTCCCAAAGCCGCTGTATGAAAAAGCAATCCTAGAAACCTAGCCGTCTTCCCTTTCCTAAAGGCACATCTTTATTCATCCCTGCCTGAAAAAATATATCAAGCCAATGGCTTGATTCCCAGGGAATCTCAAGGAAGAAATGGACATGACTTCAGACCTTGGCAAAGGCAATGAACACTAAATTCCAGGGAAGAGAATTACAATGGTAACACCTATGCACTGGAGCTCTGTAGTCAAACAGAACTGGGTTCAAACCCCACCTCTCCCACTTGTTAGCTATGAGATCCTAGGCGGTTGATTTTACCTTATTAGCTTGAGTTCCCTTATACGCAAAATGGAAATAATAGTCACATCTATTTCATAGGGTTCCAGAAGGGACGGGAACAAAATAAGATTCAGATACAATGTAAGCATCATAAGAACAGGTCCTGAAATTATGTCATTATTGTAACCACGTATCTTGCACACATACCTATTGGCTACGTTAATGATTTGATGAGTGAGTGTCTGGGGCAATAATTGATAAACCAGAGGAAAGGGGATGCTTGTTCCACAGCAGCAGAAAGGTTAGTAACACTTTCCCCTGGGGTAACAGGAAAACTGGATAACGTGTGTAGTCACAGATCACACCTGTTTCTTCTCGATGCTTATAGTAACATGCAAGAGGAGAGGGGCAAGTTAAAGGAATGGCCATTAAACCGAAAGGGAACCAGGGCTTGATAGTTCTGGAAGCTGCCTGTATCTCCAGATGGCAAAGGATGCTAAAATTACATGTTTCCAGACAGAGATCAAATCCAGGAAATAGGGTATAAAAATGAGGTTGGGGTGTGACTGTAAAACCCCTTACCGATGCCCCAGAAGACCTAAGATAATACTGCAAATAACTCATCAGTTGAACCACACGGATTTCATAACCTTAAGGGTACTGTGCCTCAGCTACCTTGGGATTTGTCAGCAGATGCTCAAGGTAGACCAGAGTTTGTCTCAATGAGATTCACGGGTGTGGCGGCTTGTTTTTGGTTTTGGGTTTTGTTTTGTTTTTAACGGAATGGACCTGTCATAAGATTCACAAAATTTTTAAGAGAAATGTATTGGCAACAACACAGGCAGCTTGGATTGAAAGAGACGAGAATTACACAGATTAAAAGGAGGCCTTTGGACTCCCACACTTCTACAGAAAGAAAGCAGGACGAGAAACCAGTTCGTCTGCAAACATGCGCTTCCTGTGTTTCACGGGGAAGGAAGGATGAACCAGAGAGTGAAACCAGGAGCTGTAGAGATCTGTCCCCAGACCTTGGGTCCCAATTTTAAAAACTGTCAATTTTGGGGGGGGGGTCCCAATTTGGGTCCCAATTTTAAAAACTGTGCCTTGGACTATATTTAAGAATTGCAATGGACCAGTAATCCCTGGGTGTTTCTTTCATCACCCCCCACCTTTGGAATAGGAGTTGTCCATACATTTTATCCCCTGCCTTCCTCTACTACATGTCATGTATAGAAGTCAGTTCACAGGTCTCAGAGACAGGGAAGCAATACTTAAGGAGCTGTACCAAGGAAACCACATCTGGGAGTCTTCATCCAGACCTACACTTGATTTAGACGATGGGATTCTGATTTTGAGCTGCTGCTGTAACGGGATGCAAGTTTTAGGAGCTGTTGGTGGGGAGGCGGGGGGAAGGAGTGTATTTTGCATGTAGGAGGGACGTGAGTCACCGGGGACGGGAGGGCCCACTGTGTGAGCCACTCTCCAAGATGGCTCTCGCGTAGTCCTCTCCTACGCCGCACAGGGCTGACCTGCGTAACCACTAGGATATGACAGAAATGACAATGGGTGGGTTCTAAGGTCAGGTTGTTTTAAAACCTGCAGCTCCCATCTGGCTCTCTCGTGGGTCACTCTTGGGAGAAGGAAGCTACTCTGCGGTGAGGGTCCTGAAGCGATCCTGCGGAGCAGTATGTGGCAAGGAGCTGAGGTCTTCCGCCAAAAGCCAGGACCAACTTGCCAGCGGTGTGAGTGAGCATTTTGGAAGTAAATCCTCCCCCTACGGTCAAGCCTTCAGATGACCACCAGCCCCAGATGCCATCATGACTGCAACCTCATGAGAGACCCTGATCCAGAACCACCCAGCTAAGCCGCTCCTAAGTTAATAACCCACAGCACCTGTGAGATAATACATGTTTACTGCTATTTTAAGGCGAAGTTTGGGGATAATTTCTTGAGTGGCAACAGAGAACTAATACAAAATTTCCAAAGCATGCAATCCATTTCTTGGAACAAACTGAGGCATAATAAAATACATGCCTGATGTCATTATTAATAGAGATGAGTTTTGCCCTTGAACAATTCAAGACTTAGCACCCTCCTCTTGCATATTACTTTAAGCATCAAGAAGAAACAGGTGTCATTTACAACATTCTGCCTGGGGATCTCCTTATCTAGATTACCCAATAGACTACACACATTATCCAATTTCTGTGTTACCCCAGGGGAACGTGTTACTTGACTCTCTGCTACCACATAGCAATCACCCCTTCCCTCTGATTTATCATTTATCCATGCATGCACACTCTCATGAAATCATTCACAATGTTCCTGGCAGAGGGAACAGCATGTGCAAAAACCTTCAGGTGACAGTGGGCAAAGATTAGTCAAGAAAGTGAAGACACTGTTGGCCTGAATCAAAGAGCCTAAGGGGCTAGAGCAGAGGTGGAGAGAGGAGAGGCCAGGGCCTGGAGGGCCTCGTAGATCTTTAGCAGAAGTCTGGGCTTTATCCAGGGCAATAGGGAGCCATAGAAGAGAATAAACAGGGGAGGGATAGAGGCGCGTCTTAGGAAGATCACCCTGGCCGCAGTGGGGAGCATGGTGGGAGGGGGCAACAGCACAGACAGCATGAGCAGGGAAAGGTAGTCAGCCTGGAATGGTGACTGGCTTGAAGGGTATGGCAAGGTAGACAGAGGATCCCGCCTTCAACAGCCAGTACAGGGAGAGTCAATTAAATTCCTGGCTGTAATTATTTTTATAAATGAACACATAAGCAAGGGGGAGGTTGGAATCAGGGACTTTGGTCTTATGTCCATTTTCATGTGTTCCCCCTCCTCCCAGGGCTCTGCCTGGAGTGGACAAGGGGACAGGCTGGCCTGGGTCACCCAGCTCCCTCCAGCCACCTGGCCTGGAAATAACTGCATTTGCCTGCTCCCCGAGGCAGCCCCGACCCAGATGAGGAAGACCTGGAGGCGGGGCAGCCACAGCGGCTGGGGGTGCTCCTGAGTTAATTGAGAGCACACGGGATGAGCCGCTGCCCTGTTTTCATCTCGATGGATCTAATTAGACAAGCAGCAATCGTGCTACACGGACTGGCCCAGCGGACCAAGGCCACGGCTGGATGCCTGGGGACCTAGGCACGAGGCACAGCAGTCTCTGCTGAGACCATTGTCTTTCTTGAAAGAGACTGGGGTGGGAGGCAGTGTGGCCAGGGCTTGTGGGACACAGGCGACTAGAAGAAATCAGATTTCCACGGACGCAATCGTGAAGTCATGCCACAGTTCCTCAAGATCTACTGAGTCTTTCTAGAGCTCCCACAAGGGAGCCGGGTACTGTTCCGGGAGCTGGGGACACAGCTGTGAATGAGACAGACCTGTCCCTGCCCTCCTGGAGATTACATTCTAGCAGAGCGACAGATGTTATAGCCAAATGATCACACATGAAATGAGATAATCATGGCCAAGCAGCGAGGGAGATTGCCCCGGGGCCACGAGAAGGAGTCGTTAAGAAAAGATGCCTACGGAGTGCTTATGATGCACACATTTTAACTCACTTAATCATTACGACAACCCTGTGTAGGAGGGTTTATTATTGTCAGTTCCATTTTGCAGATGAGGACATTGAGGCCCAGAGAGGTGGAGTGACTTTTTCAAGGTCACCCAGCAGGGAAGTGGCAGAACTGGGATGTGAAGCAGAGATGCTCGGGCTCACCAGGCAGAGGGTTGCACAAGTGTCCTGTGGCGGGAAAGAGGCTGAGTGCGGGAGGTACTACTAGGAGGCAGGGGGGCCGGAGGGCAGAGATGGGGGGTCCGGGCTGATGCTAGGAGAACAGCGGGTGGGAGTTGGAGCCAGACTACACAGAACGTGTCAGACGTGTCAGGGACATATGTCTTTATTTTGAGGGCAACAGGGAGCCACAGAAGGGTTTTAGGCAGGAGAGGGATGTAATCAACTTTGATTCTAACTCCGCCTAGCAGAAATAGCAAGTCAGTACCAGGACGGACATTTGACCAATGAGGAACCCGAGGCCAAAAGAGATGGGCTGACTCAACAGAAGAGGCTGGGAGGGTTTGCAGGGGCACACGGGCTGGGGGACCTTGGGCAAGCCCCTTGATCCCTCTGGGCCTCCACTTGCCTATCTGTAAAACGGAAAGCTAGGGTGATCCCCAAAGACCATTTTAGCTCTGACCTGCTAACATCATGGGGCTTCTTTCTTCTTCTTTGTGTGCTTCCTTCCATCGAACGGCATAATCCCCACTAAGTGCTAGGCACCTGCTAACATCACTGGGCTTCTTCTTTGTGTGCTTCCTTCCATCGAATGGCATATAAAATCCCCACTAAGTGCTAGGCACCATGCTGCTTCCAGCCCCACCACGGGAGGAAGATCGCAGACCACTGCCTGCTTCTTTCTTGTCCCTGCACTGTGTCCCAAACCGAGGGGGTAACCTACGCCTGCCAAGCTCACCCAGGGCTCCCACCTAACGCCAGCCCCGAGCCACACGCTCCAACAGCTGTGGCCACAGCAGGCCTTCCGTCTCCACTCGGGATCATTTTTCCCTCCGATGAAAACAGATGGAGAGACTTGGAAGGAAACACAGCCCAGCCCCTAGCCCGGAGCTCAGAGTTCTGGGACGGGAAGACAGCCAGAGCTAATTCCGACACCAGCTGCCTCACTTGGGCTCCAGGTTCCAAGGCCAGCTCCCTGGAGACTTTTCCTGCCTCTCCGCAGGCCATGGGGAGCTCAGATTTCATTTCCTTGAGCTCTGGCCGTTCCAAGCCCAGCTCCTCCTTCCGTTGCCACAGCACCGTCCCCCTGGCAGGTGCACTGGAGAGGCCTCCCCTCAGCTCTTTCTCCAAGGACTTCAGGAGGCAGATGAAGCCCCCGCTGCCCCCCCCCCCCCCCACAGACCTCCATCCATCCCGGGATCCAGGAGCCATGGCTTCCACTTCCCCTGGAGACCTGGCTCAGAACTAACGCTGCTTAGAGGACAGTTTGGGACAGGAATTTATAAACAATTATTAAAAAGCTTGGAAATGTACAAGCCCCTCATCCCAGCAACATCTTTTCTAGAAATGTATCTTAGAGAAAGAGTTGCCCTCGTAAAGTCTTGTATTTCTCTGTAATTCAAAAATCCAAGAGACTTTGAACGTGTTTCCATAAGTTTGGAGCCAACCCTCTTTTGACCGCAAAACCGACCCTGAACTAATGCGAGGCTATTCACGGAGCTCACTTTATCCCACTCAGTGGGAATATTTATGAGTTTCCCTAAGAATGTATTAGTATGTTTGATTATATGGTGCTGCCCTGAGCCCCCCTAGTGGTATCACATAGAATATGCTGTGCATACCCTATAAGCTGTCTGAAACCACTGAGTCCCAAAACGTGGGTAGCCCCAGGGGGGTTGGATACGGGATTGTGGACCTGAACTGGCAAAAAGCGAAGACAACCCAGAAACCCACCCACGGGGGACTAAGGAACATGTTGGTACAGCAGTAACAGTAGCAAGATCAGAGCCAACCTTCCAGACAGGACCTCTCATTATCCCGGTTTTGCAGATCCGAACATCGAGGTTCTGTGAGGATGCGTCGCTTTGCCTAGGACAATGACCCTGACGGAGAAAGCATAAGGTAGCACTGACGCGAAAAGAAATGAGAAACCGCCAAGCTGCACAGTTGATTTTTTTTCTTCATGTTTGTTTACCTTTGAGAAAGAGAGAATGTGCCCGTGAGCCGGGGAGAGACAAAGAGAGAGGGGGACAGAGGATCCAAAGTTGGGCTCCGTGCTGATAGCAGCAAGCCCGATGTGGGGCTCGAACTCACAAACTGTGAGATCATCGCCTGAGCGGAAGTCGGACACTCAGCCTACTGGGCCAACCAGGCGCCCCGTGCATTGTTGATTTTTTTTTTTTTTATAAGGCAAACTGTCTGAGAATGGAGTGCGAACCTGTTACACATGTGTGTGCATGTAATCTATGCATACACGATATATGATACACAGTAGCGGTTTTCTGTATCAGTTTGGCTGGGCTACGATACCTCATCATTCAAATTCAAACCTGGCAGCACCATTTTCGGTGCTGCTGTGAAGGCATTTGCTTGTTTGTTTTATTTTTCTCCTTTCTCTATTTATACCTAGTAAAATAAGGGCTCTGGGAATAATTTCCTTTCTCTTTTAGCAGTAAACTCTTTTTTTTGCTTGTGTCTTGCTCCAAACTGAATCTTACGTGGCAACCTGTGTCGGCCTTTGTTTTTCAAAAGGACTCTCCCTCCCAACCCCCACCCTGTGTTCGGTCCTGCGGCGAACCTGTCAATCAAGAGGACCCCCCGCCTTCCCTTGGTTCCAGGGTGGCAGGTGTTTCAAGCTCAGTCTGTCGCCATGAAGGTATTTTGTAGATGTCACCGATGTTTATAATCAGTTGGTTTTTTTCATTTTGAGAGAAATGGGGGTGGAGAATCACAAGCAGGATGCACACTTAGCACAGAGTCCGATGTGGGGCTCGAGCCCACACACCATGAGATCACGACCTGAGCCAAAATCAAGAGCCGGACGCTTAACTGACTGACCCACCCAGGTGCCCCATGATCAGCTGATTTTAAGTACAGGGGATTATCCTCCGTGGTCTGGGTGGACCTGATTCAATCAACTGAAAGGCTTTCAGAGGAAAACCGAGGTTTCCAAGAAGAAATGCTACTCATGGACGGCAGCTTCAGCCCCTTCCAGAGAGTTCCAGCCTCCTCTTCCCGATAGCCCGCTCCATGGAGTTCAGACTTGCCCAGCCAGTCCCCACAATCACATGACCAATTCCTTGCAATCAAGCTCTCCCTGTAGATCTCCCACCGGGTCTGTTTCTCTGGTTGAATCCTGACAGATACTCTGTGTAACTGAACGTTTTCTTCTGTCTCAACTCCTCCCACCCATGGGGTGCCTCCTGCCCTTTGGGAGATACTGGGAGGGTGGGGCCCCATCTGAATGGAGCACGGGACTACCTTGGAGTGGGCACTCTGTGCAGGACCCTGTACCAAGGATTGTCCCGATCCATTCCGACTACCACCCTGTGAGGTGGGTACTGTGATTAGTCCCACTTTACAGATGAGGAAGCTGAGTCTCAGAGAGGTTAAGTCACTTCCCCAAGCACGCACAGACACCTATGACTCTATTCTGCCTGACCTCAACACGTGTGCTCTTAACTACCAATTCGCCAGCTCAGAAATATCTCCCTAGACAAAACAGGGAAGACAAAGGAGGACTTTTGACTGTCCCCTCCAACCATGTGATTTGCAGATAAGCTGAGAACCAAGGCAGATGACCAGGGCTTGTATCTCAAGGTGGGGGCAGTAGTTACCGTCACCAACCAGCTCTGTCTCCTGCCTACCCTGTCCTTTAGTCTCCAAAAAGGGTCAAGCTAGTGGCCATGTGTCCATTCTCCTGAAACTGACCTCTCTCCCCAGTCAGCAGCAATGGCAAAACAACCGTACTGACAATGCTCCATTCAGCACCAGCCTCTGACGATTAACGAAGGGCCAGGAGTCCTCGTATGGGAGAAAGAAAGCTGGACAAGGGCCCAGGACACCTGGCTTCTAGCCTGATTCCACCACAAAAGAGTTGTGTGGCCTTGGTCACGGCACCGAGCCCCTCAGAGGCCAAGACTGGGAGAAAGCAAGAACCAAGCACTTTTATACTAACAAGTCCCAAGACTATTACCTCCATCTCACAAATGAGGAACTGGGCTGGGAGGTCACATGGCTTGTTCTCCTCACATGGCCAGTAATTGGCAAGGCTGAAATGCAAACCTCAACCCACTGACTCCAGAGCCCAAGGTTACAGGGCCCCTTTGCAATTCCATGGGCCCCAGAGGACCTTCAAGGCAGCGGGAATTCTGGCATATGGGAGCCAGCTTGGCTCATTTCCCACTGAGCGGAGGGTTTATTGATCTCACTGCAGCTACAGAATGGCCCACAGTTGGGGAATTACTAAACAAGAAAGCACAGCAGCCTCTGATTTATGAGATGCATGGACCCACACCAGGCAAGCCAATCAACTGGCAGAAATTTGCATATTCATGAAGCCTCATAAATAATGCAGAAATGACAAGCAGGATTGATGCTTGCCACCAGACATCAAATCCTGACCCTTTGAGCAGGGGGTCTCAAACTTGAGTGTGGGAATCGCCTGTGGGGCTTGCTACAATGATGCCTTCAGGGTGTCCATTCAGACAGTCTGGAGTGACACTCAAAAAGTCGCATTTCTAATCACTTCCCAGGTGGTGCTAATGTGGCTGATGGTCCAGGAACCGCAATTTGGGAACCACTATTCTAACTCACTGCTGCTGATCTCACTCACCTTTGCTCCCCATCGGGAAGGAACTGACCTCCCCACCCCGTGGGATGCCAGGTGGAATCCTAGATCTGCTACCCACGAGCTTAGTGATTCCAGGCAAGTTCCTTAAGTCTTTGGTCCTTGGTCTCTGTGTCTGTAAAATGGGACAACAGTACCCACCTCAAGGGGCTTCTGGGAGGACTGAAGGAGAAGAGGCACAGAAAGTGCTGGCCCAGGGCCAGCAATATAATTTAAAAAAAAATGTTTTAAAAATGACAGCTTTTACAAAGGAAATGTCCAGCCATGACTCACAGTCTAAGTCCTTTTTGACTATCATATTACTGCTTTCAGTTAAAAAAAAAAAAAAATCCAGACATACAGGACAATTGCAAAAAATAAAAATAAAGCTCCTGGAACTCTCATATAGTTGGCAAACACCAAGTGCTCAAAATTAATGTGGGGACAAAGCAACATCATGTACCTCCTGATATGACGCACTGAGAAGGACACAGTGTCATTCTGCGACATTTTCCCCCAAAATGTACAACAACTTGAATCTCATCCCAAGGAAATAACAGACAAATCCACACAGAGGGTACCTTTTGCAAAGGAACTGGACTGAAATCTTCCAAAATGTCAAGGTCATGAAAGACGATAAAAGACTGAGAAACTGTTCCAGACTGAAGGAGACCAAAGGAGCATCAGGAAAGTAATACTATACTTATATGTGTATTTACATATACATGTATACCTTTAGAGAGAGAGAGTGATAAAGCTAATATGGGGAAATATTAATATTTGGGGAATTTGGGTAGAAGAGCATGTGGAATTTGTCACAAAGCATAGTGATGACAAGTTGCCATGGACCTGAAGTTACTATAGACTGAATCCTGAGGTTAAGTAAACCCAGAAGAATGGGAGCCCATGGGAATGCATGGTGCTATTCTCATGTCTCTATGGGCCTTTTTTTTTAAGAGAGAGAGAGAGAGGCAGAGGGAGGGACAGAGAGAGAGAGAGAGAGAGAGAGAGAGAGAGAGAAGAGGAGAGGAGAGGAGAGGAGAGGAGAGGAGAGGAGAGGAGAGGAGAGGAGAGGAGAGGAGAGGAGAGGAGAGGAGAGAATCCCAAGCAGGCTGCATGTTCAGCATGGAGCCCAATGCGGGGCTTGATCCCACGACTCTGGGATCACGACCTGAGCTAAAATCAAGAGTCTTATGCTTAACCAATGGAGCCACCTCTACGGTTCTTACACATGGGCTACTGTCTCATGGTATTGTCAGCTCAGCCAGCATCTATGCATCTAACACAGCCCAAGTAGGCAATAAATACTCACTGAAGTCAGTTCAGCTAAACTGGTATTTACCTAGCAGGTGCTGTCCTGGACACTGGGTGAACAACAGTAACGAGAATAGACACTGTCACTGTGTGTGCACCCCTTGGGCAAAAGGGGACATTCTTCAATTGATAGCCTATCACTCCATTTCGACTGTGGTCACAGTAACCAACATGTTAGGAGGGCGGAGTATATCACTGTTTTCTAAGATTTAAATTTTTTTTTTTTAACGTTTATTTATTTTTGAGACAGAGAGAGACAGAGCGTGAATGGGGGAGGGTCAGAGAGAGAGGGAGACACAGAATCGGAAGCAGGCTCCAGGCTCTGAGCTGTCAGCACAGAGCCCGACGCGGGGCTCAAACTCACTGACGGTGAGATCATGACCTGAGCTGAAGTCGGACGCTTAACCGACCAAGCCACCCAGGCGCCCCATGTTTTCTAAGATTTAAAGATCCTTTTGATGGGGGGGAGGGGGCACACAACACACGAACAGTCAGATAGATGAAAAACCAAAGTCTTCGTTATTACATCTCCAAATGAGGAGAAGCCATCACACAGGGCTACGTGGGGAGTTGCACCCAGAGGCAGGTAACAGTAAGCTGGAGCTATAGGAGCTTATGTGTAGTAAGGAGGGTTGAAGGTAGCTAGTTTCCAGGCTCCCTATGGGTTGTCTAGTTTGAACAGTTTTGTGGACTCTGGGGCATTGAGGCTGCCCCTAGTTGTCTGGTACCCAACTCTGGCACGATTAGGAGGTGCATGGTGACCACAGGCTGTGAAGCCTGACAAGGGACTGGTTGGAGTGTGAACCTAATTATCTGCTCAAGAAGGAGAACTGGCCAGCCTCTAACCAGGGCCTCAAAACTGATAAGGATAGCATGAAACAAACACACAAAAACCATATTATAGTTATGTCCTCTCTGAGCCTCATCTGTAAAATGGAGACATAACACCTACCTAACAGGATAGGATTGAATGTAGATGAGAAAGTACCTGCACATAAGTCCAAAGAGGAATCATCCCTTATGCCAGCACCTAGGCTAAAATAAAACAGGGGTGTCTGGGTGGCTTAGTCAGTTGAGAGTCTGACTTTGGCTCAGGTCATGATCTCACAGCTTGTGAGTTCGAGCCCCACGTCGGGCTCTGTGCTGACAGCTCGGAGCCTGGAGCCTGCTTTGGATTCTGTGTCTCTCTCTCTTTTCCCCTCCCCTTCTCGTTCTCTCTCTCTCTCTCTCTCTCTCTCTCTCTCTCTCTTTCTCTCTCTCTCAAAAATAAATAAACATTAAAAATTTTAAATAAAATATAAAATAAATAAAATAATAAAATAAAAATTATATATATATACACACACACATAGTTTAAAATTTACTGTTGGAAATACCTAAGGAAGGTGTATACCCCCTCCCCCAAACCACACAGTTTTCCTCTAATGTTAAAAGACTGATATTTAGGGGCGCCTGGGTGGCGCAGTCGGTTAAGCGTCCGACTTCAGCCAGGTCACGATCTCGCGGTCCGTGAGTTCGAGCCCCGCGTCAGGCTCTGGGCTGATGGCTCGGAGCCTGGAGCCTGTTTCCGATTCTGTGTCTCCCTCTCTCTCTGCCCCTCCCCCGTTCATGCTCTGTCTCTCTCTGTCCCAAAAATAAATTAAAAACATTAAAAAAAAAAAAAAAAAAAAAAAAAAGACTGATATTTATCTTGAGGAACAGCAGATGTGGTTGACTTGCATTCAGCTCCCATCCAGGATAAACACATGAGACTCTCCACAAGGTGAGATGTTACTCTGAGAGTTATCACAGAGCCTTAAGGAACAGCCATGCCCTGTCTCCATCCCTGCCTCGCCATGGGGCATTTGCTCTGTGAGTGGGTTTCAGTCTTTTTCTGTCTTTCTTTGTCTCTCTGTCCCCTTCCCTCCCTTCCTTTCTTTCTCCTTCCTCACCCCAATGCACACCTAGGGAACACTTTCCATCCCAGTATCTAGGCACTATTCCTGGTTGAGGAACCACCAGACATGGTGGCTGAGCCACACCTCCCACTACAAAAACTTAAAGGTGGAGGACAGTTCCCCTCCCACCAGCACACACCAAGAGCATGGCCAAGGGACATAACTGGACTGATCACTTGGCCTTTCCTCGGCTCTGAAACTTGTGAGAGAGGCATAGCTGTCCGAAGAGGCAGTTGGGTCAAGGGCCTATTGGTTGGCATCATGTATCTATGGTATTTGTGCCATGTGTGGCCCCCCAAACACGTCATCTCGGCGACTGATCTTTGGGTGTGCTTGACTGTCTTCTTGTCTGGACTTGCAAACTTCCCACCAATTTAGCAAGCCACCCAAAGCTCTTCCAATAAGTTTATTTTCTGTTTAAGGTAACAAAAGTCAACTTCTGTCTCTCACAATCAAGATGCCTAGCTTATCCCTTCAAAGAGTTGAATTCCTGGAGGTTAAATAAACAGGGCTGACTCCACTAAAAGCCATGGAGGAACACCTCCCTCAGGGTGTTGGGAAATCTGGGGTGAGATTTTCTTCATTTTGCCATTTCTTTTCCTACAGATACACTCACCCGTGAGCCCCACGAACCACCTACTTTCCAGCTGTTAGTAATGATAAGAAAACTTAGTACTGAGTACTGAATGATGCCAAGCCCTATCATGGTTGGCCCCCGTTATTCATAGATTCCGTATTTGAAAATTTGCCTACTTGCTTAAATGTATTTGTAACCCCAAAACCAATATTTGTAGTGCTTCTGCCAGCATGCACAGAGTAGCAAGAAATTTGAGTCACCCAACGTGGTTCCCCACTGACTTGAACAAGATGACATTCTGCCTTCTTGTTTCAGCTCTCTTTGTAAACACGTATCCTTTTCGCAGTATGTTTACTGCAATGTTTTTGCATTTTGTGCCTTTTGCTGGTGATTTTCCTGTTTCAAATGGCCCTCAAGGGTAGTGTTGAAGTACTGTGCAGGGTGCCTAAGTGTAAGAAGGCTGCGTGTGCCTCAGGAAGAAAATGCATGTGTTAGACAAGCTTCACTCAGGCGTGAGTTACAGTGTTGTTGGCCATGAGTTCAATGTTAATGAATCAACAACATATATTAAATATGGCGTCTTTAAACAGAAACACACATAAAAGAAGGTTATCCATCAACTGATTGATGAAAATGTGACCAGAGGCTTGCAGGAACCTAATCCTGTATTTCTCCCAGGAGCAATGGTTCAGTGTTCCCTAATTGAGTGTTGGTACTGACTTACAGAACATAACTACCACAAATAATGAGAAGTAAGTGCATGAGAGCATATGTTTGAGAAAACCTGAAACGCACAATTCCAGAAGAGATTGCGAAATTTCCACACAGTTTAGCGCTTTGCAAGACACCAAGGGAAACGCAAGTGAGGAGGAAGCCCCAGATTATAGACCACCACCCTCAAAAAGGAGACTAAGAAGAACTGAGGGCCTTGAGTTCATGGGGTATTTGAGTCCCCCAAGGAAAGCTCCAGCCAGAGGATAGAGCATTTGCCACAAACATGAAAACGAGGGGCCACTGACATTAGGGTCTTGGTGTGTCTTCATAGCAGCCTTCAGGCCAAATGTCCACCTGCTCTTTGTGCTCCCAACGATCCCTACCACTATCCATGCTTCCCGGTCTGTATATCCTGGAGCCCTCTGGGGGAGGATCATTTCCAGGCTTCTCCAGATGCTCCTGACTTTTTCCTCAATGGCTGCAATACCCAGATAACCCATTTCCTACCCTCTGCTATGTCATTTGCTCTAAAACCCCTAGCAATGGAGTTTTCCTGCTAACATCAAGAATCAGTTCTGACCCCACCCCAAAGAACCATATCTTCTTCGACACCCTAGTTCATCCAATTTATGTCGGTTGGACCAGGACTGGGATTGAACATCTGGCTCTACCCTTTAATAGCTGTGTGATCTGAACAAAGACATTTAACGTCTCTTGACCTCCATCCCTCATCTATAAAATGAGATGGGACTGGAGTAAATATTTTGTAAAGTCATTGCCAGGGCAGTTCCACAACTCATCTTTCCCCACAGATTCTAGATGTTACTTAAATACCAATGCAGATGGCTTGTAAATATTGTCCTTCTATTGAGGACAGAAACTTAGAGTAGGGCTGGAGAAAAGAGATAACATGGCTGTTGACATATATTTCATGCCCTCTAAACATTTCTTTGGCTGATGGATTGGCCCACTATGTAGGAAACCGCAAACAATAAGTCCTCTTTATGACTGACAGGTGGGATGTGGAATGCAAAAGAAGAGAGGAATCATCTAGAATACAAAAGTCCTCTTACCTTGGAAGGGAGGAGTCATGTTAGAGTTCCTTGAAATTATGAGAACACAGCTTAATTTACTTCAATTAAAGCTTAATGTTCTATTTTGTGAGCAAGTCACTTGCATCAACTAATAAGTGAAGTAGATCTCCAACTCAAGGTTTTCAAGATGCAGGGATCCCAGGATTGATGTCACCTTACACTAGATTTTGGGACTTCAAAATAGCAAATCCCAATCATCCAGGACCATGCGAAGATTGATGAGTGAATGAGATAAGTCTAATCCCAACTGTGTGATGGGTCATCTGTCTCCCAGTGCACAACCAGGGACAGTAACTTACAGTCTCCTCATTGCCTCTTTGATCTCTCAACTCCCACCACACTTCAAAGTAGTATGAAGCCCAGCAGGTTTACAACATTGTGGGTAAGCTCTGGAGTCAGACTCCTGATGGGTTTGAGTCCCATCCCTCCTCATTCACTCTGTGACCTTAGCCATTTTTAGCAGCTTTCTCTTTTTTTAATTTTTTTAAGTTATTTATTTTGAGAGAGAGAGAACACAGGAGGGGCAGAGAGAGAGAGAGGGAGAGAGAGAGAGAGAGAGAGACAGAATCCCAAGCAGGATTGATGCAGGGCTCAAACTCACAAACCATGAGATCATGACCTGAGCTGTAATCAAGAGGCAGTTTCTTAACTGATTGAACTACCCAGGCTCCCCTTAACTAACTTTCTTATGCTTCAGTTTCCTCATCTATAAAATGAGAATAAGATAGAGAAGTATCTTCCTCCTTGGGGGGTGTAGAGCAGTGTTTCTCAACAGCATCTGAATTATTTGGGGATCTTGTTAAATGAAGATCGTAATTCAATAAGCCCAGGGCTCTGTTTCTGGTATGGCAGAGCTAGGTCCTAACAGACTAACAATACCACATATAACAATTATAAACTCTGAGCAAAATACAAAAATCAATTATTCTAGGTCTCTGGAGAGTCGGCGGTTGGGGGCAGGGAGGGAACAGGTAGATTTCAGAGGAAAGTCAAATCTTGGGGAAAAAAAGGGACTAGCATTGGATGACCTTCTCATTTTTGCTACTCTTGTCTGAGGGCAGGCCACAGCTGTAGTTCAGTGTAGGACAGTTACAACTCTCATAGACATCTTGCCAGCTTTCTGGCCTGACAAGCCAGAGGAAGCAGCCCAAAGCAACCATAGTCATAATGAGGGACAATCCTAGAAAGGAGAAAGCAGAGAAAGGGGATCCCAAATTCTGAGTAGAGGCTCAGTCCAAATCTCTAGCTGACCCCTAGACCATGCATGCATAAGAGACTTAAAGCAGCTTATAGCTAAAGATTAAAGACCTCATCCAGGATTTTAACTGCTTCCCACACAGGTGAGGCAATCTTCAGTCTATTAATTGCCTGCTAAAACAAAATCATCAACACTCTTTGCAGCAATATAACAGAATCCATAATCTCTACAACAAAGTATTCACAACATGCAGGATAAAATCCAAAATGATTCAACATGCAGAGAACCAGGCAGATGTGACCTATTTTTTAGGAAAAGATAATTAATAAAAACCAGCCCTGAGATGACCCATAAGGATTTAAAGCAATTACTATAACTATGTACTCTCATGTAAAGAAAAATATGAAATAATGAAAATATGGGGAATCTCAGTGGAGAAGTAGAAAATGTGAGAAGGAACCAAAAGGAAATTCTAAAACTGGAATATACAAAGGGGTGCCTGGGTAGCTCAGTAGGTTAAACGTCCAACTTTGGCTCAGGTCATGATCTCATGGTTTGTGGGTTTGAACCCCATGTTGGGCTCTGTGCTGACATCTCAGAGCCTGGAACCTGCTTCATATTCTGTGTCTCCCTTTCACTCTGCCCCTCCTCCATTTGTGCGCTCGCTCTCTCTCTCTCTCTCTCTCTCTCTCTCTCTCTTTCTCTCAAAAAATAAGCATTTTAAAAAATTTAAAAAAATAAAACTGGAATACACAAAAAACATTCAGTGAACTTGAAGATAGATCAACAGAAATTATCCATTCTTGAGAAGGGGGAGAAAAGATATAAAATTAACAGAGTGTCAGGGACCTATGGAATAATATGAAAAGATCTAACATAAGAGTAATTGGAATCCCAGAAGGAAAAGAAAGAGAGATTAAGGCAGAAAATATATATATAACAAAATAACATCCCAAAACTTCCCAAATGGGTGATTCAGTAGAGCTATAGAAAGATTCTATATTCTAACAGAAAATATCTCCTAGCTGATATTGTTGGTGCACACTCTGACAAGGTCTAAACCTGTACTGTCCAATAGAACATTCTACAATGGTGAGAATATTCTATTTCATCACTCTCCAATATGGTAGCCACTAGCCACATGTGGCTATTAAAAACTTGAAATGTGGCTAGTGTAATTAACAGAGCTCGACTTTTTAAACATTTTTTAACATTTATTTATTTTCAAGAGATAGAGAGAGACAGAATGCGAGTGGGGGAGGGGCAGAGAGAGAAGGAGACACAGAATCCGAAGCAGGCTCCAGGCTCTGAGCTGTCAGCACAGAGCCCGATGCGGGGCTCGAACCCACGAACCGTGAGATCATGACCTGAGCTGAAGTTGGAGGCTTAACAGACTGAGCCACCCAGGCGCCCCTACAGAGCTTAATTTTCATTTTAGTTCATATAATCCTAAATTTTAAAAAGCCACATGTGGCTAATGGCTGCCATATTGAAGGGTACAAGTCCAGGGAATTCAATGGGATGGTTGGTACTCATAAAGAACTCACATGATGCCCGGCACGGAACAGCCCTCACTACGAACTAACCATCATCATCAACCTCATCGTCAAGATGACTTCACTGCCTTGTTCAGGATCATGCCTACTTTTCTCCTAATAGGAAAAAAAGTGCCTTGTTCCCTGCTCCCCATGGCCCCCCAACTCCTTTTATCACCTGACGTAGTTTTTTTTTTTTTTTCAGTCTTTTCCACCATTTTCATCTGGTATGGGCTCTGCTTATCATGTTAGCCCCTTTGAAGAAGCTGGGACCACTCACAATATATACTCTTTGTACTTTAAAGGCCTCTTTAGCCCGTATGCTGAAATGGCCGGAGGTTTTTATTCTTTGCTTAAAGAAAGATTTGTGGAGACACGATAGCACTCGGGCTTTGGCGAGCACTTCTCCATCTCTGCCGTGCTCTTGTCAGGTCTCACACCCACGCACCCCGCACGCTCACGAGGACCAAGCCTGCATGCGAATGTCTATTAGCTTTACGGGGAGGAGGGAATATCACCATAATCAAGCTGTTTCTGTACGACACTGGGGCAACGACTGCTGGCAGTGCCTCTAATTGGCGTGTTCCCACTCCAGCTGGAAAAAGTGCGGACGGGAAACAGGGAATATAGACTAGCCACATTCCCCTTCCCCTAGAGTGGGAATAGGGAAGGGTCTGGAGGCTACCTCCTGGTTCCAAGTAAGCGAAAACCAGAGGAGGATATGCCAGAGCCCTAGAGCAGGCCTCAAAAGACTGTCCTGTCCAAGCTGCGTAACCGTAGGCAAGTTCCTTCACCTCTCTGAGTCTCAATTTCTTTGTGTGGTCAGTGAAGGTAACGATAATACTTATCACATAGAGGTGTTTTGAGGCTTTCAGTGTGGCACTGGGGGTAGTCTCAGAGAAGTCAACATGAGCACTCCAGCCATCCTACAGAATGATTTTTAAAACTCCTTTGATCAGAAATATCTCCTTATCTCAGTGCCTAAAATTTTACCACCCAATACCCTGGTTTAAGGCTACAGAGGACAATTGCTAACCTCGCGTGGGGCCCTAGGCTCAGACTATCCTAGTTCAAGGCTTCTCAAATTTTACAGAGGACGCAGGTCACCTGGGGACCGTGTTAAAATGCAGATCTGGGGGGCGCCTGGGTGGCACAGTCGGTTAAGCGTCCGACTTCAGCCAGGTCACGATCTCGCGGTCCGTGAGTTCGAGCCCCGCGTCAGGCTCTGGGCTGATGGCTCGGAGCCTGGAGCCTGTTTCCGATTCTGTGTCTCCCTCTCTCTCTGCCCCTCCCCCGTTCATGCTCTGTCTCTCTCTGTCCCAAAAATAAATTAAAAACGTTGAAAAAAAAATTAAAAAAAAAATGCAGATCTGGGTTTACAGGCCCGGGGTGGGGGTCTGGGATTCTGAATTTCTGACAATTTTGCGGTGATACAGATGCTGCTCTTCTGCAGACCACACTTCAGGTAGCGAGGGCCCTCGGGATTTTGCTGCATATCATAAAATCCACTTTCCCTCATAAGGTTATCTTGTTCATAGTGATAAACCACGTATCTAAATATTCAGATAAGAAATTGGAAATGCTGGATAATACTAATGATAATATCAACCACAGCTTACATTTATTGAGGGCTTATTCTGTACCAGGCATCATGCCAAGTGCTTCGTATCCTCTAGTTCATTTAATCCCAATGGCACCCTTCTAAGGAAGGTTCTGTTATTAACCTGACTTTATAGACGAAGAAGCTACATCTCAAGGAGGTTAAGACATTTGCTGAAAGGCACACAGCTAGTGAGAGAAAGATCCGGGATTTGAACCCTGGGCTATCTCAGAGCTCTATAGGCATATGCCACTATGAAGGAGTTCTAAAAGCCCATGACAAGGCTTCTATCCCAGAATCTTCATTTTACTATGGGGGTGGTGGGCATGGTGGAGTGGAACCTCATAGCCTAAAGTGCTACCCATAACCCATCAGTGGTTCTCATTCCTGGCTGCACAGAATTACTTGAGGGGGCGCTTTTTTTTTTTTAATGTTTATTTATTTTTGAGAGAGAGAGAGAGAGAGCAAGCTAGGGGCAGAGAGAGAGGGAAACACAGAATCTGAAGCAGGCTCCAGGCTCCGAGTTGTCACCACAGATCCTGACGTGGGGCTCGAACTCACAGACTGCGAGATCATGACCTGAGCCAAAGTCAGACACTTAACTTACTGAGCCTCTTTTATTTATTTATTTTATTTATTATTATTTTTATTTGAGAGAGACAGAGAGAAAGAGAGAGCATGAGAGCCAGGGAAAGGGGCAGAGGGAGAGAAAGAGAGAGAGAAAGAGAGAATGAATCTCAAGATGAGAATCCATCTCAATGAATCTGACGCGGGGCTCGATCCCACAACCCTGGAATCATGACCTGAGCCAAAGTCGGATACTTAACCGACTGAGCCACCCAGGAACCCCTTTTATTTATTATTTTTTTTAAATTTGACAGAGAGAGAAAGAGAGAGCATGTGAGCCAGGGAAAGGGGCAGAGGGAGAGAAAGAGAGAGAGAGAGAGAGAGAGAGAGAATATGAATCTCAAGCAGGCTCCCCTCTCAATGTGGAGCCTGACGCGGGGCTCGATCCCACAACCCTGGAATCATGACCTGAGCCAAAATCAAGAGTTGGACGCTCAACTGACGGAGCCACCCAGGTGCCCTCGAGGGACTTTTAAACATACCAGTGCCCCAATCCCACCACATACCAAGTACACTGGAATCTTTGGGGGGGGGACCCCAGATCTCAAAATTTTAGGCTCCCTAAAGCATTTCGATCTGCAGCCGAGGAAGAAAATCTTTGTCTTAGAGCCTGAGCTCTGACTGCTAAGGACTCCGAAGGGGCCAAAGGACTCAGCAGAGAGGCGGCCAACATGAGAGAGGTGCGATGTGGCCAAGCAGGCTGTCCCCAGTCCAGACACATTCCAGAAGCCACTCTCCCTGGCTCATCAACATCATCATTGTATACTCCCCACGTCTCTTTATTATCTGTGCATAATGAAGCCTGACGAGGATTAAGATGGGTGTGCGACCGTGGAGGGAAAGAAGGAAGGGGATTTCTATGGGCGGATAGTTACAGCCACTAAATGTCCGATGTCACAGATCCTCGTCCCGCATCTCATCAAGACGGCTAGGGAACAAAGGGCGAGCGGGAGTGCCAGGTATGACAGCTGCAGCCGTGTTTCCCGGGACCGCACCTGGGCAGAACTCTGGGAAACGAGCACTCCTTCAGTGAAGGAGCCAGAGGACCTCGGTGGCAAGAGAGGGGAAAGGGACAGAGACCCTTGGGGTCTCTGTACTCTAACGTGGTCACTCTACAGATGGGGAGAGCCAGCCATCGCTCCCCCAGCTCCCAAAATAGCTGCCCTAGACCCCCCAGGCATCCCGGCCATCCCGGGGAAGGCCTCCAGGGTGGGTCTCGCGGGTGCCCTTCCTCTTCAGCCGCTACCAGCACCTTCTTTTCTATACAGGGATCTGTTGCCACCGACCCCCCACCATTCTCGTTGAAGGCAGTTCTCTGGGAGCTGTCAAAGTGCCCCCCCTTCTCTTGGCTGAGGGGGCAGGCACATGCCTCAGTCTGGACCAGTCAGCTCTTTCCTAGGGATCTGAATCGGAAGCAGAGCGAAGGCAGGAAGGAGGCAGGAAGGAAGGAGGAAGAAGGAGGAGCTGACGCCCTGAGGCCATCCGCTTCTACTGCATCCCCAAAGGAGCCAAAGCTCCTTTCATTCCTGCTGCTCACCTACTGCTTTGTTCTAGGAGTTCTTCCTACCTGTTCGTGTTTGCCCAAGCTAGCCAGGAGCTTGAGGATATGGCGTCTGCTGTTTCATGGGCAGTATGAAAGTGGCCCAAACGCTTTCCTTCCATTGCCACGGGACTTTGAATTCACAGAGTACAAGGAGAGCGGATTTTACTGACCAGCTCCCTCCCTGCTAGATAAATCCTGTAGGCCCGGCCAGTCAACGTCCAGCCTTCTATGGGAAGTCCTGTGTCTCCCGATGAATCTGTTCTAATGGGTTTTGACCAGCTCTGCCGCTTACCAGCTGTGTGATTTTGGACAAACAACTTAACTCCTCTGAGGCTCAGTTTGTGTGTGTCACACTGTGGCGCGTTCTAAATGAGATAATGTGTATACCACACTTTGCGTGTAGTAAGTGCCCAATTAAAGGCAGTTATAACTTGTATGGAAATGGAAACTCCCCAGTCCCAGAGCCCCCGCTTATCCCATAGAACCAAAGGTCTTTGACAAGGGGAGCACTTGTGGCCTCTTATGTTACTAAGAAAACAGGCCCAGAGAGTCCTGGGAAATAACCCCAAATGACACAGAAAACAGCTGTGGTGCAGGGCCTGCATTTCATAGACTCTTGCCAGCTGGCTGATCTTTAAGCCACACCTCCCATGTTGTCTCCAGGGACCAAAGGAAGCGCAGAAACCACCAAGACAGTCAACAGAACAGAAAACTGTTTCTTGCGGCGGGAGAAAGGAACAAGGAACTCATTTGGTTCAGTGGCTCCAGATCCCATCCTGAACGTGTCCATCACCCATCACCTCGCTGGGTAATTGCACACACAGTTACTAAGTTACAGCTCAAATTAGATGCTGTGGCCTACATTTGGGAAACAAAATAATTCACTTTGCTAAATTTGGCATCGGGATTCTGCGTTTATAAATCCAGCCCAGCGTGGGATCCAGGACAAATAAAACTCTATTCCCTGGACAGGTTCAGATGAGGCATCCATTCTGATTAGCAACCCAATTAAAGCTCCCTGCCATCGCAAGACTTGTGAAAGGGTGATGCGGCACGTCAGAGATCTCAAACTCAAATGCCAGCAGAGGCCAGGCAAGTAACATGATTGAATGAAGAGTGCCAGGTGGGTCCCGTGATCAACTGGACCCATACCCTGTCTAAAGGAGGCAGCTACTAATTAGCCCGTAACTGCCACCGGGAGCCTGGGCCCAGGGCTGTCAGTCTCAGGTCCACACCTTAACAGCTGTGTGACCTTGGTCTAGTGACTTAACCTGTCTGGGGCTCGATTTTCTCATCCACAGAATGGAGATGATGATAAGAATGCCTTCCTCTTAGGGCAACTGTGAAAATTAAGAGTCACTACATCGAAGGACTTAGCACACAACCTACCCTATAGTAAGAACTCAATAATGTTGCCTGCCGTTACTAAGTTGATGGTTTTGAACAAGGGATTCTTGGGGCGAATAGTGGGAACAAGAGTATCCAAGCTATTCTCAATACAGACAGGCTAATGGCATGGGATAAGACCAGGTTGACTAATGGATCTTTCACTTTGGCTGGAATGCTGGCAACCCTATATATTCATATTGGGGCTCGCTGTCTGATCATAACCTTATTCAACTCTTGCTTATTTATTAAAATTTGGGCAACTAACTAATTCTTATTGTAT
Organism: Neofelis nebulosa; assembly: GCF_028018385.1. Lineage (NCBI taxonomy): Eukaryota > Metazoa > Chordata > Mammalia > Carnivora > Felidae > Neofelis > Neofelis nebulosa. Next base: position 78,123,165 of record NC_080792.1, on the reverse strand, counting down.
GCAGTGGAGTGAGGGAGCAGAATATTTGGGGGTGAAGTAGCAGAATTCTTAGAGGAAACTTAGAACAATGGGTGCCATTGTCCTAAAACCAAAATATGGATCTAGATTGGACATCAGATATGCTCAATTCCTTGACTTCATAATGATAGACAAAAGGGAACTCACTGGTCAGGGGTGGAAAATGCTGATGCGTAAACTATCCATTGTGAAAACAGAAAAAAAAAGAAAAAGAAAAAGAGGTAAGCATCTATCCGGAACTGCACCAAAGACTAGCCAAATAGCAGATGATACTCTAGAGATATATTTCAGATAATAGGTGAACACAGAATTACAGAATTAGAATATCACCCTTTTGCAACCCCTACAGAATTAACAGATTTAAGTATTGAGCACCGATAGCTACTGCTATCTCTCTCTCATACATGCATGCGCACACACACACACACACACACACACACACACCTGCCATGAAGTAGTCTTACAAAAAGAAATGAACGTAAATCTGATAAAGCCCTAGATCCAACCACCAATGTACAGAGAACAGAAGAATACTTTAAGGGAACCATGAGGATACAGCAAAATCAAGACTCGGGGAACCCCATAGGAAAAAGAACTCAGTTTCTTTGATAAACTGCAAGAACAAAAAAAAAGTTATAGCAGAGGGACCTATGGCTTTAAAATGACTTAAGGGATCTATCAACCAAACACAATATGTGGACTTTATTTGGGTCCTTCAGTGGCAAAATTATAGTCTCCAAAGATGTCCATTTCCTGATCCCTGTGACCTGTGAATATGTTACCTTATATGACAAAATAGACTTTGCAGATGTGATTAGGGCTAAGGCCTTTGAGGTGGAGAGATTATTCTGGATTAGACAGGTGGGTCCAACCTAATCACGAGTCTTTGAAAGTGGAGTCTCCTGTCTGGAGTCAGAATGAGATGTGACAACAGAAGAAAGGTCATAGAAAAAGGTGAGGAAACATATTCCCCCCTAAAGCCCCTGGAAAGGAGCACAGCTCTGCCAAGGCCTTGCTTTTAGCCCCGTGAGATCCATGTCCAACCTCTGACCTCTGGAACTATGAGATAATGAATTTATATTGCTAAACCACCAACTTTATGATGATTTGTTACAGCAGCAATAAAAAAAAAAAAAAACAACTAACACAGATCCAAACAAGTAAGCTATATTTTAAAAATTATAATCATTGGGAAAACGTTAACACTGGTTATTTGAAGTTATATATATAAGAAGTTATATGAGATTAAGGAATTCTTTGATAATACTGAAAAAACTACCTGATGTGATCAGGACTTTGGTTAGATTAATTCCTAGATTTCGTTTGCTTTTTGGTGCTATTCTTATGTGAGTGACTTTTTAAGTGATACTCTCAGGAGGAAGGGGGTGAGGGAGGCAGGGCAGGGATAAAAACTAAGCAAGAACATGATCTCAGCCACAGGCTACCCTCAGTTGGATCCCACAGAGTGCTCCAGAGCATGGATTACATCATGGAAATTGTCCTGGAGCCTGGATTTTATTCCCCTGTGTCAGTCTATCATTAGCTACCAGCTGTTCCCAGGTGGCAAAGGGGTTCCCATTGGCTGAAGTCAATTCACCAGAGAATGAGGCAACTATGAGCCATGCAGCCAGCATTTCACTGCACCTGACAATGGGTCCATCAGCCCATTAGGAGGATCTGAGATGGACATCCTCTATTACAGTCCACCCCTCTGAACTGCTCTGATTCATTGCCTTTCGCATTAAGTTCACTCCACGTAGGCACAGCCTCTATAGAACTCTGGTTGGTCACAATTTGGGGGGGAAATTTTAACAAGAAGATTAGTGGGATGAACTAGAGCCCCCACTACAGTAGTTAGTCTCAAGGCCAAGCTAATACTCATCATCTCTCTCTTCCACCACTCATTCTAGATTGCCCTCCCCTGTTAGCACTTCTGCTGGCCTAAGTGGCCAATCTAATGGGGTGATACAGACCCTTTTCCTGAAGAGTCTGAACCCCTGGTTACCATGCCCTTAGCAGGCAGCAGTTGTTTACTGCCCATTTTCAATTATAGTTAGGCATGGGGACCTCAAGAGATAACCCAGATAATCCATCTGAGCAACAAGAATATGCTTTATTGGGATGCCTGGGTGGCTCAGTCTGTTAAGCATCTGACTCTTGATCTCGGCTCAGGCCATGATCTCACAGTTTGTGAGTTCAAGCCCCACCTCGGGCTCTGTGCTGACAGCGCAGAGCCTGCTTGGGATTCTATCTCTCCCTCTCTCTCTTCCCCTCCCCTGCTCATGCGTACACACACACACTCTCTCTCAAAAAATATAAATAAACATTAAAAAAGAAGAAGAGGAATATACCTCACTGTGTAGCTGCAGCCCTGACTCCCCATGGTGATCAGGGCCAATTACTTCGGCCGGGATGGTGATTTTGCCTTCTGGTATACCTAAAATAACCAGGTGGCAGGCATAGTTTTAGGTTAACTGAGACTCTTATTGTGTACCCTGATGGAAGTGGACCCCCTCTGGAAACTAGGACCCCTAAATTCACAGCATCTAGGAACAATGCACAAAGCCTCCAAGTAGTTCACTGGGAGTTATAAAGGATAGGGCAATTCCTACTTTTATCTCTTAGTTCTAGACCCATATACTCTACCTCTTACTGACATAGCAATACATAATGGCCACGGATTTAGGGAATATTCTGCATCCTTAAGGATAGTGTGACAACCTTTCAGGGTGTCATCTCCATGCTAACCTATCAGCTATGCCTCCCAGAGGCCGTTATACTCCTCTAACAGATACAACCACTGCTGGATTGTGCAGGATACGGTAAGACCAGAGGATCTTGTGCCCGTTGCATCATTTTGCCCAAGTTGTATTTTTCAGTATCACATGGTGGTACATATATATGAATCCTTAAATAGTGCTGCTAGCTGAGGTCCTAAGAGCCAGAAAGGCAAACACATACCTAGAATATATGTCAATTCCAACCATGGCTTCCATGATGTAAGGGTCTGATAGAATCACTTTGTCACAAAGTGATGTGGTTTATGTCCTGAAGGAATGATACCACACTGGGGACATAGAATCATTCTCTGTTGTGGGTAGGTCAGATACCCAGCAGTGGCAGTAACTAGATCAGCCTTGGTAAGAGGAATCCATGCTGTTTGGTTCCGTGGACAATCTCCAACTCTTCCACCATGACTACTCCACTGTGCAAGCATCAGGTTGGCCAGGGATTGAGGCAGGCTGACATCTACTGACTGAGTTACTCTGCCCATATGATTTTTTTAGTGTCTTTTTTGCAATGATTAACATTAACATACAACAGAAGAACTTCACACTTTGCGCCTGCTTTCATAACTCTATCTACATGCCTCCATCATAAAACTCTTTATCCCATTTTCCAAAATTTCTCCTTCCAGGCCCTTGACCAATCAACCAAACTATTCATCCTTTCCTATGATTCCATGTATATTCTCCACTTGGGCCATTTCTGTCTCCATACAGAGTGAATGGCACGGTGCGTGCCTGAAGATTCAGCCTTTAGGAACCAACCCTAAAAATGGCTGTCGTGCTGCCAACTTTCCATTTTTGGCTTGCACACACTGACTAGGTGCACCCATTTGTGACCTAAGCTTATTCCTCTTCCATCAGTTGGAAGCTCTCCATGTGGTCACAGAAGAGAGCTGAGGGACAGCTGCTGGGACAACGGTAGTGGATAAATGGGAGTCCTGGCTGCATGCCCATGCAGCTTGTTTGTGTTCCCTGAACCTGTGTGAGCCCAATCCAGTATGTACGACCTCCACTTTACAATGAACTGCGACTGGATCCACCTTGCTTAGGCCCTTGTGTGTCTGACAGGACCCCGTTCATGATGAGACTAGCAGCTCCTGACTGCATGGTCATTTGATGTCACATGGCTACACACTCAGTTGCCACTAGAACCCAGGAGCAAGCTAGGCACTTCTTTGGAAATGGTGTGCATTGACATATTTTAGATGGGGTACGGTTCTAGGTTTTAGAGGCTGTATTTGTTTCCAAGGGCTGCCGTAACAAAGTATCGCAAACTGGGTACTTAACACACCAGAAATTTATTCTCTCACTGTTCTGGAAGCTAGGAATCCAAAGTCAAGGTGTCAGTAGGGTTGATTCCTTCTGGAGGCTTTGAGGGAGAAGCCATTCCTTGCATGTCTCCTAGTTTCTGATGGTTGCTAGCAGTCCTTGGTGTTCCCGGGCTTATAAATGCATCCCTCCAATCTCCGCTTCTGTCTTCACAAGGTATTCTCTTCCTGTGAATGTGTAAGTGTGCCTCCAAATATGCCTCTCCTTGTAAGGACACAAGTCATTGGATTTAATGTGCACCCTCGTCCAGTATGACCTCATTTTAACTTGGTTATGTGTGCAAAGTCCATTTTTCCAAACAAGGTCACAATCATAGGTACCAGGGGTTAGGACTTCAGTACATCTTTTTGAGGGACAAAATTCAACCTACCACAGATAGCAAGGCTTTACTCCAAGCTCCAGAATCCACGTCTACCAAAGATGCCTCTAGTTCAATGATCTCTGCCAGATCATATGGTTCATTCAGCAGCCTGGACCCACTCCAGAGTCCTTTCTTGCCCTGGGCTCCCCTAAAAACACTAGCAGCCTCTTATGTCATGCAATAAATGTGCTGTAGAATTATTTTCAAGTGCACAATATCCTGTCTTCAAATACCCAAAGAAGCCCACCAAGCATTGTGCTTCTTTTTTAGGGGTAGAAGTTGCAAAATGCAGTAACGTGTCCTCAGCTTAAGGAGAGAATGTACTGGCCTGTCTTGGATCATTGGATCCCTGAAAGCTTCACTGATATGGCAAGCTCCTGAATTTTAATAGGCTTTGTCTCCCACCTTCTGGAACAAATTTGTCTTAGCAAGGCATCCAGGGTACTTACCCCTTTTGTTCATCAGATCAGATTAAAACAAAGGCATCAACGTAGTAGACCAATGGGAAGTTCTGCAGAATTTCTAAGAGTTCCAAGCCCCTTTGGACTATATGGAGGCAGAGAAGTAGAAACTTAATGTAGCCCTGGGAAAAGGAATCTATCTGCTGTCTGTCCCACATAAGTGGAGACCGCTTCTAATCCTCATTCCTGACAGGTATTGAAAAGAACACATTCGCCAGATCAATAGCTGCACGTCTTCACAGCACAGGCTGTGATACTCCCCTCCAGTAAAGATCCTGTAACTAGCACAGCAGTACAATCGGGGCTATTACTTGATTGCATTTGAGATTATCCACTGTCATCTGCCATGACTGCTTGGTCTTTGCAGGGGCCGGACTAATTAATTAGAAAAGAATTGATGAGACCAACACTTGTGCTTTCTATAAATCCATGGGGGTGGCATTTATCTCCATCTTATCCCTAGAATGGAATATTTTTTATTTACTCTCTTGACTGGGAGAGAGAAGTGTCAGGGCCTTCCACCTGTCCTTTGGAATGGTGAAAGAGCTCTTATTTCACTGGTCAAAAACCCCACATGAATGTGAGAGTCATGCCAACAATTAAGAACATTCATTCCAATTGTACTTTTGGAAATAGGAATGACCAACAGATGGTCTGTAAGACATCACATTGGTCTATCTCCCACGTAAGCTCTAGGAGAGGAGGTTAGTAGAGAACTCCATGGATTACCTGGACTTCCTATGCCACCACTCTAACATGGGAGCCACACCGGTGCTTCGGGTCTTTGCATGTCAGCGTCAACTCATATCCTATATCCAATAACCCTCAATGGCCCCGTATTAATTTCTGTATTAATCACTGTCACAACAAATCACCACAACTCGATGGCTTGGAATGACCTCCACTTATTTCTCATGGTTCCATAGGCCAGAAGTCTGGGTATAGGATGATTATCAAGTCCTCTGCTTAGTCTCATAAGGGTGAAATCAAGGTGTTGGCTGAGCTGGATTTCTTTCTGGAAGCTCTGGGAACGAATCTGCTTCCAAGTTAATCCAGGTTTTCGGCTCAGTCCCTTGTGGATGTAGAACTGAGGTCCTCTCCACTTGCTACATGTCAGTCTTCACCTGCATTGGAGTCCACCTGCATTTTTTCTCCTGCTGTCCTGTGGCCTCTTGCCAGCAATGGCGGAAGGGGCCACATGCTTTGAATCTCTCTGACATTTCCTTCTGCCTTCTCTCCTGCCTCCAGCTAGAGAAGGTTCTCTGATTTTAATGGCTCATATGATTAGTTTGGACCCACTTGGAGAATCCAGGATAATCTCCCTATCTTAAAATCTGGAATCTTAATTACATCTTCAAAGTCCCTTTTTAAAAATGTAATGGAAAAAGAGGTTAGAGTGGAAGAGAACCAAAGCATAAGAGACTCTTAAAAACTGAGAACAAACTGAGGGTTGATGGGGGGGTGGGAGGGAGGGGAGGGTGGGTGATGGGTATTGAGGAGGGCACCTTTTGGGATGAGCACTGGGTGTTGTATGGAAACCAATTTGACAATAAACTTCATATATTGAAAAAATAAGTAAATAAATAAATAAACAAACAAACAAACTTTTAGAAAGTAAAAAAAATAACCCCCCCCAAAATAAATAAAATGTAATGGAACAGATTCCTAGGATCCAGAGATTATGGCATGGACATCTTTGCAGGGCTTGGAAGAGGCCGTTATTTTGTATCCCAGTATACATAGCTGAGTAAATGGCCAGAGATAGTTCTTCTGGGGAAGAACGAGCTAAATCACTACCGTATACACTGCCATGATGTTGCCATGTCCTTTCTCATAGAGACTCTGTCCTCTCTCTCAGCCTATGGGAACTGGTTTGGGAACCAGTTCCAAGCATGGAAATTAGGATCATGGTTTTCCTTGGGGAAACTGACTTTAGTCTTCTGCTCATCCATTGGTGATCTTCTTTGATTATACATATTTAGCAACACATTTGTTAGCTGCCTATCCGTCCTACCCAGGCACACCATGCTCTGTTAGCCGTCTGCATGGATCCCAATGGATCAAGTCCCTCTGGCTGCCATTCTGACTTGCTGCCCATGACAGTCATTGTGTCCTTTTTGCTTCTGATGGTTAAGAGCTGCCAGGTGGCTTTGGCAACACCTAAACCCCACCATTCCCATTGAAACCAGGATACCAGTTCTGTCATGGCAGCTCTACCAGCCAGCCCCATCCTTAGAGGACACCACCACCACAGAGCTTCTTAATGATGCTGGTGCTCCCTCACCAGCATATTCGTTGTGGCCTTGATAAAAGAAGGGTCCACCAGACTTTTCCAAGGAATCTAGTCAGCTGGTGATTTTCTGATCTTAAGCAATAGATCCCCTCTAGCATTTCCACTTCTCTGAGCCTCTTGATCCCTTCCTCTAGTCTGCTATCTCTACTGCATTCAAGGTGAGCCAGTTTTCTAAGCCTTCCAGCAGCCAATCAAGACTGATGCCTGGGGTACCTAACAGGAAGTTAGATTCTATTTAGCAAGATAAGAAGAATACCCTATATTAACAAACCCTCTTTCTATCTTTCCCCCTTGATCCAGCACCCTCAGGAGCCATACCTCTCAATTCCTCATTCTGCAATTCCTTTGAAGTTTATTATCTCTCCTCCCTTAGCAGATCCAGCACTTCTGTGGTGAAGCCATGCTGGTACTTAACCCTTCTTAGAGGTCTGATGTCCAAATGGGGAGGAGAGGCCCATGCTGGGAAGGGAAAACATTATCTTGTAGTAGCTGTCTCGCTTGGGGTTTCTACATAATTTTCAAGAAAAGGGAGGTTGAAGCCTTCTAACAAAGGGAGGCAGCTGCTTCTGCAGGTTCAGAGGGCTCAGGAAAATCCGGAAACTTGAGGTTCTCCAGGGCATCTTCCCAGATATCCTCACCCCAGGTCTCGGGTCCTCCCTCCCTCCCTATCAGGGCACTGACTTTGACATAGCAGACCTGCCAGGCCTGAGAGTTCATCTTTCTCTGAGATTCAATAACTTTCACAGGTAAGTCTTTTGCCCCGTCTTCAGCTCGGTCCCTTTAAATGTTCCCAAGGAGCTTCTCTGACTCTCATACTTGGTTTTAAGTTATAATAAATAGATCAGAGCCTGATGTTTTCTCTGTTCAATGAATCCAGGGATTCAAGGGAACTTACAACAGCCACTCACCTCTATAATTCTTATAGTTATTATTTCCCCATGTCTTTTTTTAAAAAGATTTTATTTTTAAGCAATCCCTATACCCAACATGGGGCTCGAACTTATAACCCCGAGATCAAGAGTCACATGCCCCACCACTGACTGAGCCAGCCAGGCGCCCCTCCTCAGCATCTTTCAAATGCTAGAGACACTTTACAAGTTATTGCAGCTCTTCCTGCCATAACCCTGCAGATCACCCTGGGTGCATCTTAGCCGTTGTCCTGCTACCCCAAGCCAAAAATCCATCAACACCCCACCTACCCCCAGTGATGGGTTCCTCATTTCCCTTAAGGCAGCAAGTGCTCCGACTCCAGAATCCCATCCTTAGAATTGGCTTCCTAGGGCCATTTCTAGTCCCAACTGTCCTAGGGTGGATTCTTTAGAAGCAGAGCCTGAGCCAGGCATTTGTGCAAGGGATTTGTTAAGGAAAAAGAGAGGGAGGGAGGCAGGATAGGGCAGGATGCGGGGGAGCTGAGCTTCAGCCTAATCCCCATGGGGAGCCTGAGAGCACGAGTTGAACCACAGCTTTTTTTCCCACCTTGATCAATTACTCATTGGCTGCCTGCTGCCTCAGTGGGAGAGGGTAACCTCCCAGGGGGAGGCAGCTATCATCCAACAAAGGCAATTCAGTGGAGCATGGGGTGGCTGTGAGCCATCAGCCGCTAACAGCTCACAGCAGTTGGGGATGAGTATACCCAAGGAGGTGATGAAAAGGGATTCACCAGGGAAAGAAGTGGGAAGGGGGATAGATATTTTAGGCAGAAGGTAGTTTAAGAATTATCCTGTATAGCAACTATGTGCCTTTATTATTTAAAAAATATTTCTCATACCTATTACTTCATTTGAGCCTCACAAAAATAACCCCTGTGCAAGAGTGTTGGCATTAAAGCACACATCAGCATGGAGAAATCTCAAATAATTATGTGGGGTGAAAGAAGGCAAACAAAGAAGCACATACCTTATCATCCCATTTAGATAGCATTCTAGAAAATATAGTGGCAAAGAGCAAACCAGTGGTTCCTTGGGAGGAAGCGGGGGGGGGCCTCCTTGGGGAGGGCAAAGAGAGAGGACAAAGGGGCACAGAGACACTTTTGGGGCCGGTGGATAGGCTATCTTGGTTGTAGTGATGGATTCATGGGCATCAATGTGTCAAAATTAATGAAATTGTACACCTTAAATATGAGCAATTAATTGTATATCAGTTGTACCTCAATAAAACTGTTCCTGAGATATACACACTCTCACCCCCTCCTTTGGGGGGTTAAAAACAGGAATTCCTAAGGAGATTATGCTAGTATGGGCCTCTGTTGCAAGTACAACCAGTGTAGGCTAAAAGGGAATTAACTGGCCCATATATCCCTATCGTGGGAAGGGCAGGGATGGGGCTGCCTTCTTGATGCTGAATGAAAGCAACAGGAGGGGCTAAGCTCCAGTCTCTATTCCTCTCTCTCACCACCTTTCATCTCCGATTGCCTCTGCACTGACAGCTGACTTCTCTCAGGCTGGCTGTCTCCATAAGGTTCACCGCAGGCCACCAGCAGCTCTGGGGCACAGCCCCTGTCATTGCAGATCACAGAGGGCTAGGTTCTTCTCATCCTTTCCTGCCCCCACACCTGTTCCAAGGGAAGAGCTCTGATTCCCTGGCTTGGGTCATGTGCCCACTCCCAGACCAATCACTGGCTGAGGATGGAAAGAATATGACCTCCCCCTTGTCAACTCCTTATCAGTGGGTGGAGTGAGGGAGGAAGAGGAAGATCAGAAATGCCCAGAAAGCCCTGTCTGGATAAAAAGAAGATAGTTGGACAAAAGAATAAATGTCCACCACAAGAGGTGCAGACATGATTGACCAAAGAACCCAACAAAGTTAATGTACCCAGTTGAGGCTCAAACCCGTGATCTTGACTGTTATCCTATCTGGCCACCAAATCAATGAGCCAACAAGCTAGACTGCTATTCTAATGATATCTCTCTCTCTCTCTCTCTCTCTCTCTCTCTCTCTCTCTCTCTCTGGGAAGGGAATCCCAGGACCCCATGAAAAGTAGAAGAGAAAGCACTCAGCTTTGGGTCCTGCAAGAAACAGATGCCAAGAAAGGATTCAATGTGCAATTATGAAGGAAATGCCTATCAAGCCTGAGGAAGAGAGAGCAAGGCAGACGGGGGAGACTGCAGACCAAACTCCGGATCTGATGCCTGTGAGAAGAGGCAGGACAGTAAGGACTGGATCAGTAGAGCCTTGGACTAAGAGTCTCATCTAGAAAAAAATGGGGAGTCCTAGGGCAAAATCTGCCTGCTACAGGGTGTGGGAGACTTAACCACCCCCCACCAAATGTCCACAATAATCCCTGGCAATGTGATGAAGGATCTTGAGATGAAGGGGCTTATCCTGGATTGCCCAGGTGGGCCCTAAATCCAATGATAAGTGGCCTTATAAGGGGAAGATAGGAGGAGGCTTGAGACAGACAGGAAAGGAGTAAACACAGAAGGAAAAAGAGACGGTGATGTGAAGATACAGGCAGAGGGTGGAGTTACATGGGCTCTAGGGATGCTGACAGCCATTGGAAGCCAGAGAGGCAAGAAAGCTTTTTTCTCCCCTAGAGTTTCCTTAGGGAGTACAGCCAACACCTCGACTTTGGATTTCTGGCCTCCAGAATACATTTCAGTCGTTTTAAGCCCTGAGTTTGTGGCAATTTGTTACAGCAGCCTCAGGAAATGAATGCAGACAGGCCTCGGGTTGAGCAGGACTAGCCGGGCCCTATCACTCCATGTGCTCAGTCTTTGGGACCATTTGGGAGAAGCACAGCCTGGCCTGCACATCTTGGAGGACCCAGAGATACAGCAATGGAAGGCTGTTGGTCAACGAAGCTCCCTGAGAGGGAGGTCGGAGCGGTAAGTCACTACAGCCACCATGGAAAGCCCGCACAATGTCTAGCACACAATCGGTACTCAGTGGCTATTGTCGGATGTTGACTGTAGAAGGAGTATATGTTCATTCTGTACAGGGCAGACCAGCGGATGAGGAAAACAGGGAAGCAGATTTTGGCCTGGTGTAATAATAACAGCCCACACTAGGTAGGAACTATTTGCCACGTGCTGTTTTTGCACGTACTTATACGCCACGCGCATAAACACAGACACATGTATGTACCCGTGAAGGTGAATGTATGTACACATCTATGTGTACACACAGTTAAATCAGCTTAAACTTAATTTAAACCTCATGGAAGTCCTTGGAGAGAGGAATTACTAGTCACCTTTGAGGAAACTGAGGCAAGTACAGTACAGCCATTTGCCCAAGGTCACATACAGCCTACAAGAGGTAGAGCAGGAATTCAAATCACCACCCTTCACTGCTCTTGCAAATGTGATGGGAAGAACATAAGGGCCCCGACAATTAGTCAAGCAACGAAGCCCTGTTACAATTCAGCAATTCAAAGAGCTTCATTTTGGGAGACGGAACTAAACGGCCATCTTGTTGAAATTGTCCTATCGTCGAGCGGCCAGGAATGGGGGGTCAGAGAGGAGCAAGAGGGGAGTCAGGTAAAGGGCAGAAGTGGCCCCAGGCCACCAGGGCTACTATGTATTGAGGATTTACTAAGAGCTGGGCACCTTTCCAAGGCTGTTATCAGCACTCACTCATTTAGATCACCTGACACGCCTACAAGAAAGGTGAGCATTACTGTTGCTCTATAAAGACATTCTTATTTTATAAATAAATAATCTCAAGTCACCCAGCTACATCAACCCAGCTCTGCCTCCAAAGCCCTGCTCCTAACCACAACCTTGTCCTGCCTCCTGTGCATATATGATGATTCTGTTCCAGGATCCCACGGGCTACAAGCCCACAGAGACACCAAATGCACCTTTTCCCCATTTCTTTTGCTGCCTTCTGTGTCTGAGATGAAAAGGCATGCCAGTCCCCACTTGGGGCAACCGAAGGGGCTCCTGGGGAATGCCCCCCACCCCAACTGTACTCAGCTATCTGGCCTGGACATGGAGCCATCGTTGACAGCATCCTCCCAAGCTGGCATGTTCTGACAACTTGCTGGTAATCGGACGCCATCGGCAAATCATTAGCCCCCTCCGTTCCCACCGCACGCAGTCAGGCTTGGCTCGTTGCTGCCGAATGCCTGACACATTTCAGCTCTGGCTGGAAATCGGATCCAATCTGGAAAATTACTCGACCACAGCAGGGGTCTGACGGGAACAGCTGAAACCCCCACCCCGACTCCTCCTTCTGTCCTTCCCTGGGGGCTTTGAAGGGATTCCAGGCACAGTGAGACGGGCTTCAGTCTGCACAAGGGAGGGCTGAGTGGCGGAGAAGGCAGAACTGAGGGAAGGCAGCCTGAGTCCTAGTCCTAGTCCTAGTCCTGTCTTAGTGCACCCCTGCTTGCTGTGTGACCTTGGGTGGGGCATTCACCTTCTCTGGGTAATGGTGGTGCAGCCAGACGTTCAGACTTTGGTGTCAAACAAGACCAGTGGGAATCCCAGCTCTGACACCACCGGATAGATGATCTTGGGCAAGTTCTTTCACCTTTACAAGGCTCAGTTTATTCATCTATGAAATGGTAGCAAATAATCACACTTATTCACAGGGCGACTTTGGGCATCCCATGAAAATGCATGTAACATTTGGCAAGGTGTCTAACACGTAAGCAGGGCTCAGTCAATGGCAATGATTCGATGATTCTTCACCACTTGATGGACAAGCATATTTCTAATCCACCTGGCATTCCGCATCTCCACTGAGTCACTCACATGGAGCATGAGGTTTACAATCAGATCTCTCAGTGCCTATTGGATGAAGGCAATCAGTGGTCACATACCTAGAATATGTAACATCACTACTTACTGAAGATTTAATAGGTACTAGGCAGAGAAAAACAGCTATCACCCAGCATCTGCCCTTAAGGAGTTCGCTGAGGCTCAGTTTTCCTATCTGTGAAATGGGCACAGAGATCCTGCCTTGCCCTCTAGACTCGTTGTGTGGATCTAAGAGATAACCAGTGTTACACAGGCATTGTTTCATTTCATCCTTGTGGCAACCCACTGAGGTAGGTACAATTCCATCCCCATTTTGCAGGCAAAGAAACTGAGACTCAGAGAGGTCGAGCGGTTTTCCTGAGGTTGCAGTGCTGGGTAGAGGAGAAGCAGGGAGTCAAACTCAGGCATTCTGGCTCCAGAGCCCAAGCTGTGGCTACTCTAAGCTAGAATCAAACATAACCAGAGGCCAGTGCGCTCTTTTCCTGAATTTGCCCAGCATCCTCCCAGCCTGGCTTGGCTACTTCAGTCAAGCACAGCAGCCAAGGAGACTCCATTGGGTCCTTGCTCCCAGAGCTCGCTGAGTACCGCTCACGTGTCCTGGCCCAAAGAGCTGCACTGTCAGAAGCACAGGCCTTGGCTTACTTTGCCCACTGAATTGGATGCATTTAAACATCTCTTGGGGCTGCAGAAAACTTGCCCGAAAGAGCTTCTGACCCTTACCGCCTCGACAGCGGGTCCTCAACACCCCAACATCCCTTTACATTTGGCGGCTCTCACTTCTTCCTGACAGAATCATCATTCCTACTCATTCACCCATCTCAACCCTTGCTCCCTTCCAGGGGGTACTGAAGTGAGAGCTCTGTTTAGAGGGCCTGGCACACAGATGTCTACACCCTAGTCAAAGGTGAATGTGTCAGCCCCTGGGTGGGATGGCAAATCCCTGTGGCCTGCTAAACCCCCAGGGTTCAGGGTCACTGCTAAACCCCCAGAACTAAGCACAGGGTGAGGCCCCTAGGAGGCACTAAACACATAACCCGCAAAAGAAACATCAGACTAATGCAGGTCGTGGTAATATCAATTATGGGTGTTCACGTTTACCAAGTACTTACAATGTGCTGATGTTTTACATACACTGTCCCGTTTACTTGTTTTTCCTCTTTACAGACAAGGCAACTGAGGGGTATGGTTGTCTATCATCCTTCCCCACACACAGGGAATCGGGGGCAAGGAGAGGCATCAGCCACTGGAAAAATCCTCCTACAATACCAGCGGCATTTCTTGGGAATCTCTCCTAATTGCTTTACACACATCATCTCCAATCTACACTGTAACCTGCGGAATAGACCGTATCATACCCATTTTACATATGAGGAACCTGAGAGCCTTGGAGGTTAGGCAACTTGCTTTTATATGGCAGAGCAGGATTCAAACCTAGGTCAGTCCAAGTCCAAAGTCTGTGCTCCATCATGACATCACACTTGCCTCCGCTCTCCCTTCCCAAGGCCAGCAGGGATACGAAGTTCAAAGGAGGAATGCCATGGTCAGCTTGTGCCTGGCACTTACTTAGGTTGCTTTATGGCCAAGGATTCCCTGATCGGTATCCAGCACCACCAGAGAGCGAGTCTGGCTTCCACCCTAAAGCCCTGTACACCCTCCTCCTCCATCGCCCCAGACTCCCCTGGCCAAGACTTCGATGTCAACCGTCCCTCCTCGGGGGCCTCAGAAATGAGTAGGAGGGGAGTCGTGAGGAGGGAACAAGCAGACGACTCTCTCTCTGGAAACTTGAGTCTTATCGGACTGAGAAAAATAGCCCCAAACAAAGAAGTGGAAAAAGAGAAAGACAGAGACGCAATGGTCCTTGACACTGGGTTGGAAGATGGGCTGTTGCCAGGGCAACAGCAGAGAAGGAGGGTATCAGATAGCAGAAATCACCGGCTGTCCCACCTCTGTTGAGAACCACTGTTCTGTAGCGTAATGGGGAAAATCATGCACTTTGTATACTTATCCAAATAGAAAGATGGTCACAATATTTGAAGCAAATATCATAGGTTGAAAAAACGTTACGGACAGTTTGTTAGGACTCATCGAGTAGTTTACTGGTGATCTTCCCAGCACCATTCCATCCCTCCCCTTCTTCCTTACTCCTAGGCCTCGGATTTTGCACTATTGAACAAATTTGTCTGGCCCCGGAGGATGAAATAAGATTTGTCTAAATCAATCACAGCAGGCCCCTTCCCCTCCCTTCCAGGGATTGGTCTGGAAGTGGGCAGGTAGCCCAGATCTGACCAATTAGACAAAAGGGAAATCTGCTGAGAGGCTTCCAGGAAGTAATCCTCCCTCTGTCTCCCAATAAAAGAAAGGTGCGTGCAGAAAAAAATACTCCTTTCCTGCTCTAGTTATCTTCTCATCCTGGTTTGGGACACTATCCTCTGAAGATGTGATTCTTGGAGCTGCAGCAGCCATCTTGTGACCATGAGGGGAGTTACTGCCTATACCCCAGGGAAGGCAGGACAAAACTATGTAAATACCTATGCCTTTAATGACACTGAACCATCCCAGAATTACTCTCCCCCAGCCACCTTGGTAAATAAATAAGTGTCCTTACGTGTTAAGTGGCTGTTAGATGTTTGGTGTCGTTGTTGTTTTTTTTTCCTGCCACCTGCTACGGATTCTTGCCTGCGAGTAACAGAAACCCTTTCAAATCTCTGAAAAAGGGAGGTTTGTCATGAGGATAGTCAGAGAACTCAAGAGCACGAGATGGCTGGATTACGGGTGTCATCTCCTCTGCACCCCCACTGCAGACCTCTCTCCTCCAAGCCTACATCACAATGCTGTCTTGCCCATTCCAGACACTCACCTGCTCCACCTCGGGGATCAGCAAGTTCGAGGCTGGAGCCACTTGGCCTCCACTCCAAGTTCCCCATCAAGGCACTGGCTGACGTGATGTGGGTCAGGTGCTCACAACCTAACTGAATCAGCTAGAGCTGGGACTGGGGTCATGTTGCCCAGGCAGAGCTTCCAGGATCCTGCCATAGAGCAACATGGATGGGAAGATGGCCAGGTACAAAGATGGGAACAGGCTCGCTCAGCAGACAAAAAAAAAAAAAAAAAAAAGCCCCCTAAAAATTCCAGAAGTCCTACGCACCAAAATTTACCAGTGTTTACCTATGTGTGGTTGCATTATACCTTTTTCTTCTTCATGCTGCAGTTTCTTGTGTCCCCACAGGAAGCATGTAGAAGGAACCAGCTGGACCCCGCTGTGCAGTCTACCCACCGTGCAACTGCGCCTTTCTGAACCTCCGCTTCCTCGACTCTGACAACGAGCACCATCCCGCCTATTTCAGCGAGCTGCGGGGAGGATTCAAGGGGGAACATCGGGTCACCAGCCTGACACGCTGTACGGAGGGAGGAGCCTACGTATTTGTGTTTACGTGTCAAACATATTTGTTTCTCTTCTCTCCCCTACTTGCTGTTAGCCCCTGAGGAGCAGGCCCTTATCTCCAGTGTTCTCCTCACAGTGCCTGTCATTGGGTTGGATAGTGTGTCCCCAAAGTTCATGTCCACCCAGCACCTGTGAATGTGACCTTATGCGGACTTGGGGTCTCTGCAGATGCTGCCGGGTTAAGAAGAGGTCATGCTAGGTTACGTTGGGTCCCAAACCCAACAACTGATGTCTTTATAAGGAAAGGGAGACCTAGGGACACAGGAAAGATGGCCATGGGAAGACAGAGGCTGAGACTGGAGGGATGGGGTCACAAAGCAAGGAATCAGAAGCTGGAAGAGGTGAAGAAGGACCCTCCCCTAGAGCCTTCAGAGGGGACGTGACCCTCCAACACCTCAACTTGAAAAAAATGTTTTTAAGGTTTATTTATTTTTGAGAGAGCAAGAGACAGACACAGAGTGTGAGCAAGGGAGGGGCAGAGACAGAGGGAGACACAGAATCTGAAGCAGCTCCAGGCTCCGAGCTGTCAGCACAGAGCCCGATGCAGGGCTCGAACTCACGAGTTGCGAGATCATGACCTGAGCTGAAGTTGGACACCCAAGAGACTGTGCCACCCAGGCACCCCTCAACACCTCAATTTTAGACTTCTAGCCTCCATAACCGAAAGAAAATAAATTTCCGTTGTTTTACATCACCTAGTTTGGAGTCATTTGTTAGGACAGCCCTCAGAAATGAATAGAGTGCTTGACATAGTCCCTTGCACATGGTCAATTCTTGATAACTGTGTGTCGAGTGAGTATGTAAACGAGTGAGTGAAATGAATCGGAAACAGAGTCTGAGAGAGCTTCGCTAAATACCTGTGCCAACCTCTTCGGCAACCACAGTTAACGTTCAACAGTCTCTCCCGATACTGATTCATTCATTCATTCGTTCATTCATTCATTCATTCATTCATCATTTACCACTTATATCTATTGAGTTCCTGATTTGGAGTAGACACTAACCACTCAAGAGCGACCCCATTTTAACTAGAGCAAGGATTTGGTAACTGGTCTCTTTTTCCAGTCCCCACCTCCCCATGTACCTGTGTTTTGATCGATGACTCCCCAGAAGGCACCCAACCGTGCTCACACAATAAAAGGAGGGAAGAAAATTTAATAAGATTCCAAATTGCCTTCCCTTGAATTCAAATTGCTTCATATATTATGTTCATGATAACTACTGTAGTCCCTATTTTTTTCTCCAACACCCCCCACCACTTCTTTTCTAATACAAGACAAGTTCTTGTGTTAATGAATTCTAGATTTTCATTTAATAAATGTTGTGTGGGAAGCTTCATTATTTGCAACCTCATCAATCTAAAGCGGACACATAAATGCCCTCTTTCTAAGTACCTGGAATCAATAGAGCATGATTCTCACGTACTCGGGCCCTATGCACTGCCACCAAGAAGAATTCAGTAATTGAAAAGACCTTATAAATCAATACAGCCAAATTGAAAACTCCAAGAGAACTCCACATCATTCACTGAGGTGCTTGTTAAGACTTCTCTTTCCTTTCAGAGGGGAAAAAAACCAACACTGGGGAAAGGTTGAAGAGGGGGCAAAGGAAAAAAGATATTTCTATTCAATCCTAATCACCGGGCAGAGAGGGTGGGTCTCCTCCTTAGCATGTTTATTTAATTTAGTTTTGATTACTTGTCCTGATTGGGGTGTGTGTGTGTGTGTGTGTCTTTGCCTCTACTCAAACATAAGGTCTCTGCACTCCAGACCACATAGAGGTGGTTTCAGAGTCTTCTCCATAGAGGCATTGAGAGAAAAGACAGAATTCCAATGTTCACTGCTAAGCCTGCCATAGAACATAGACTCAGTAAGGGCTGTGGATTTCAGCTGAATTGCATTGAACCCAGGGACCGCCATCCCACCAGTCTTCCAGAAACGGGACTAACACAGAACCCCGTTCTCTCTGTTCCCCTGCACATTCCCCTTAGCCTGATAATTCTCTACCATGGCTACAAGAGTTGAACAGAAGTTATGTTGAGCGTTCACAATGCATTCAGGGCGATCTTCTCCCCACCCCCACCATTTGCTTCCTGACCGTGCTAAGAAAATCAACCTTAGTCAGTGTAAATTACGCACCGTGCAGGGAGAGGAATCATCTGTCAGTGGAGGGCAGCATCTAGATGTCTGGATGTTTCAGACATGCCTAGAACACAACCTGCACAAACCTGAACCGGCCATCTGCACCCCCACTCTGAACCTCCCCCTACACTTCACTCAGAAAATGGAGCCTCCAATCATCCATGGAGTTGAAGAGTTCCCCTGCCCCCCTCTACATCCAATCCACAGCCAAGATTTATCTACCAGTGTGTGACCGCACTGGCTGGTAAGCGGTCGCTGCTTATCCACAAGGCCAAACGTTCAACAAGAAAAATAGTCAACTTTAGGAGCTTTGGTTTATTCAGATGTGAGGGGGTCAAAATCACTGAGCTGGGAATGAAGAGCCTGGATTCAAACCCCAATGTCTCCACTTACTTTTCCCAAGCCTCAGTTTCCTCTGGCATAAGGTGAGGACAGTGAACTTCCCTCCCAGACGGCATGTGTGAAGGAATACACAGGTCCCAGTGCGTCGTCGTTAGGCGACATCGGGCTGGTCAAGTGTTAACCTTGAGGGGAAGGCAGCGTTTGTAATGGTTAAATTACAAGAGCAAGCAGGTGGAGTCCTAGCCTAACCACCTGCCGGCTGTGAGTTCTTCATCAAAGCAGCTCTTTCCTCACGCCTTGGTTTGCACATTTATAAACGGATAACACTCGTACCAACTTCATAGGGTTATGCTGGGGATTAAGTGAGGTCACACATTTCAGGTCCTCAGTGTTGTGCCTGACACATGTGCATTTTGTACTATAATCATTGGCTTTTATTTATTCCACCAGTGGTATTTCACTCCCACCCATTCCGAGGCAGAGGCACCCACACCCACCCTCTTGATTCACACATCTTTCTTCCAGCTTCTGATTGCAAAACCACCGTCAACCCAGGATGACCCTGGGCTCTCAAAGCTCTTCCCCATTCTCTCTGCCAAACCCACGGGCAGAAATCTTGAAGATGAAAGGCCGGCCGGAGAGAACACCCACCCTCCTGGAAGCCAGCAAAGCCATCTTCCTCATTGCCTTAAATACAGCTCTGAAAGCAACCCAGCTCCTTAGGGAACTCAGGCCTGAGGCCCCTGGAGCTGGGGGTGGGAGAGTGGGAGGGAGTGGGATGGTGGGTGGAGTCCAGAAAAAGGAAGTTGTTTGGGACTTGAAACAATAAAGGAAATTCAAGTTAAGACAGCAAAAAAGGATATCCTTTTTGCTAACCAGATCAGCAAAAACAATGTGATAGAAGTTGCCCTCCATCGGTGGGGTGGAGCTGGAAGTCACCAGTGATGACAGTTCAAGCTAGCACAAGCTTTCCCAGGGCGGCTGCCCGCTCCCATCGAAAAGCCCAAACCTGCATAACCTTTACCCTCCCAGCTCTCAGACGCATGTTTTCTACAAAAACACACATGCACAAATATGTGTGGACAAGAGGGTGCATGAAACACACACACAGAGAAAGCGGGAAATAATTAAATGCCCATCAACAGGGACACGGATCATATTCCACTGGGATATTCCATTGGGGTGTTAAGTATCTCTTTAAAGAATGCAGTAGCGCCTGTGCTCACAAGACCTACGTGCAAGTGACACAAAGCAGGTCACAGGTCTCTAAGTACTACAGGGTAAGTATTATTAGAAAGAAAGGAAACACAAACCCACATTTAGGCCCATGCGCATACTCAGGCTGGAAGTTAGGGGGCGCCTGGCTGGCTCAGTCCGTTAAGCGTCCAACTTCGGCTCAGGTCATGATCTCGCGGTTCCTGGGTTCGAGCCCCGCCATGGGCTCTGTGCTGTCGGCTCGGAGCCCGGAGCCCGCTTCGGATTCTGTGTCTCCCTCTCTCTCTGCCCCTCCCCAGCTCACGCTCTGTCGCTCCTCTCTCCCAAAAATAAACATTTTTAAAAAATTAACAAATTTTAAAAAAAGAAGAAAGAAAGAAAGAAAGAAAAGTCATTTTAGGCCCCCAACATCTTGAGATCTGCAAAAGCATTTCTTGCAGAATTTTCTTGGGGTATCTTGAAATTGCAGAAGAACAGACCCCAGCAGATAATGATTTTAAGGGGGGGGGGGTCGGGGAGGTCTGGTAAGACTGTAAGAACAAACAGCCACTATCAGGCCAGGAGCCAGGCTAATCATGTCAAGACAATAAATCAGGGGTCAAACCACCAGTGCTGGTTCAAATGTAAAGATTAATCTGAGGCACATTCTTGAGTTATCTTCGCAGGATCTAAACCCCTCTGAGCACTCAGATGCCAGACCGACCAAAGCCAGAGAACTGGTGATGCTGACTTCTACCTGGACTCCGTCACCTTAAGATGACTTTTGCCCTAATTCCATGCTGAAGCCCCTTCATGAATATGCATGCCCTCCTACCTCAAAACTTGCCCAGTTTTGCTGTTCAAGGAGATGCGGCTCTGGGAAACATCCCTGGTGCTCTCCTTTACATGTGGCAAGTAAAACCCCTCCTCTTCCTAGCCTTTGGCTAGGTTGTGTCTTTTGGCCTGACGCTGGCCGAAAGGTGCACCCAGTTTCGGGTAACAAGGTGTGCAAATGCATAGGAAAAGCCCCGCAAGGGTGCCCTCCACGCTGTTAAAAAGCGGATGCTGACGGTGAGTGGGTGGAACACAGAGGATTTGGGGGCTAGGGAGCCATTCTATATGATTCTAGAACGGTGGATACACGTCATCGTAAATTTGTCCAAACCCACAGAAGGCACACCGCCTAGAGCAAACCCAAATACAAACTATAGACTCTGGGTGATCATGGTGCGTGGATGGAGGTTCGTCAAGCGTAACGGGCGTCCGGCTCTGGTGTGGGATGTTGGTACTGGGGGAGCCTGTGCATTTGTGGGGGCGCACGGCATACGTGGGAGATCTCTGTACCTTCCCCTCATTTAGTTTCATTTTCCCATGAATCTAAAACGGCTCTAAACGCTAAAGTTTACTTATAAAATAAACATGAAAACATTTTTCAAAAGGGCATACCTCTGGAGAGAGGGGAGAGAGCACTCGTGCTTTCCGTCGTGGACAAAAAAGAAAAAAAAGATCAAAGAAAAAAGAATATAGAAGGGAGGCGGCGTTTTATTGGTTGAAAAACCTCCGCCTTCCAACGCCATCTCCCACCCCTGCCATTCTTGATAAGAAGATAGATTTAGGTCCTAATTTTAAAGATTCAGAAGGCTTTCAGAAATGTGCCTTGCTTTGTCTTCTTCGCCCGTTCCCCCCGCCTGAATCTGTTTGGCATCCGATCCATGAACGCCTCCCTGTGGGGCTGTGCTCCCCGCACAAGGGGCCCTAAGCACAGAGAAGGTCTAGGCAAAATTTATGCATGACTCAGTTACAGTCTTGCATGATTTCCCACTTGTGTCTTTTTGTAAACCTTGATTTAAATTTCGTTCCCTTAGCACATTCCCTTAGCACATTCTCTCCCCTTCCAGATATTGTTGCAATGGATATTGGGCTCTTTAAGACTTTCTCGGTTGCGAGTAAGAGGAGCTAAATTAGCAAAAGGTGGGATTTATTATAGGCATTCAGTAAATGTTTGTTGTTGCTGCTGCCCCTGCTATTATTAAAGGCGGGACCTGGCTGGGTTTCAGGAACAGCTGGATGCAGGAACTGGTACGCCATCAGAAATTTCGTCTCCCTCCATTGCTCATCTCTGGTCCATTTCAGACTGGTCTTTTTCACTGCTAAGTGAAATCCAAGTCAAATCAGCTTTAGCAAAAAAAAAAAAAAAAAAAAAAAAAAAAAAGGGCAGGGACAGGGGGTGATTATTGGCTCATGGAACCGTGGCTTCAGAAACTGCTTCACATACGTGCTAGAACTACACGAACCACACGCGTATCCTGGAAGAGAGTTCTGAAATCAGTCCTACTCTACCCACGTGAACTCTCAGTGAGAAAATGGTGGTTTGTGCCATGGCAAATCAGGGTATTGTCACTAACAAAGGTAGACAGATGCTAGGTAGGCAGAAACAACATGCATCCACAATTCATCTTTTTCCTCATTCTCCTCTCTCTCTCTCTCTCTCTCTCTCTCTCTCTCTCTCTCTCTCACACACACACACACACACACACACACACATGCACGCAACTGGCTTCTTCAGACACTCTGACCTTTATGATAGGACATGTGGCTGCCAACGGATCTTAAATCCACTTGGCCACACTATCTCAATCCCAAGCCCAACAATCTCAGTGAAGGTTTTGTATCAGTTATCTGCTGCTGCATAACAAATGATCCCAAAACTGAGTGGCTTAAAACAACAACCACATTTATAATCTCACATAGTTTCTGTGGGTCAGGAATCCAGGGGTAGCTTAGCTGAGTAGTCATGGCTCAGGGTCTCTCATATTCCAGAAATCATCTGAAGGCCAGACAGGGGCTGCAGAATCCATTTCCAAAATAGTTCATGCACATGGCTGGGAAGTTAGTTCTGGTTGTTATAGTTCTTCACCACATGGGCCTGTCTATAGGCTGCTTGAGTGTCCTCCATCAAGCATAGCAGTTGGCTTCCCCTGAGGTGAGTGAAAG
Source organism: Neofelis nebulosa (assembly GCF_028018385.1). Lineage (NCBI taxonomy): Eukaryota > Metazoa > Chordata > Mammalia > Carnivora > Felidae > Neofelis > Neofelis nebulosa. The sequence goes on along the minus strand of NC_080792.1, from coordinate 78,100,102 downwards.
ACAGAGCACATCAGCCAGAAACTATCCTTTTTATGACCTGCCTCAGAAGTCAAATGCCATCATTCTATTCATTAAAAGCAAGGCACTAAGTCCAGCCCATATTCAAGGGGAGGGAAATTAGGCTTAACTGTTTGGAAGGAAGAGTATCAAAGAACTTGTGGATATATATCAACACCACTACAGAACTGGTTAGTCTTTCTTGGGTCAAGTTTTCACCCTTGAACCAATCAACTGTATCCAGAGGCAGGGTCAAGTGCTAACATGGCTGTTCTCTCTACTCATGTGGATATGAATGGAAAAGAAGTTTCTAGAAAGAGGAGCTATACAACCAGAGAGAGCTCTTTACCTTTACCTCCAGCTCCAGAGAGAAAAATCCCAGAGAAGCGTTTCAATTGGCTCAGCTTGAGGCATATGCCCCTCTCAAGAGCCATCAGTCACAGGGGTCAGGGTGCAGGGTCTGGTGCCAGAATAAGGGAATGGAAGAGGAATCCAAAATGGTCATGGACAATAGTGTCTACACTGCGTGGCTTTAGGTGGGCCACTTAATCTTTGTTAGGTCTTAGTTTCAACATCTCCTAAATAGTGATGATAAGGCCTTCCATATAGAGTTGACTATTTTTTTTTTTAACTTTAAGTAGGCTCCATGCCCAATGTGGGGCTTGAACTCCCGACCCTGAGATCAAGAGTCGCATGCTCTACCGACTGAGCCAGCCAGGCACCCCATAGTTGCTACAACTATTAAATTAGGTGATATCTATAAAGCACAATGTGTAGCCACATGAAAGTGTAGTCAGATGATCCTTGCTGCTACAAGTACCTAAAACTTACACTGGCATTTTTTAAAAAAGTAATATATAATTTGAAAGTCTCAGGACCCACTCTTCTCATTCTCTTGGTTCTTACTTCCTCACTGTGATTGACTTCCTCTACGAGCAGGCTTTCCTCATGAAAGCAAAAGAGCTGCAGCAGTTCCAGGCCTCATGTCTGAAACCCACACAATCCACATACACACAACACACACACACACACACACACACACACACACACACACACACAGAATGTCTTCCTTCCAACATCACAAGCAAGAGTCCTGACATTCACTCTGATTGGACTGACTTAGATCACATTCCCACCTCTGAACCAATCAGTGTCCAGGGAAATGGACTGTGCTGATTAGCTGAGACCAATCAAAACCCACCCTGATGGTGGGGGTAGAGTTGGTCTTCCAGGAGCACAAGGGGCAGGTGGGAAGAAGTGGAATAAAAACCAGGTACTATTAGAAAAGAGGGTCGGCTGGCTGGCCACCTCAACCCTTTTGTGTTACAGCAGCAGGGTTGAGCAGTTGCCACACGGACCATGTGGCCCACAAAGCCTAAAATAGTTACTCTTGGGTCCTCTACAGAAGAAGTTTGCAGACCCCTCCATGCAGGCAAGCATACGATTTCCATTGCAAGAGTGCTAAAAGTATCTACTCCTTTCACTCTCCTCTCCCTTCTCTTTTGAGAGACATCATGACAAACCAGCAGAGCAGGCACGTGTAGGCAGAAGGATCTTCCTAGGGTCCATCAACTCCCACCCCGTTGGCAATGACTAAACACAAAGCCACAGAATTCACATCAGGCAGAGGCCTGGGTTGAGAAGAGCTTTCATGGCTGCTGGAGCGTATAGGCTCTGACCCCATTACCCACTGCAGAACTTCACCACTCAAAGATCAACGACGCAGCCTAGATGATGCTGGCAGCCCATGGGCTGCAGATCCCAATTTTCCCTCTGTGATAAATGAGGAGCAATCTCCAGGAGCTCTAGCCTGAGAGACAGCCCTAGTTAAATTACTTTATCGCCCAGCTGAGAGATGGCCAGCTTGGAGAAGAGGTACTCGGGCGGCATATTAACTAGAGTCAGCATCGGCACACAGGCCCTTTCTTGGAGCAACAGACTCCTCCCTCCTCCTTCCCATCAAAGCACAGAACTCCACCCTGCAAGTGGCCACTCTCCCTGCCACTCCCTTGTGAAGAGAGACTGGGCATCTGCGAAGGATATGCCCACCCTCCGTGCACACGTCCAGCGAGATCACTGCTTGCATGTTTGCGGAGTGGCAGAGAACATGCACATCATGGTGTCCCTGCAGACACTTGAAATGCTGGTCTATCAAGCTTAAAAGAAAGCTCCAGAGCAGCAGCTAGGTGCACGGGCAATGGAGAGATTCAGAATGGGTTTCAAATCCCAGCTCCTCAATTCACTATTTATCATGGTCAAGTATCTCAGTTTGGGATCACTCAGAAACCTCCTCTGGGACAAGGGTCCGAGTGCAAGCAGGTGATTTAGGCAGTGACCTCATGAAGCACCAGCAGGGGACTGGAGAAGAGATGGAACTATGCAGGGTATGTATTAAGGAAGCTACCAAGGAGGTCAACCGGGATTGAATTCTGTTGGGGACTCCTGGGAACCAGTGACGTTCCCCATCCAAGGAGCTACCTCATCCAAGGAGCAAGGGAGCTGGGGTATTTATACACCAACTTCTCCTATAAATCATTATTCGAGGGCTGTCCCAGGAGGCATTAACTCCCTGCCACTTCTGGCCTGCTATGCATGGGGACTCTGGTGGTCAGTGGGATCCCTCCGTCAAAGAGCTGCAGATACTGGGGGTTGGAAGTCTAGCCCATGAACTCTGAAATGGTAAGACCCAAGGGAGTAAGTGTGGAGGGGCACCATTAACATACATTACGACAAGCACTCTAAATCCTCTGGGAGTCAGTTTCCTTACCTATAAAATGTAATAATACCTAATATCATGGGATTGCTTTGAGGGGTAAAGGCAATACCATAAGTTACAAAATTCAACACAGTGCCTGGTGCAAGTAAACATTCAATACGGACAGCTCTGTTTAAAAGACTCAGGCTGCATGGGGCACCTGGGTGGCTCAGTTGGTTAAGCGTCTGACTTCGGTTCAGGTCATGATCTCGTGGTCCATGGGTTCGAGCTGTACTGACAGCTAAGAGCCTGGAGCCTGCTTCGGATTCTGTGTCTCCCTCTCTCTCTGCCCCTCCCCTGGTCATGTTCTGTCTCTCTCTCTCTCTCCAAAATAAATAAACATTAAAAACTAATAATAAAATAAAAGACTCGGCTACAAACTCAAATATGCAATGAATCCACGGCTCATTTTTACGATCAGCTCTGAACCTCCTCCCACCCCACCCCCCCATCTTATAGGGTTGGTGAGAAATTCAATCTCCATATTTTGGGGTGGTCCATCCACATTTCTTTTTTAAGTTTTTTTTTTTTTAATTTACTTAAGACAGAGAGAGACCAAGCATGAGAGAGAGGAGAGGAAGGGCAGAGAGACAGGGAGAGAGAAGTGCCCAAGCAGGCTCCATACCGTCAGTGCAGAGCCTGAAGCAGGATCGATCTCAGGAACCGTGAGATCATGACCTGAGCAGAGATCGAGAATAGGATGCTTAACTGACTGAGCCACCCAGTGACCCCAGTCCTTCCACATTTCCAAGGTGGCACGGAATCTGGGGGGCTTAATGTGGAGCTCAGGAAACAAAAGATAGGCCTCTGGTCCTCAGTTCCCTATGTGTTGCTAATGGGCTATCATCCAGCTCTCTACAGAATTGCTTAAGCTTGGCCACAGAAATCTTGTGCAGACTGAGAGCCCCAATAGCCAGCCTCCGTCTTCCTTAAGTGTACCCCAGTCATTCCGCACCACCACATCCCAACCACCAGGGGCGTTCCAGCCATCCCCCTCAGGATCCTGTGGAGAATCACGGCACCTGCAGAACTCCAGCCAACCCCCTTCCGGTGTTGAGGAGTCTCCCTCCACTCCCACTGCTTCTGCCATTTCCCTGCTCCTCAAGGGCACTCGTCTCCCTGTCCTTCCCTTTGAGACAACAGCATCATCTAGGCTGCACATCACTGTCAAGCTATGAGTGGAGACGTTCTGTGACAGGCAATGGACTCAGCCCTTCACTCTCCTACAGCATCCCTGAAAGCTCTCAGTAACCCAGTCCTCTGCCTGATGTGAATTCACAGGCTTTATAGGTAGGTCATTGGCTACGGAGTAGGTTTCGAGTCTCCCTGGGACAGTTCTGCCTGCAGACGACACTTGTCCACTTTGTCATGATGCGTAACAAGACAGAAGAGGAAAGAGGGAAGGAAACAAACATTTATCGAGTACCAATAGAAGCAGACATTGGACGTCTGCCTACCTCATGTCCATCCTCTTTTCTCCTTTCTTAGCAGTATCCAGCAGAGAGGAGAATTTGCAGATAACGCCTCACATTCTGATTCATCTCTTGTAGCAAAAAAACCACAAATTAATATCTCAATGAATTATCCCGCCTTATAAGACTTTGTGCAACATCAACTATCATCTCATACCAAATTCTAATACAAGCCAGGAGCAAGAGCCATTGGTCTCGTGGGAAAAGAAAAAGCCAAAACTAGAAATTCTATTTGTTTGGGGGTTTGGTTGTTTGGTTTTGCTTTGCTTTGCTTTGCTTTTTCCGGGGAGAATTAACAAGTTAATTTCTGTAGAGGAGAGTGCCTGGTATACAGTAAGCACATACTAACTGTGCTGTGTGGTCCAGCACAGCAGATATGCCATTCTGAAGACGTGTTCACACTGTAAGAAACAGAACTGGGTTATTTCTCTGGGAGTGGCCAAATGTCTGCTTCTCAAAACAAACAAAATAATTTCTTTCCCCGAGGGAATGGGAGAGTGATCCAGGAAAATATCACCTTGCCTCCTCACCATCAAAGGTACCAAATGCATGAAAATTTAATACAGATCGTTTGCATCTATTTGGGGCTTTTAGCATTTCAAAATGGTCTCACCTCAAGGCTTTGCAAGTGTCAGAAACCCAGCTCAAAGTAATGAAGCCTAAAGGGGAATTTGCTGACCGGTATAACCTGGAAGTTCAAGTGTGGTTTGATCCAGGTACTCACAAGAGAGCATCAATACTGGGTTCTTTTCTATTTTTCATCTCTGTTGGCTTCACTCTCAGGTTGGTGTTTCCCCAGCATGACTGACAGCAGCTCCTTGCTCACATCCCACCAGCTAGAGATCTCAGCAAAAAAAAAAAAAAGAATATCTCTGTAGCAGTATCTCTCTCCTTAGTCCTGGAATGCATTCTTTTTTTTTTTTTAATTTTTTAAACATTTACTTATTTTTGAGAGACAGAGCATGAGCAGGGGAGAAGCAGAGAGAGAAGGAGACACAGAATCTGAAGCAGCCTGCAGGCTCTGAGCTGTCAGCACGGAGCCTGATGTGGGGCTCGAACCCACAAACTGTGAGATCATCACCTGAACTGAAGTCAGATGCTTAACCAACTGAGCTACCCAGGTGTCCCAACATTCTTTTTTTTTTTAAGCTTATTTATTTATTTTGAGAGACAGTGCAAGTGCAGGAGAGGCAGAAAGAGACAGAGAGAGAGAGAGAGAGAGAGAGAGAGAGAGAGAGAATCCCAAGCAGGCTCCACACTGTTAGCACAGAGCCAGGTGTGGGGCTAGAACTCATGAACCTTGAGATCATGACCTGAGCCACCCAGGTGCCCCAGTCCTGGAATGCATTCTGATTGGACAGCTCTGCAGTCATGTGCATTACCTGAACCAATCATTGTGCTGGAGGATGCAGCACATGTTCTGATTGGCCAGGCCTCATGTTGCCTCTCAAGGGAGACCGGAGTAAGACTGACTAATCCAAACCCCCACCGCCTAGAGGAAAGATGGCTTCTCACTGTAAATCAGAGTGATGTTACCAGAAGAGGGGAAAAGTGTGCCAGGCACGCATGCATAACTGATACCCCTGCAGGATCCACAGCTATCATGTAGTTTTCAAGGGGCTCTATGATCCCCAAAATGATCATTTAGGGCTTTTGTTCCTTTTTAATCTCAAAGTCGTACACACTCACTGTAATGATTACTTTTATTTTACAGATGTTGAACCTAAGGTTCAGAAGGAACAAGGGACACCCAAATTCTCAGTCTGCCTCCAAAGGGCGGGGGGCAGGGGCGGGGAATGGTCCTTAAACCACCAAGCAGATCTGTCCACTGTCTTTTCTTCTAAGGTCCATTTACAGGCCCAGGGGTCATTTTCAGGACTGTCCAAACTCTTCTACTATATACATAAACCAAAGGAACCAAACAGCGTTCCTCACCCCTCACTCCCACGACCCAGGAAGAGCAAACTTCAGGAGCCCGTCTGTAGCCACCTGGCATGGGGACTGATCACCGAGCCAGTAAGCTTGGGCTGGGTTAATACAGCAGTCACCTGAGCACTTGTTAAAATGGTAGATCCCTAAGCTCCACCCCACACGCCTGGGAAATCAGAATCTCTCAGGCTGTGGCATCCAGCCTCCAAGATGGTCCCCTGTGATTCCTGCCTCCCAGTGAATCCCTGGTATTTGCAACCTTTTATTGAGTCCCCTCATCCCTGAATAGGCCTGACCTGTTGTCTTAGTTAGCTCAGGCTGCTATACCCAAAAAATACCGTATATGGGGTTGATGTAAACAATAAACTATTTCACAAGTTCTAGAAGCTTGGAAGTCCAAGATCAAGGTGCCAGGGTTCACTTCCTCATTCCCAGATCACCATCTTTTTGCTGTGTCCTACGTGGCAGAAGGGCGAGGGAGCTCTCTCAGTCCCTTTTATAAAGAGGTCACTCGTCCCATTCATGGAGGCCTTCGTGACCTAATCACATCAGAACGGCCCCTCTTCCTAACCTGTCCCATTGGGGATTAGGGTTTCAACGTATGAACAAGTGCTCAGTCCATAACACCCGTGTAACCAGTAGGCTATTGTGGAAGCTGACTTCTGTGGCTAGGTCATAAACAACATCACATCTGCCTTGCTCTCTCTTGAGTCAGTTGCTCTGGGGCAAGTCAGACACCATGTCACGAGGATGCGCAGCCAGCATGACGCAGGTTTCCGGATGCCGAGGACCCGAGTTCCGTGACCTGTGAAATCAGTCCCCCAGCTCCAGCCAGGCCCTGGCCCACACCCTGACCGCAGCCTCATAAGAGACCACATGCCAAAACCAACCGGGCAAGATGCTACCTAATTCCTGACCCTCAAGAACTATGTGAAGCAAAAATTCACTGTTGTTTTAAGCCGTTAGGTTTCAGGGTGATTCGTTACGTAGGAGTAGATAGTTACTGCACAGAGTGAGCCCAGAAATCTGCATGTTTTATAAGCTTCCTGGATAAGTCAGAGGTGCGTTCTGATCCCAGCCAATGCAGCCCCAGGATGTTCCTGCAGCATTGTATGGAGGGGACAGTGGTGCTCTCTCCAGGGAATTAGGAAGCAAATTATAGTCCACCCCCAAATTATAGACAGTGATGCAGGTACACAGCCATACCTTTTTTCAAAGGAGGCCTAGTGTTATTTCATGACACCTTGAATGAAACACCAGTCAGCATATACTAAGCCATCCTACTTTTGTTCCATAAGGAGTATTATTATGTAGTCCCTCGTGCCCCAGGAGTCACCCTCCTGTAAATATACAATAAAGGCTTTTATTCCCTAAAAAGAGTTTACTTCACTCCAAAATTTTCAGCTAACAAGCCCACAGCAGCCTGATCGCTTAGAATTAGTCCCAGCTGTTTCTAAAGGTTCCCCAAGAATCCATTCACCCCGGGTTCAGGAATGAGCCCACACGTCCTTTTGACCTTGGCATCCTGCTGTCCTACCTCTGTATTCTGCTGGGATGACTCCCACCCCTAACCCCAGAGGCAAGATGCTGTTCCCCCGAGGAACTTCACCACACAGCCCTCGAAAATATCCAAGTGAAACCAGGCTGTAGGGTTTGTGTTTTTTTTAACACGTGTGAAGTACCTGAAAATCCCACTGTAAAAATTAGTTTTAAGGGGGATGGGATAGGCAGTGGAGGCAGTAAAGCATAGTGGTTCAAATCCCGTCTCCGCCTCTTAAATCGGCCCCTTTGCCTCATTTCTCTGCTGTCCCGCTGCCCGCACGATTCCAGGGCCACAGTTCGTATTGTTTTCTATGCATATAGCACCCCCTGGAGTTGTGCCTTCGTTTCCTCGTGTAAAATAAGGAATCTAATCATAATTCATAAGGTCATTATTAGGATTGGGTAGGTTAACTCCTTCAAATAAAGCCCTTCAACAGTGCTTGGCCCAGAGCAAGCATTCAACAAACATCACCTGTTACTTTAACTGCCATCGTTATTATCCACATAGACTCCACACACATAATCCCGCTGCCCTCCTTAGAAGTCACCCCAGTTATTGTTCAAGCAGGCACACTTGCGGGATTTTCTTTGCATTTACGTACACATAGAAACACATTTTTGCATTGGTTTTGTTTCTCGAATGAATGGGACCATTCTCTGTGTATTGTTCCCCGGCGGCATGTGTCAGAGAAACACCCACACACAGGTACGGATCTGGCTCACTCTAGTGCAGATATACCATGGTTTGTCTAAGAGTCCCCACCAGATGGACACTTAGCTTATTCCCAGTTTTATGCTATCACAAACAACCCCTTTTGTTTGATGCTGCGGAAAACGTCAGTCAATACATGCCTCTTTGTCCATCACACTAGTGCTGAGACGAGATTCCTAGAGGTGGCGTTTGTGGGCCATAGGGTATTTGCACTTCAAATGCTGACAGATCCTCAGGCTGTGCGACACTACAGACAGCAAGATAAGAGGAGAGCCTTTGTCACATGGAGATTAATTTAGACCCATTGGGGTTTTTTATTTTTTATTTTTTATGTTGATTTATTTTTGAGAGAGAGAGACAGAGTGCCAGTGAGGGAGGGGCGGAGAGAGGGAGACACAGAATCCGAAGCAGGCTCCAGGCTCCGAGCTGTCAGCACAGAGCCCGACGCGGGGCTCGAACTCACCAACAGCGAGATCGTGACCTGAGCCCAAGCCACACGCTCAGCCAACTGAGTCACCAATTTAGAACCACTGTTAAGAAAGTCTCCTCTCTCTCCATCCTGAAGAGCAGACACCACATTCAAGCTCCATGACAAGGAGCTGCTCGCCGAGCACTAAAGACATTCTGGAGAACGAGGGAGGTGGGGGCAGGGGTCTCCACCCCTCCAAGTTCCCACCCAGCTCCTTCTGGATGAAGAAAGATAAGGAAGAAGACCAACAACACCTCCTCATGAAGCAGGGAGCGTCTCCTCCAACGAGAAGTCCTGTCACCGCCTGCAGTGAGCCTCCTGGCCCAAATGAGACGACTGCATTGGCTGGCAGGACATTTACAGCTCTGTCTGCTAGGTCTTATACATCACCAATGGGAGGGAGACCAACCCTGAAGACCTGGGTCCTCCTCGCCAAACCCTCCCTTTCGCCTCCAGCCTCAGGTGACGGGAAGATCAAACCTGCACGTCCCTCCTGCCACCATCTGGCCCTCAATCCCCAACCCCAGTGAGCAAGGGCTCAGATGAGAACACACACCCCATCTCCCAAGAGCAAACAAGCACATGCAGGCCTGCAGCAGCCCACCTCCAAGTGCGGAGGCAGATTCTTCTCCAGCCCTGCAGGGGCACGTTCTGCTAACACACACACACACACACACACACACACACACACACAGTTTGCATTAGGTTCTCCTTAGAATACCTAACAGCTTCATCTGTGCTTCAGCACTTGGGCTTTCAGCGTCTCCCCAAGAACTGTAAATAGATCATTTTTCTTATTTTCTGCTCACCGAGAATCAAGGGATGTTCCTTCTCAAAGGTAAACTCCAGTCTTCTTCCCAGAAAGCAGGAAATGCACGTAATGTATTAAATCAGGGTTTTCCACGTGTTCCCCGAAAATGTGCAAGTTGACTCTACCCCAGGAACTCTATTAAATATGTATTTATATTTTTCATTGCTTCAACAATATTTACTGAGCACTACTACACATAGGACATAGTGTAGGTGCTGAGGACACAGAGGTGGAAAAAACAAGCCAAGATTCTACAGGGGTTACATTTTAGCACACAGATACATGGGGGAAAAGCCAACAAATATTTTTTAATGTTTATTTTGAGACAGAGAGAGAGCAGGGAAGCGGCAGAGAGACAGGGGGAGAGAGAATTCCAATGCAGGGCTCGATCCCACGAACCGTGAGATCATGATCTGAGCCGACGTCAAGAGTCGGAGGCCTAACCGACTGAGCCACCCAGGCGCCCCAAGCTGACCAATATTTTTAAGTGATAAGGGTTATCCTGAGGATTGTGAGAAGAGCAGACCTTTTTTTTTTTTTTTTAATGTTTTGTGTTGTTCGAAACTTTTCCATTTGGAAAAGAAAATCATAGTTTAGAAGAATATTGATGCGATGCGTGTTCACAATATAGTGCTGCATGAAAATCACTGAGTACAGAAGAATATTCAAAGTGCTAGCAGTGTGTGTGTGTGTGTGTGTGTGTGTGTGTGTGTGGTTTTTGACTGGAGGAATCAGAGAGGAATGTGTTGCTTCATTTTCTTTGTGCCCTTCTGTGTTTTCCAAGTGTTACGCATCGAGCGCACACAGTTTTTATAAATAGGGGGGAAATGTTATTTAACAACTGGAACTGCTTCCTTGCCTCAAGGTATTCTATCCATCGGTCTGTCGGAATACCTGAATGTTCCCCATTAGAGTCACTCGTTTGATTAAACCCTGTTTTCGCGGAGGCGCCTGCTAAAATACGGAAGAGGAACCGCACGCTGGTCTCTGTGAGATCTCACACTGTGAAGCAGAAATGTGAACAAGGGAATCTAAAAATGAACTGTTGCTTTGGAGAGCGGGCCCCCCCCCCCCGGCCCCAGCCCCCGGCTCAGTGAGACGCAGGCAGAGAGGGAGCACGAAGAAGAGAAGAAGAAGCAATGGAGAAGCGGAGACCAGCGGGGCACAGTGGGGAGGAGGGGAGGAGGCATCTAGCCCAGCCGGGAGGTGGGAGGCGGGAGGCGGGAGGACTCCCATCCACACCCCTCCACCTACTCCCACCACGCCGACCCCCAAGAGTTATTCTGGAAGCAAGGTCAGCGCTAATTAGCACACTAATGAACAACCTGTTTGCTGCGAGGAAAAGGAAACCTATTTGTGCACGGTTTCCTCGGTGGTGAACGGTGTGGCCCAAGTTTCAGAAGCTCCATCTAGGGTGATGTCACTGCCCCCTGTCACAGGGGCCAGAGCTGAATGCCACAGCAGCACCCAAAGGGCTCACTCACCCATCTCTCTCTCCCTGTCTCCCTCTCTCTGTAGGTTTTCATCCAGAGTCCTGTATGGTAACAACTGACAGAGGGGAAGGCGGTCCTCAGAACCACAGCGGGAGAGTGGGGGGGGGGGGGCAGTCGGCCAAGAGATGAACCCTTCCCAATGTGATCCTACCATGCACGCCTCTGCTCCACGACCTCCTGCGCTCCGTTCCTGGTGCCCGAACCCAAGATACCCTCAAAGCCTCCCTCTGCTCCACACGGTGACCACGCACATCGAGGGGCGGGGGGTGGGGCGGGAAGGGGGAAGCGGGGGTGCGATTTAGCCAACGTCACTTAACAAGTCAGGAGCACAGAGGACCACGAGCCAGATCTCTGACATCACGTCACTCAGCCTCCATTACAGCCCGTTTCTCCTGCCCTCCCGGGAATCTGAGGTGCGACAATATTGATCATCAAGGGAAGGTTAATATGAAAAGAGAATGTACCTAAATTAAGACAGACGAGTCCAAAAATATCAACCTTACCCCAGTCCTATCAACCGGTCCGCAAGTCTTGTTGGCTCTCCCTTCAAAATCTATTGGGGATCCAGCTCCTCCTTCTTACTGAGGCCACCTGGGGCCAAGGCACCAGGATTTCTGCTGCTGCCACCTCCCTCTCTCCCAGCTTCCACCCTTGCTCCACGACAGGCCGTTCACACACACAGCAGCCAGAGTCCTTTCTTTAAGATATAGATTGGATCATGTGTCTCCTTCCAGCTTGGAGCCTCCAGCGAATGACTTCTGGCGACACTTAAAACTTTCACTTCTCACCCTGGTCTATGAGGCAGGACATGATCTGTCTGCGTGTCCGACCTCCTCTCCTACAGCATTGCCCTCACGAACCCTGTCCTTTCTATTCCTGGAAAGCCCCCAGCTCTCCCCCGACCCCACCCTCTGCCCTTTGCACATGCTGGTCCCTAGCCCTGGAGTTCTCAGCCCCCAGTGTCTGCACAGCTGGCTCTTTCTCTCCCTTCAGGTCTCAACTCAGATGTCACCTCCTCCAAGAGGCCCTCCGTGAGTCCATATAAAACCCTCTCCCCCATTTACTCCCTTCTCATCAGTTGGGTTCACTCTTTCAAAAGAATTTCTCACCCTCTGAAATTACTTTGTTCACCCATCTGTTTGTTAATTGTCCTCCCAGACCACCACATAGACACTACCGGGGCAGGGCCCAGGCCTGCTTTGTTCAAGCACCCAGTACACAGTAGGTGCTCAATAAATACCTGAGAAGAAAGGGAGGGAGGATGGGGGAGAGTGGGAGGGAGGAAGAGAGAGAACGGGAGACCTGTTGAGCTCCTCACACCCACGTCCATACCACAACTCCAAATACTCAAGTAACAGCTGACCAGGGCAGCAAGCCCGGAGCCGGCCCCACCCTCCATCAACACCGTGACAGCGGGTATTGTGTGTCGCTTGGCATGAGCCCCCATGTGACCGGTCATGGCTATTCAGAACAGCCAGGGCCTCTGCTAATGAGGTGAGCAGCCATTTTCTCCAAAGCTTGTAACATCACTGAGAATGCTTCTCTCCAGGTCAGGTTTATGGCTCTTACCTGACACTCATTATAGGGTGTTATAATAGGTCTGAGAAAAATAGCCAACACCTGTGGAATTCTGCCTCCCAGGGTCCGGCCTTGGCCTTGGGTCCTGAGGTACACGGGTGCCCATATCACAGGCTTGGCAGTCTACACTGAGCTGGGGAGAGGATCCGACCTGCCTGGTGCTGAAAATCCCTTCCCCCTGCTCTACAAGGAGCAGGGGCCCAGGCCAAACCAACCATGGATGATCCCCCTCAAATCCCACTCTCTCCCTCCGGCAAGAAGAAAGTGATATTGATTCTGCAGGCTCTGGGGATGGTAAATTTGCCCCTGTCAGGCAGGCTCTACCAAGCTGGGGAGAAAACAAACCACTCCAGCACCTAAATCTAGTAAACCGAGGAGAGGTGGCAGCCAGGATTGCTGCAGGGAGGGGAGGTAGGGGCCAGGAGAGATTTACGGGGCACCAGCAGGAGAGAAATGGGGGTGGTTGAGCCCATTCTTCTGCCAACCCCAGATTTATACACTCCAGGCCTAGTTCACTGTCCCCACGGGACCTCAGGGACCTTCTGGTCTCTCCTCCTAGCCTTGGGGAGATTAATCACACAGAGAGGAGGCGAGTGTCGGTATATCGCTGTGGGTGTGGGTGTGGGTGTGCCTGTGTGTGCTTGGATATGTGTGTGAACTGTGTGTCTTTGTGTGTTGGCTTCAGTGCATTTGTGCATTTTGTGTATGTATGCGTTTGTGTTTCTCTTTGGCTACTCCTTTCAAATATATGCTATCAGTATCTCTCTGAAACAGCCTTTGGGGAGTTGAGCCTCCTCTACCAACGTCATGAAGCCTCATCTTCCCTTCTTGAATGTCAAGGCACCTTTTCCCATGCTGACCACAGAGCAAACCTTGGAGGTGGTCTTGGGTTATATCCAGGGATAAATGAACATCTGTGATTGCAGTATGCTAAGAAAATGAGATGGGTAGCCCTAAGCCCCTAGCTGATGAATACCCTCCTCTTTCCTTCTTGCAAACCACTTCTGGTTTAGAGCAACGATTTTAAAATCCTATGTCTGGGGGCGCCTGGGTGGCTCAGTCAGTTAAGCGTCTGACTTCAGCTCAGGTCGTAATCTAACAGTTCGTGAGTTCGAGCCCCACGTCAGGCTCTGGCTCTGTGCTGACAGCTCAGAGCCTGGAGCCTGCTTCGGATTCTGTGTCTCCCTTTCTCTCTGCTCCTCCCTGCTCACATGCTATCTCTCTCTCTCAAAAACAAATAAGGATTTAAAAAAAATTTTAATAAAATAAAATCCTGTGTCTGTAGTCTTTTTTATTTCAACATGAGCAGCCCTTCAATTCTCCCTACCTCTGCCTTCATGACCGGAATGTTACCAAATGAGGTGGCAGCATCAGAAAAATCAAAGCAGGCTGAGTCCTTAAGTCATTGCATGAAGGACCACCACCTAGAGGGTTGACTGACCCTCACCAGAATTCATAGAGGAGAAATACAGCTTTGTGGTATGAAGCCATGGAGATTTCTGGGCGTGCTTGTTACTGCAGCATTAGTGGGCTTATCCTGACTAATATAACACCTAAAATATATATATATCTCCTTGGTGAGATACACCAAAACACTTTGGGATGTGCTGAATCTGACTATTTCTAAGGTCCTATTCATGTCCAACATGAAGATGATCCTAACCTCTTATGATGGAATGGCCTTCATTCTTTCCCCAATCATATGACTAGAATCTCTACACAGATGAAATCTTATCCCGACATTGCCACCCAGCCCTCTGGAGTGTTAGGAGATAAGTCTAAAGATGCTGCTGGGTTCTCCCATTATGGCAAAACATGAAACTGAGGCTTCATGTTTTGTGACCATGAGGCTTCATGTTTTGTGACCATGAGGCTTCTATGTTTACTACTCACCTCAGGACTCGGCCAACTGTATGTCACCCTGTGCTGGGCAACTGTTCCCAACCCAATCCAAATCCCTTCTCTCCAGGTGCCTTTCTATGATCAAGACCCTTCTGATTAAGGACACCACTTTGAAATTATCCACAGAAGACTCCCCAGAAGTACCTTTTGGCTTCAAGCAAGCCCGGTGCCTTGAGGGGCTTATCCCGGCTCTTGTCCAGGTGAATTGGTCACTCATGTCTAACAACAGTGCCAGTGACTTAGGTTCAAATCCCCACTCTGGCATGTCCTAGCTGTGTGATCTCTTGGCAAGTTTCTTAGCCTCTCTGGGCCTCATGTTCCTCATCTGTAAAATGTGGACAATAACAGTAGCTACCATGGGGTTGTCCTGAGGAAATATAGAACATGAAACTGGTTCTCCAAGCTGAAGTGAATCAGAGTAGCCCTTCATGTAAGCAGAATAGGGAAATACACTGTGTTCAAAAATTCTTTTCCTCCCTGATCTGGCAAAGTGTCAGTACTTTTGCCAATAGAGTCACCAGTTTGCATTAGGATATTGCCACTAGAAATAAACTCGATCTGACAGACCAGCCCTTTGACTCACTATTGCTCTCTAGCTAAGACTGACTTCTCGAATGTGTCATTGCTATCAGGAATGGGAGACAATGAGACAGGGGACCAGTGGATTTTCGTGATGAGAAGGAGAGTCCATGCTTGGGCATTTCTGGAGAAATACAGGTCAAATGATAAGAAGCCCCAGGCACTAAAGAGACAGCATGAAAGTAGTATATGAATCACTTCACTTGAGGTCACTGTTTCTTCCTGCATAAAAGCCATAGGATGCACTGAGAGTCTAAAGTGGATGCCACAAATTTTAAAGTGTAGTGGACTGACCTGTTATCATTGCTATTGCCATAACCATTATAATCTGCCCTACTCACAAAAGCCCTTACAAAACCACCCCTCCCTCAGTGCTCCTTACACCTTCTCCTTCCTGTGTGGTTGGATGAGTCAAAACCAACACTCTCCAATTCCAGGACTCTCCTGGAATCATTGTTTGTTCTCCAAGAGGGTGGAGTTTAATTCCTTTGTAGGTGAGAGCCTGGCTTCCATTCCCTCTCTGCTGTCATGGAAACCAGGGCACTAGCAACCTGGCATGGAAACGAGAAGATGATTTTTTTTTTCTTTCACCAAGCAGAGGAGAGGCTAAGACAACTTCTGGGCAGGGGGAGGAGGCCTTACAGTTGATTTGATCTCCTTTTGTGAAGGAACAGCTACCCAGAAGATGCCAACAGAAGGTGCCACCCGGAGCTGTTCAGCCACAGAGCCCTGGAACTGACTTCAGAACCATGGAAAGCTCCCTAGGACTTAAAGGTTGAGAGAGGAGGCTACACCATATCCTGACTTCTAGAAAAGCAGAGTATTAAAGATGGGGACTGTGCTGTGTTTAAGAGTGTCAGAACCACAAAGAGGAAATGTGAAATATCATTTAGTTCACAATCCCTCAAAGTGTGTTCTGAGGACCTGCATCAGAATCATCTAAAACGCCATTCCTTCCAACATCTGAATCCTTCTCTGTGGGGCGGAGTCCTGCATTGTGCATTTTAACACACTGCCTCAAAAAATTCTGATGCACATCAAAGCTTGAGGCCAACTGATCTAGTGCCACACTCGTATTTTTCAGGTGGGGAAATGTGCTAGTCGAAGTGACGTGCATTTTCTCAGTTCAAACAGCAAGTTGCAACCAGAATCCATGTGTCCCAATTACCAAGATTTCTCTGAACCATCCAGCACTGCTCTGAAGTCCCATTTCAAAACCCTACCCTGAGTACCTATGCTGATGGCCCTGGTGAATGAACTACTCAACAATGGGGTGTGATGTCTCTTTAATGGAGCTATAATAAAAATTCACATTTATTGAGCAAGCTTACATGCCAGTTTCAGGGCTAAGAAATCAACACTCAGAGCCCATTGGGTTTGCACAACAACCCAATGAGATAGGAACTATTATTGTCCTTAATTCAAAGATGAAGAAATACAGCGTGGAGAAGTGTAGTAATTTACCCAGGGTGCACACAGCTGTGGCAGAGCTGGGATTCACACCCAGGTGTGCTAAATCCAAAGGCTGAGCTCCAAGCCACATTTTTTGGACACACCAGGAAAAGGCACTTGCCCTAATGAATGGCCTCTGTGCAGTGGGAAGAAGGTTAAACAAAAGGATATTCAAGCCCCTGCGATGTGTTTGGTCACTAGCCAGAGCCTCTGCTTTGAGCTTACCAAAGAGAGGTTAAACCCACCCACCCATCCATCCATCCATCCATCCATCCATCCATCCATTCCTTCATTCTGAAAATATTTGTTAGCCACCTAGTGTGTGCCAGGCCCTGTTCTAGATACGAGGGAACAGTAGTGAACAAGATAGACAAGGTTTCTGTTCTAGTTGAGGGAGACAATCAGCACACAAAGAACTAACAAATAGGTACTGCGATATCAGGCAGTGATGAGAGCTAAGAAGAATACAGCAGGGCAAAGGGGATAGAGAGTGACAGGGCATGGAGGGAAACAGCCAGGAGAGCTACTGACACGCAGCAGCTGTGTCTGCAAGAACCCCAAACAACTAGCTGAAAAATAACATGTCAGGCAACCCACTGGTTGGCATCAGAACGACCAAACCATCTCAGTGCGTTTTCTCCACTGAACTCATCTTATGTTGTCTTATTTTTTCTCTTTCAACAGAATCATTGATGAATAGATAGAAACAGAACCCGAGAGCCGGAGGCTATGACCGATGTTCCATTCTCTGGCCCGGCCCGGCCCTTTTTTCTGGTTGAGATAGCCCTGCTGTGAACAGTAAGGACTGGCAGGAGTGCCTGCTCCGGGCTCAGAAATAAGAACAGAGGCCTGTCCATTGACAATCGTGTCAGTTGGGACTCTCTGGATACAGGTCACGGTAGTTTTCTAAATCTAACATTAGGAATAAAAGGGGACATGTAAGGGTACAGAGTGTTTCAAAAAAAACCAGGCTAGGGACATTCCAGGACTCAGGAGGGACCTGAATGAGCAGCAGAAGGCTCTCAGGATGCCTGCTTCCTCTCTACGTCTGCCACTCAGCCTGCTTCTCTCTCTGCGTGTGGGCTGTCCAGTTTATGTGACGAGCCAGAAGCTAGCTGCCCACCGCTCCTGAGTTTTATAGTGCTGCTCAAAAGCATCCCTCTGACACTAAACCTTCTTAGTCCCGATCTCAGATTCCCAGGGAAGAGGTTCTACTTGGCACATTTGGGGCTAGGGACTCCCACCTACAGTCAGTCGGCTCTCCAGGGAGAAGAGAACTTCATCGAACAATCATGGCGAACCTGTGTGTCAGAATTCTGAGTAATGGAGGAATTGTTTTCAGGACTAATGGAATCAGAGTGACCTACACAGGATCTCATAAACTTGCCATGACTATGATATATCCCAGACCCTAAAAACAGAGAAAATGCACACTCCAAGGGTTGAGCAATTTGACCGGGGAAGAACTTGGGGTCCATACTACATGCAAGCCAGTGATGGGGATGAGAGAGTTAAGCCGAACCCATGAACTCTGAAAAGCACCCAACTCCACTCGGTAGTCATTGAAATGGCCTCCATAAAGCTCCGAGGCAAAATTATAGATCATCATTTTAATTGAGTGCAATTGGCTATACATTAATATTCATGATTATTAGAGCAGCTAATTTTCCTCTTTATAGAAAGTGAGTGGGGGATCGTTTCAGCTGCTACTTACTTTTCCTCCCTTAGATTTCTGCGGGGGAGGTGAAAGAATAAAAGACATGGCACTTGAAATCAGCCATCAATTCCTGAATGTTGAGTAATTATTAAGGATTTTTAGTTGCTTTGACCTCTTAGACGGGGCTGGGGAGAAGCATCTTAGGAATATAAAAAACACACACATACACGAGCCTCCAGAAATGGCTCCTCCGGTTGGATGAAAGCAGATTATCTAAATGAGAATCTGATCCATTCCTCAGCCCCACTAGCCTGCCAAGGATAATAGTAACAGCAACAACCACAATGATTGGATTGCCATCAGAGCCCAAGCGGGATGAGGAGGATATCTGCCTGAGGGTACAGCTAACATGGGCTAAGAGAGAACAGGCAGGGTGACAAGGGGGCCCATGCAAGGTAGCAGTGGCAGGTGTAACAGGATGATTGTTTCATTGGTCAGACAGTTAAATATACTGAGGAAAATGGCAGCCAGCTTTCTCATCATCAGAAGGGAGTTACAAATATGGAAGTGGAAAGAATCAGAATAAACTCGATGGTGTTAGATTTGAATCAGAGGTACCAATGTGACTTTATGGTTTTCAGTATATAGAAAAGGTCTAGAAATAAATACAGACGTGAGCATGTCTGTGTGTGTGTGTACACATGTGTGCACACATGCGTGCACACGCGCGCACACACACACACACACACACACACATCCCTGAGCTTTGTCCACGGAGGGGCTCTCAGAACTGTGATGCCCCAACAGCAATACACACACCAGGACGAACTTTACTTCTAGATAACCCCCACTGAACTGAACCAGGGCTCCCTTGAGAAATGGTTGATTCCAGGGCTGCTGGCTCAGGGAGAGTACAGGATGAGCCTAGAACATCTTGCTGGGCCAAAAAGCAAAGCAGTGCTCAGAGTAAAACGGAGGTTGTATCAAGGGACGCAGAAGACAGCTTGAAGGGACTCTCACTGGCCCAAAATGAGGCAATCTGACCACTAAAATAAATGATAATAGTAATGGATTAAATCCTCTAAGTAAAATAGCAAAGAATTAGTTCTTAATGTTATGAATGAATGAATGAATGAATGATTTGGTGACGACATTTACATAGTTTCAAAGAGCTGGGGCTCCTGGGCGGCTCAGTTGGTTAAGTATCCGATTCTTGATTTCGGCTCAGGTCATGATCTCGTGGTCATGATATCAATCCCTGCATCAGGCTCTGCACTGACAATGCAGATCTTGCTTGGGATTCTCTTTCTCCCTCTCTCTCTACCCCTCCCCCACTCATGCTCACTCTTTTTCGCTGTCTCTCAAAATAAATAAATAAACAGTAAACAACAAAAAAAAGAACCTTTCCACAAAAATATTAAGACAGAGGAAAAGAGTAACTTCACAGCAAAAAGAAGCTTGGCAGAAACCACCTTAGTCACATGACCAAAGAGAACAGACCAATAATGGGACACATGGAAATCGCATGCCACCTGGCAGGATTCAATAAGGACACAGAATTGCTCCTGTGCCATTCCTGCCAAAGATGCACGATCCAAAGCTAAACTCAAGGGAACATCAGACAAACCCAAACGGAGGGACATTCTGCAAAATGATGGGCCTGTCCCCTTCAAAAGGTTGAAGAATGCTCCAGACTAAAGGAGACTCAAGAGACAGGACACCTACAGGCAATGGGCAATCCTGAACTGGACCCTTCTGTTACAAAGGACATTATTGGGACAAACAGCAAACGCTGAATGGGGTCTGAGGATTAGAGGTTAGTAATGTGTCAGGGTTAATGTCCTGATCCTAACAGTTTTATTGTGACTATCTCAGAGCCTTCCTGTTTTAGGGAAATAAATTCTACTATATTCAGCGGTCATGGATCATCAGGTTGGCAGCTTTCTTTCAAATGGCTCTGGGGGAAAAAAGGTACTTGTATTGAACTTACAACTTTTTATACTACTAATAATTGCCAACTTGAGTGCCTACTGTGTGCCGTGCACTCCATCACTGCTTCTATCTTACAAATAACCTTACAAAATATTTCTAGTTCATTTTACAGGTGAGGAAACAGAAGTTCACAGAGGTTAAGCATCGTGCATAAGACTTCTTTCATTAGACAAGTATTCATTGCATCTCTGGGGGCTGTGTGAGGCACCGGTACATAGAGTAAGGAATAAAATAAGCATGCCCGACCTTCATGAAGTCCCCAGCCCAGGAGGAATATAGGCAATAACCAAGAAAGCAAACAAGGAAATAGTTCCAGGGCGTGACGAGGGCCATGAAGGTACCAACAAGAGGTGTCAGGAAAGATAACGTTGGAGGGTAAAGGATGAGCCAGGTCGTGTGGACCTTTATAAAATTTGGATTGCATTCTAAATCAGTGGGAAATCACGAACATGATTAATGCAGGGGAGTGGCAGGATCTGATTCATATTTTAAAGGAATTCCCTCATTGTGGAGAGAGATAAGATGGGACAAGAAGAGAAAATGTAGGGGCGCCTGGGTGGCGCAGTCGGTTAGGCGTCCGACTTCAGCCAGGTCACGATCTCGCGGTCCGTGAGTTCGAGCCCCGCGTCAGGCTCTGGGCTGATGGCTCGGAGCCTGGAGCCTGTTTCTGATTCTGTGTCTCCCTCTCTCTCTGCCCCTCCCCCGTTCATGCTCTGTCTCTCTCTGTCCCAAAAATAAATTAAAAAAAAATGTTGAAAAAAAAAAAAAGAAGAGAAAATGTAGGGGCCAGAGAGCTAGTAAATGGCAGAGCCAATGTGTCCCCCACCCCCCACCCAGATCTGTGTGACCTCACTCTCTTGACACTGAGGGCATGCACTCTGGGTGCCTTCCCATGTTCTCCTGCACTTACCAGGTCTGGGCATCCAGCCCAAATTCCATCTGTCAGCTCCCTGCCTTGGGCTTTCTTTGGCCGTCCAGAGCAGGTCGACAGTGCCCGGAATCAATGCTGGCTCTGTCACCGGGAGAGCATCCCTCGACTGGTGACACTGGGAGAGCATCCCTTGACCAGTGATCTGTCAGGCCTAGTGGATAAATACCATAGCTCCCTAGAGCAGGAAGTATTGAGCGAAATGAGCCACTTCATAACAATCTGGGGCCAGTCCGTGTTACATAGAGTCTAAAGATGGTGGGGGGAGGCGGGGGGAGCTCTGGAATTAAATGAGATCTGGGTTCTAACCCCAGTTCTGCCACTTAGTGGGAGAGGGAAGTGAGAGGCGCACAGGCTCCTTAGGCTGGGGCCAGCGAAGACCTCCCTCCTTTTTGTTGTTTGAGTATCTTCCATTTTGGGTCTTCCGGACCGGGGGGCACCAGCAATGGCCAACAGAACTTTCTGCGATCCGGGGAATGTTCTTTACCTGCACTGTCCAGTCTGGTAGCCACTAGTCACATGTGGCTATGGAGTACTTAAAATCTGATTAATGCAGCTGAGGGACTGAAGTTTTCATCCGACACCATTTTCATGAATTTGAATGTAAATAGCGACACACGGCTACTGGCTTCCACGTTGGAGGGCGCGGGTCTACCCCCTTGGGACAGACGCTAGGGCCCATCCCGCTGGAATGGGCACCCGCACCCGGCTTCCGAGCTCTCCGGAGAAAGGCAGCCGGTGGGAGCAGCAAACCACACGTCCAAAGCCACGTGACCCCTGTCCTCTGGTCGCCAGGATCAGCCACTGGGCTTCTCTCTCCTTTGTCCTGCCTGAACAGTGCTGTTCCTTTTCAGAGATGCGTTTTCATAAGAACATACATCGCTCTCTCCTGACACAATTCTCTCTCTAACGAGATTTTCCCCATTTTCCACAGCAGCTGTGCTGAAAGGCCATCTTCTGATTGAGCCGTGACGCCTGAACGCAAGGGATGGGCGGGGCATGAGGCACAAGGCCAGAGGGATTTAGGTCTATTTTCTCACCTCTTTGGGGACAGCCAGCTAATATAATCAAGCCAAAGACGATTTCCCTAACGCCCGCTGCGAGGCCAGCTGACCGGCACCTGCCTCGGCCGCTTGTAATTGACGACGTTGCCAACAGACAGAGCCTCGGCCGTGGGACAGCCCGGCCCGGGGGCCTCGCATCTCTGGAGTGAACTTTCTGTTGCCCTTTACGAAGGGTGAAAACAGAGACCCATTTCTTGCGAGAAGATGAGCGGAATTTATTCTCTAATAGGAGATGGTGAGAGGAACTTTGGTGGTCTGAGAGCTCTTCGGGCAAGCCGAGCAGAAGTGACGCTTTCCCTTGTCCCTTAATAGCCATTCTGGAGCCCTGGTCTATTTAGCCCCCACCCGTCACTGACCCCAGCCCTTTCTCCCCACCTCCCGTCATCTCTCACCTGCAGGAACAAAATCACCTTCTCAAAGACCTCCCTGCGGGGCGCCTGGGTGACTGACTCAGTCGGTTAAGCCTCCGACTCGATTAGGGCTCACAGTTCATGGGTTCAACCGTGTCGCGCTCTGTGCTGACAGCTCAGAGACTGCTTGGGATTCTCTCTCTCCCACTCTCTCTGCACCTCCCCTCCCTCTCTCTCTCTCTTAAAAAACAACAACAACAGGCTTCCTGGCTTGCATTCTGCTCCTCTCACACCACAGCCAGAGTAATTACTGGCGGGCAGGACAGGCCATGCTATGGGGCTGTAACAAGCAGTCCTCAAAAGCTAGTTACTCCTAACCATCATGACAATCAGGGTTCAGGTCTAGCTCAGGTTCCGTTCAGCTAGGACGTCGGCTCCATGGCCCCACCTGCAGGATGCCAGGACAAACGCTGAGGGCCGCTCCAGATGGAAAACGGACAGCCACCCCTCACTCCCCAGGCTCCCTGCACGCGGCAGGCTCTCGTGCCCTCCACCCTGGCCTCGTCTCCTCCTAGGCCAGGCTGTGACAAGGGCCAGGAGGCTGCAGAATCTCCGAGGGGACAAATCACCCTTCCTGTCAATTGCACTGCGACAGTTTATGTCAGGAAGAAAACAAACGCACACGGGGACACTCCCTCCCCGATTTAGCGCAGGGTCTATTCCCTCATCCCTTGGGCACCTACGCCGAGATCCACAAAGCAGTGAGTCCCAAGTGCTGATTGAGGTTTTACTTTATAGTTGTTAGGATTATGAAAAGAGTTTGTTAAAAAAGAAAAAAAAGTATTTGTAGACAGGCCACCCTACTTTTTTTTTTTTTTTATGATTAAAATGAAGATTTCACACCAGTAGCAGAATCATCCGATGAACAGGGAGGAGGAATCGTTTCCTGGCCTGGCCAGTGCCTATTTCACACCCTTGTGGACAATTTTCCTGGCCAGGAAGAAAGACATTAAAAAGGTGGCTCTTGGGACGCCTGGAAGGCTCAGTCGGTTAGGCGTCTGAATTCAGCTCAGGTCATGATCTTGCGGTTTGTGAGTTTGAGCCCCACATCCGGCTGCCTGCTATGAGCACAGAGCCCGCTTCGGATCCTCTGTCCCCCTCTCTCTCTGTCCCTCCTGCACTCGTTCTCTCTCTCAAATAATTTTAAAAAAAAAATTAAGGTGGGTTTTTTTTTTTTCTTTTTCTTTTTTTAAGCAGCCTGAGCAGAAGCTGGGGCCTGGGGTTCCTGAGTTCCTCTCTGGTGAGGGGAGAGGGGGGAAGCCGGGGACCAGGTGACTCCCAGTTCTGCCAATTAGTATCTGTGTGTGATTTAGCCTCAGTCTCCCTATCTGTAAAATGGGGATGCAAATAAGTTTGTTTGAGGATTAAATGGTAGAGTGAAAACAAAGTGCCTTATATATTGTAAGCATTCTATATTTTGAAGTGCTTTTACATTTTGGGGTTGCTCTGGCTCCTGATGTGTCTTCCCCACGTCTCTACGAGCCGGCCAC
The DNA here is from genome assembly GCF_028018385.1 of Neofelis nebulosa. Lineage (NCBI taxonomy): Eukaryota > Metazoa > Chordata > Mammalia > Carnivora > Felidae > Neofelis > Neofelis nebulosa. The sequence goes on along the minus strand of NC_080792.1, from coordinate 78,075,870 downwards.
TGCCCTTCCTTCAGGGCCACCTCTGCTGGGAAGCCCTCCTTGATTGGATTTCCTCGGCCAGTGAAGATCTTGGTCACCTCCGAATCTGCATGCTCTTCAGGCCTCGACTATGAATTCTGGATAATTCTCGTCTCCCCAGCTAGACCTAAGCTAGAAACGGAGCTCTGATTTCTTCGTGTCTGTTGCTGAATCCAGCAGGGGTTGGATGCACAGCTCAACACCATTCTCTGTGTTCCCTTCTCCCTTGACCAGTCTTCAGACCACCCTTTCAGGGAGGTTTCAAGGGCAAATAAGGCCCTGCTGTGGCCCAGGTTACGTGACAGATAAGTCAGGAGCACTTATGGCCACGCACCCCCCCCCCCACCTCGCCACCCTACTCCTGCCCTCCCCACCCTCTCACCCATGCCTCCAGCCGGGCTGAGCTCTCTGCCCTTGTGCATTTTCCAGACTCCATCCCACAAGCTGCTCTGCTTTCAAAACACCCACCCTCCTCTCCGTCACTCGGTCTACTGCTGCCCTGTCCAACTCCTCTCATTCTCCTCCTCTCGGTCCCAACCTCCTTGAGGACAGGGACCTGGCCTGCCCCGGTACTTGCCATGCCCTGGGGGCCGCGGCACCCAATCACAAGCAAGTGAATGAGTCCCTCTGTTCTATCTAGGGAACAGGAATTACAAACGAAGCTCTCTGCTTGGCTGGCAGGAAGAGGAGAGGCAGGAAGAGGCTGGCAGACACAGAAAGCCCCTCACGCACATTCACCCCAGGAGCGGAGGTGATGGAGAAAACGATCAGGCACTGACCCATGCTACAAGCCAGGTGGACGTCAGAAACACTCTGCTAAGCGAAAGAAGCCAGACCTGAAAGGCCACATAGTGTACAATTTCATACATATGAACTGCCACGAAGAGGCAAATGTGTAAGACAGAAAATAGATTAGTGGGGGAAAGGCGGTGGGGGGGTTGTTACTAATGGCAAGTAGGCTTCTTCTGGGGCAGGTTAACGTGTTCTGGGATTAAATAGCGGTGATGGTTGTACAACCTAGGGAGTATACTAAAACCACTGAATTTTATACCTTAAAAAGGGCAAATTTTATGACATGTGGATTATAGCTCAATAAAAAAAGATGATGATAGATAGATAGATATTTTTTAAGTTATACCAGCTACTTGATTACAGTTGATGATGGTTAGTATGTCGAGATCCATATGCTTTGATGAACATGTTTCTTCCTCTGCAATAATACCGCAGTATTTTTTTTTTCATAAATAAACCTGAAGTGTGGTCCTTTAAATTTAAAAAAAAAAAAAAAAAAAAAAGGAAAGGACCAGAGTGGTTAAGGTGATCTCCTCTTCCTGCTTCCCCATCAGCTCCATACGGTCAATGGTCTCACCCCCTGGGTGAACCACAGCATCCTTAGTTTGAACCCCGGATGTTACCACCCTCGGGGCAGCCAATCACAGCCACACGGCTACAAGCAAGGGACGGAAGGAAACTCTGGCACCTTTCCCCAGATACTCTCCCGGCCGGCTCCGAGCCCCCAATCGAAAGCAGGACTGGCTGAGGAAACCAGGCCCGGGAGCCCCCAAGTGTAGACAGGCAGCACAAGAAGAAGATTGCAGACCGGCCCCAACCTTCACCTCCTCCCTCGTCCAGGCCCTCTGCCGCCTTCCCGCCCCTAGAGGCACGGTGTCTGGTCCGCTGAGGTTAAGCTTGGATGGGAGTTGGATTTGCGCCAACGGTGTGCTCGCGGACGCAGCCTGTGCAAAGTCCTAAATACACTTTTGCACTTGGCTGGTGTCTCGTGCCTTGGCCGTGGGCACTGGCATGGGAAGAGAATGCCCTGGGCAGCCTGCTGGTGCCAGGAGGCCAAAGGCGAAGGTGTGGAAGCCTGAGCCTACTCTGCAGCCTGGAAGCCCGGCCCAGCTGAGCCCAGCTCCTCCTGAACCGCAGATGGGCCGCGTGAGGGGGACGGACGTGCCGGGGCTAAGCCACGGTACCTCGGCGTGGCTGCCCACGGAGCTGACTAGTGCTTCTGGACACACGTGGCCGCACATCCTGGCCTCCCGGAAGACAGGGGCCTCGGCTCCCAGGAGACGAAGCGCTGGGACTTGTCCCTGAACTCCAGTCCTGCCAGCCCCTAATACCCTGGGCCCACCAGTGTGGTGGGAGGAAGTTTCTCGGGCAGCGGTGACCCCCTGTGCACCTTGGCGACGTTGCACTGGGGTCTCCTCCCCTCCACCTGCAGGAGAGGAGTGGACGGAGGCCGAGAGGGGCTGTCAGGTCCTCTTCTCTTGAGGACTCTGGGTCGGGCAAGAACTGGGATGGAGGACCGATGATTCCCGCACAGGGGCCCAGGACCTGTGGGCTCCGCTGTGGGCCATCTTGGGGACACTGCTCTCAGGAAGGCTCAAACCTCTGTCAAAGTCCAGAAGGCAAGAGGCGGCCACCAAGTATCTGCTGAACGTGTGCCAAACTGCTTGGGTTTAAATCCCAGCTCCTTCCCTTCCTACCATGTAACCTGAGCTCTCTGTGCCTCAGTGCTCCCATCTGTGAAATGGGGATCTCGCGACAACAAGAAAACGGCATTTGTCCCACGGGATTGTTATGAAGATTAAATCAGACGGGTACTCGTAGAGCAGTCCGCACAATGCCTAGGTCGTACTGAGGGCTCAGTCTTGGCTACTGTCGTTACTATTATTTTCAGTGTTATGAAGGGAACCAATGGGTGGAGGGGGAAAGAGTAAGAGAGGGGATATACTTAGTGAGGATGGTCATAAAACGCTGTGCCCGACATCTCATTTCAGCTGAGGCTTGGAAGGATAAGGAGCCAGACATGCGGAAGAGGTGGAGGAAAGGGCATCCCGGACTGAGGGAACAAGTGCAAAGATCCTGAGGCAGGACAGAGCTCGATGCTCCCGCAAAACCGAAAGGGGCTGTGGATGCAGCAAGTCCAGCTCCTTCCACCTCAGGGCCTTTGCACATGCAACGTCTTCATGGAACACTTCTCCCCCTCCCCGTCCCTCCCCTCCCCTGCAGCGCAGCCCCTTTTGCCAGCTTAATTGCTACTTATCCCACATTTGCCAGCTCAAAAGCCACTTCCTCCCAGAGCCTTCCTGGATTTCCCAGATGAGGTCAAAATTGGTTATTCCACCTGGATTCATTTCCTGAGACTGCTGTGTCAAATTTCCACCAATATGGTGGCTTAAAACAACAGAAATTCACTTCCTCACAGTTCTAGAGGCCAGAAGTTCCAAAGTCAAGGTGTCAGTAGGCCCCTGATCCCTTTGGATGCGCTAGGAAAGAATCCTTCCTTGCGTCTCCCAGCTTCTGGTGGCTCCAAGTGCCCTTTGTCTTATGGCTGTATCACAACACCCTCACATGGCTCTCTCCTCCTTCTCTCTTATGGGGCCACTTGTCATTGGACTTAGGGCCCGACTGGATAATCCAAGATAATGTCATCTCGAGATCCTTCCTTTGTTTCGTTTTGTTTTGTTTTTTAATCTTTAAATGCTTTTCTAATGTTTGTTTATTTTTGAGAGAGACAGAGACAGAGAGACAGAGACAGAACGCAAGTGGGGGAGGGGCAGAGAGAGAGGGAAACACAAAATCCAAAGCAGGCTCCAGGCTCTGAGCTGTCAGTACAGAGCCCGACACGGGGTTCAAACTTAGGAACCGCGAGATCATGACCTAAGCCGAAGTCGGACGCTCAACTGACTGAGCCACCTTGGTGGCCCCAAATGTTTATTTATTTATTTTGAGAAAGCGAGAGTGAGTGGCAAGCAGGCGAGGGGCAGAGAGAGAGGGAGAGAGAGAATCCCAAGCAGGCTCCACCCTCTCAACACAGAGCCCGACACGGGGCTCAATCCCACGAACTGCAAGAACGTGACCTGAGCCAACGTTAAGAGTTGGACACTTAACTGACTGAGCCACTCAGGCTCCCTGAGAGCCTTTATTTAATTACGTCTGCAAAGACCCTTTTTTTCCAAATAAGGTCATGTCCACGGGTTCCAGAAGTTAGGACATGGACAGATCTGTTTGGAGACCGCCATTCACCCCACTCAACCTTTTCACGTCATCTCGGAACCTTTCCTCACTCCCTTAACCCTCAGTCCCTTAACCATAGTTGGAAATTCTGGAATTATTTGCAAAATCATTCGGCAATGCCAGTCTTCTTAGGAAGCTGCACGCAACAAGAAGGCAGACCCCACGTCTGTGCTGCTCACCACTGGTGGCCACGGGCACCCAGTGTGTGTTTGTCGAACCAACAGGCCGCTGAGCCCCAAGCTCCTAGAGGATGCCTCTCATCAAGGACACAGGCCAGAAGCCAGAAGCAAGGCGTCCAGCCTGCAATGTGCTCAAGCCTTTACAGCCTCATAAATCCCATGTCTTGCAGCATGATTAGGACTGAGTCAAAATGCAAGAAATTTAATTTCCCAGGGCTCAGCCTTGTAAACTCACCCCCCCCCACCCCCGAGCCAATAGCCATAAATGTTTGATAAAACACCACGCAGCTTCTGTTTCCCAGAAACGGTCCGTGGACCCAGGGAAGACACGACATCCAGCCTGTACTAGATGTGATGTGGGCATTGTAATTAATGTTTGGTGGAGCCCTTCTTAATGGCCTGGGCTCTCTGTAGCCGTAAAAATAACAACGACACTCACCCAGCCAGTCTGCTGATGTGTCTAGTCCAGAGAGGAAAAGAAAACGGAGAATCTCAGAAGCAACTTCAGACATGTTACAGGATAAGGGAACGGGGCCGTGGATGTGTACGGTGCTTTGGGCTTTTCAACACACAGCCATGTCCTTGGTCTCACTTGATCCTTGCATTGGGTCCGTGAGAAGCGCAAAGCGAGAACTGCTCGCTCTGTTTAACGGAAGAGAAAGCTGAGGCCCGGAAAGGAAACTTGCCAAGTCCCACAGCTCACAAAAGCCCCAGGACCTGAACCTGGGGGTCAGGACCCCTGACCCCCTCACACACCGTCAGCGGTGATGGTGGGAAGGACAGGATGCATCTACACAGCAGCAGGAAGGAGGCGAGTCAGGTTTGAGGAGGACCTTCGTGACCAAGAGCATTCTACGGCATGTAACCATAGCAATGGCCTTCTGAAGGACATCTGGATCCAGCCAAGCCTGAAGCCAGAGCCCTAGATTTTTCAACCCATTGAGCCGGCATATTACCTTGCTTCAGCCAATATGAACTGAGTTTCTAAGGCTTCCAATCAAAGGAATCCTGATTCACACACTCTCGATTCTATCCCCAAGATGAAGCCAGGGAATCAGGAGGAAAACTCCCTGTCGCATTTAAGACACGTTGGCAAGGGTGTTATTGGCATCAATAAATTCTAGAATGTCAGAGCCGGAAGGGTCACCTCACTACCCAGAGGAAGAAACAGAGGCCAAGAGAGTGGACTTGACTTTCTTAAAGCCATGCCATACAGGAACCAAAGCAGGACTCATATCCAGTTCCGCATTCCTTCTTTGCACGCAGGCATCGAAGGCAGTGAAGGCATCCAGCCATGTAAGATCACCCGAGGAGCATAAAACAGCATCTCCCAAACACAAATGACCAAATCAATCAAATCACCAGATCAGAAAAGACCTCCCACTCCCTGTCACACTGCCACCGTCAGGGGGACCCAGCCCCCATCGTCTTTCTGTCTCCAAGATGCATAAACCCAGGGAAGGAGTTCCAGCGATGCCGATTGGTGGAGGGATACAGCTAGAGAAACGGTGGATTATCACCGGGTCACTACAGGTGGGGAAACTGAGGCTAGGAACAGGACCGTGACTGGCCTTTCCACTTTCACAGAAAGATCTGCCCACAGCAGGCCACGGGCAAGGCAGACACATCTTTGGGAACCACACTCCAGTAAGAGCCCGGGGTCAAATGGTGCTGCCTCCCCTAATTCGCCTGAACTGATGTGGGCCAGCTGGAAGCACGAGGACGGCCAGCTGAGCAGGACACGGGCCCTAGACCAAGCCCCCCTGCCTTTAAGAATCTAAAGAACACAGCAAACTCTAGTCACTCTTTCCCTGGAGTGAGAAGAGAGAACCTCATATTTGGCCCTTAAGAAATGGGTGTTGACATCTCTTTACATTATTAGAGAAAATGCCCGGCCAAGAAATAAACCGTCACTGTATTTACAGTATTATTTCCCAGAACTCCGAGAACTGCTGTGCTTTTCTGCATAGACTTCAGACCGAAGCATAATTCATCACAATACACCGAACTTCACAGAACATAAAACTCTCCCTACCTTATAAAAACATACAAGGATTTGCTCCCTCTTCATATAAATTCCTTAAGAACATCCCAGCTGCACACATCATCTCGAAAGGATTTCCCTTACCGGCAAGAGCCAACTCCACCAGTGGCAATCTCTGCAGTGGCCGAGGGAACAATGAAAATGAGAAGGATAGAAGTTGTAACAAAGCATTCTGTGGGGAAGAAACCCATCCCAGCTCAGCCTAGAGCAGCGAAATAAGTCACCTCCGTGCTGAAGTCCAGTCTTGGCAAGGCGGGTGATAGAAATAGAAGCGAGATTACAAGCATCCTAAGGGCGAGGACCGTATCTAATTTTGGTCGCCAATGTACCCTAGCACATAGCGGGTGCTCAGTAAATTCAAGTTGAAGGCGGGGTGGGGAGATTAGGAGGGGAGGAAGAAGGAGCCTGCAGAGCCTACAAATGTATCAGTTCTCTCCCCCTACAACAATGCCATGTAACCAGCTATCTTAAACCTCAAGCACTTCAAACCACTGCTTCCGCGACCCTGAACAAGTCTGCGGTTGGCTGGCCGTTCTTCAAGCCTCAGCCAAGCTCACACACTTGTCTGGCAGTCAGCACGTGTTGGCTGATGGCCTCCGTTGGGACAACTGGGCTCTCTCCCATGCGTCTGTCACATGCATGCATCTCGCATGTTCTAGTGTGGACGCGTTTTCCGGCCAGCTCAGGCACATTCTCTAGGCGCCTGCAGGAGTCCAAGAGAACAAGTGGAAATATGCAAGCACTTTTTTCAGCCTCTGCCTGCCTTACGTTTGCTAGTATCCCACGGGTCAGAGAAGGTCACATGGTCAAGCCCAGAGCCAGAACAGGAGGAGATGAGGAGCTCTAGAACCAGCATGGATACGGGGAGGACGTTAAGGGGACAATCCGAGCCGTACCCATTATCACCATAGTGATTCCTGATTCCCAAAAGCCCTCACCCTCAAACCGCACCCCGCGGTCTGGGATCTTACACCCCTGGGAACAACAACAAAAAAAAGAACAGAAAACAAGATTCTACTGACCCCACTCTCCATATGGCAAAAGTAAGGCTCCAAAGTCAGGCCCTCCAATCGGTCGTATTTATTTAAAATAGCTGTTGCAAATCTTAATACCTACAGGGACAGGCAGGATAATTACTGAGCCAGACCCAGCAGGGAGCGGAGTGAACTGGGACCACTCTCCCTGCGTCCTCAAGGCCGGCAGGTATGCAGCCAAGGCCTCACAAGAATGGGGGCCCAGGGCCGCCAGCTCACCTAATTATTTCTTTTTTTTTTTTTTTAATTTTTTTAAAAACATTTATTTATTTTTGAGACAGAGAGAGACAGAGCATGAACAGGGGAGGAGCAGAGAGAGAGGGAGACACAGAATCCGAAACAGGCTCCAGGCTCCGAGCTGTCAGCACAGAGCCCGACACGGGGCTCGAATTCACGGACCGTGAGATCATGACCTGAGCCGAAGTCGGACGATTAACCGACCAAGCCACCCAGGCGCCCCTCACCTAATTATTTCAAGAGAAGCTGGAAATAGGCATTTGTAAGCGAAATCACATTTCCAAGTTAGCCACTATTTTTCTGTTTGATTGCAGACACATGGTGGGCACCCTCCCCCGGCGCCGCCCCCCCCCCCCAACAGCCATGAGGCACCCCCGACGGTCAGGCCTGGGGGTGCGGGTTCTGCCTCCAAACACTGCGATGTAGGGATCGTGGGCCCCAAGCTTATTGATTTTGCCTCACAATGGGTGAGAGTCAGACATTTTCGGAGGAAATGGAGGCAGGAACTGGGTCTGCCTTGCTGACCACTCAGTGCCCCAGCCCAGAAAGGTCCCTGGAACGCGATACTGGTTAGAAGGAAGGATGAGGAGAAGGCAGGAAGGGAGGGGACAGAAAGGAACATTTCTAGAACGTCTGCCACGCATCACGCAAGCATTCTACATGCATGTTGTGGACAGAATGATGTCCCCCCCACCCCCAAATTCACATCTTGAAGCCTTAACCCCAAAGTGACTGTGTTTGGAAATGGGGCCTTTAAGGAAGTAATTAAGGTTAAATGAGGTCATAGGGTGAGGCCTTAATCCAATAGGGCTGGTGTCCTTATACAGGAGGAAGAACCACCCGAGATAATGCCTTCTCTCTCCCTCCCTCTCTCTTCCTCTTTCTTTCTCTTTCTTCTCCTCCCCTCCCCTCTCTCCCTCTCCCTCTCTCCCTTCTCTTTTTTCTTTCTTTCTTCCCCCTCCCCTCTCTCCCTCTCTCCTTCCTTCTCTCCCTCCCTCCCTCTCCCTCTCTACCCCCCTTCCCCCCCTCTCTCCTTCTCCCTCTCTCTCCCCTCTCTCTCTCCATCTCTCTCTCCCCCCCCCCACTCCCTCCCACACAAATGCAGAGGAAAGAGCGAGAAGATGCCATGGGCAAACCAAGGAGAGAGGCCTCACCAGAAACCAACCCTGTTGACGCCTTGGACTTCTAGACTCCAGAACTGTGAGAGATCCATTTCTGTGGTTTAAGCCGCTCAGTCTCTGGTATTTTCTCATGGCCGCCCAGCTGACTAATACAATGCACAGCCTCATTCCATTTAAATTATAGTAAAAAAACATGACATAAATCCCCACCCAAGAGAAAGGTAAACACCTGACCTTTGAGTAGTATTTTATTTACGAGGCCCTGGGGTGGGGTGGGGAGGTGGGGCGAGGGTGGGGGGGGACAAATGATTGCCTTCATTTTTCAGGTGAGAAGACTGGGGCTCAGAGAGGCTGAGGCACTTGCCCAAGGTCACACAGTGAGAACACCAAGTCAGTCGCTCTTTCCCATACATCCCGGCATCTGGTCTGGCCTGGACAATATTGGTGCTCAGCCCAAACCCACTCAGATCTCTACATTCCTTTTCTGTGCGTCCCAGCATCTACCCCAGCCTCTGCATGCATTCACCTCCACCAGCCAGTCCTGTGACCCTTCGTGGAGCTCCTGGGCTGCTGAAGGCCTCTGCTGGCACTTGCAGGGGGGCCAGGAACGCCTGAGCTTTCTTCCGGGGCAGGCCTTAGCTGATGACCATCGGGTGCCTGCGTGTGAAAGCCCCGCTCCCTCCCCAGGCTAACTCAGCTCAGGGACTCCCTCTCCAGGGCACCCCTGAGGATCCGGGCTGAGGATACCCTCCATAGGACTTTGCCCCGAAATCATACCTTGTTTGGCTTCTTCCCTTTCCCTGCCCTGCCTCCCTGACCCCCTTACTCATCTCCCCTGGGACACATAAGTCTTTCTTATGTGACCTAAGAAGACCTAAGCAGGTCTTCTCCTGGGAAACCCAACCCAAGCCCGGGTCCCCTTAAAGATGTATGCCCTACAGCAGCTAGGCTGGTTTTCTGCCCTGGCTCTTGATACAGTGGGAACCAGGCAGAGCCCAGGGCCTGATGGAGAATCGCACCTCCAGGGACACCCTGAAGGAAGCAGATGGGCAGCTCTGGAGACAGCTGTCAGCGGGGCTTGGAATGGGCACTCCGTGACAGCAGGAGAGAGGGGAAGAGAATGAGGCCCTCTGGCTTTCTTTGACCTGTCCTGTTTTCTTGTTACACAATTTCTCTACACAGGCAGAAGACCAAAAAAATTTTTTTCAACGCACATTTTTTTTTAAAGATCACCCAAAGATAAAATAAGCAGTCAACATATTGGGGTAGCTCCAGCCAGACTGTGCATGCGTTTAAACAAAAATAGGGCCACTCCATATTTAGAAAAAGTACTGTGTAGAAAGGGAGCCAGACTGCCAGGCTGTGGACCTCGCTCCTCACTCACAGCTTCGATAAGGGAATTGAAAGCGTGTACTCCAACCCCTTCTTACCTCTCGGTCTTCGGTGAAGAGCTGCCCGGAGGGGTAGGGAGCTTGAATTCCCAGCAAGATGGATCCTGGCGGGCTGAGGGCAAAGCGCCAGCAACAGAGGTGCAGGTGCTAACTGTGGGGGAGACAGTGCCCATGAAAACAGGAAAGAGGTCCACGCATGCGAGCAGGGCACTGATCGCGTTTGCTACAGAACGTGGAAGTACGCAGAGGTCCTGATCGGTTGGCAGCGATTGCCAGGAGCAGGATGTTGGCATCTGATACCAAAGGACCAGGAATACCAAATAATGTACCCTGTCTGGCTCCGTCCCACATAATGAAAACTCGCCCCGCCCCCAATGTCCAATTTTCACCCCTAGAGATGAACGCTTATCTACGTCTAGTCCGTCATCTGACAGATGAGGAAATTGAGGCCGAGAGAGGGAAAGTGACTTGCCCAAGGCGACACAGCAAAAAGACCACACAGCTGGGGGCTAGAATGCTGGTCTCTGCTCAGCTGCCCTTGAATCTTAATTCCTCCCCAAACCTGAAAGAGAACATTCTAGGCCCCAAGCGCAAAAATCCCTCTTGGAGTTCTAGAAGGGGGAGCCCATCCCCTGTCGTCTCTGGGTGGAGTGGGGAGAAATCAAACTTCAAGACCGTAGAGGCTAGTGCCAAAAGCAGATGTGCAAACAAAGACAAGGAAGGCAGGGTTTTCACCAGACAAATTCGTGCCCTGCTCGGTTTAGACATTAAAATGAACTAACTTAATTTCATGCCATATGCAAATCCTTACCAGCTGTCAGCTCTGTAATCACAGGAGACTTAATGTAATAACTAAACAAGAACAAAAACGCAGCAAATACAGGCTCTGGGCAAGTCCATTGACAGCGGGTTTTATGTTTCTGGGAACTCAGCAAGTGCAGAGCATTTATGGCGGACATCTGGAAGCAGCTATGTGCCCAAACGCCTGCCATCTCCTTAACAACAATGCTGGCAGCGATAATAAATAATGGTTAAGGACTGAGCTGGCCGTTGCACGCCCTGAGCCCCCGTGTACCGTGAACGTCTCTCTCCAGACCCCACGGCTTCTCTGCAATTGTCAGGGCTCAGTTCGGCCTGGCTGCCATCTGTACTGAGCTCAGAAGTAGCCAAAAGACATCGCGGGCTCGTTCGGTCTGGGTCCCCTGACTTGGAACCAAAGAAGTGGGAAGACGGCTGCTGTCACGGGGGAGGAGGGGCGGTCTTCCAACCTGAGGGCCCCGCGTTACTCTGACTGCCTGAACGAACAATCATGATGATTTAAGATCATTCATTCATTCATTCATTCAACAACCAGGTAGTGAGCACCTATTATGTGTCAGGCGCTGGGCTGGAAATGGATTAGCAAACAAAATACAGAAAAATCCCTGGGTTTGTGAAGTCTACTTTCTGGTGGGACACATTTTTAAGATACAGCTGGGACGTGTGTTAGGAAAAAGACATTTTGCGCCCTACGACGTCACCAACATTATTGCCTTAGGATGATGGTCTAGGTTCCAAAGGTGATTTAAAGACAAGCATTAAGTAAATAATAAAACAGGTGATTCAGAGGTGGGCTAAAGGCACGAAGGGGCTTCTCGTGCACAACGCTTATATGGGTGTCATTGGTATTGTCAGTCCCGTTTGACAGCTAGGGAAACTGAGGCTCAGAGAGGTGGAGTCATTTGCCTGAGGTCACATGGGAAGTGACGGAGTCCAGATTTGAACCCAGGTCCATCTTCAGAGTCAGTGTTTTAACCACTACCCTGAGCCAAAGAGATATATCAGGTGGCCCATTTCGTTCTGACACTTGGCTCCCTGCCACCAGCTACCAAAATCACTTTGCACATGGCTTATATCCCCTCTACAAAAATCCCACCAAGAGGTTGTGCAATTTCCCCTTGCTTACGTTTCAGGTCAAGGAGGATTTGGGGCAGCCTATTTCATAACCTTCCTTCATTTGGGAGCCAGGACCGCCTCCCATTCGCACACAGCCTAACTCGGGGGACTGTGGAAACAACCCACTACGGGGAACCCCCCCTCCCCCCGAGAACCCACAGCTACTTCCGCAGCCCCGACAGGGCTGGTCCCACGTGTCTGTGAAACCTGCCAGCGCTCCGGCCAGGAAAGCAACTCGGAACACCTTCATTTCCAGACAATCAATAACATCTCCCGTGTACCGCATGCCAAGAGCTCACTCACTCCTCTAACAACCTGCGTGACAACCACTGTGATCATTCCCATTTCACAGATGAGACGACAAAGCCAGGAAGCCCAAGGTCACACAGTGGCAGGGCTGGGTTTTCAACCCCAGACAATCTGGCTCCAGACCCTGAGCTCTAAACCAGGGGTCAGAAAACTTGTTCTAGGAAGGGCCCAGTAGTAAATATTTTAGACTTTGTGGGCCTTACAGTCTCTGCTGCGACCACTCTCCTCAGCCATAGACCATACATAAACCAGTGAACATGGCCATGTTCCAATAAAACTTTATTTACAAAAACAGGCAGGGGGCCAAACTGGGCCCCCAAGCCATAATTTGCCAACCTCTACTTTATTTATTTATTGTTTTAAGTTTATTTATTTTGCGTGCAAGCAGGGTAAGGGCACAGAGACAGAGAGAGAGAGAGAGAGAGAGAGAGAATCCCAAGCAGGCTCTGCACTGTCAGCACAGAGCCCGATGCAGGGCTCAAACTCACGAACCGTGAGATCATGACCTGAGCCGAAATCAAGAGTCAAACGCTCAACCGACTGAGCCACCCAGGCGCCCCACCAACCCCTACTTTAAATCACTGCACAGCACTGCCTTTTATCATTTCCAAAGCACACACCCTGAGCCACCCACTGGGGATTTGTGTCACAGAGAAAACATAGAAACAAGAAGTTGGTCTCGGGCAGTGCCACTTCTGAGGGCACCTCTGCGCCTTCCTGTCACACTGGAAGCTCATTTGCCCTCCGTCCCTATTGTGATGGAGTCTCTTAACTCCCTCCCGGGTGACAGCCGTAAGGGCCAACATGTGAGATTTAACACCCCATTCCCCAAGTAATTAGATCCAGCCATACAAAGTGAAATGTTGGACAATTAACTTCTCTGCGGCTCCCTGAGGTGATGTGGCAACAGTGTGAGCGACCCTGTCCATAAACCACTCTTTTGTTCTCTCCTGGAACCCTGAAGCCACTCATTTGTTCTCTGTTGCTGCCCAGTGTTCCATTGGAAGAGGTCCGGGATGGGGTGAGGAGAGGTCAACACCCCAAGAAAGACACTTAGCACTGTGGAAGGGGGGCGAGCCACAGGGAAGACCTTTATAAATGGAAGCAGTAAGGTTCAGTAAAATCTAATCAGCCCTGAAACAAGGTGAGCTCTTCGTACTTACTAGAATGTTCCATTCATGCTGGAACGATTTGGGGGTTCGTGTTGCACCGGGGGGCTGCGGGCAAGGGCTGCCCTGTGAGTCCACAAGCTGCCAGGGAGACAGTGAACAAATAATTTGATACAAGAGGGACTGACACCTAGGGAGAGGGTAGGGAGCCCTGACCACACAAGGGACTAGGGTTTGAGCAAGCTCCCCAAGAAAGGAGCTGAAATGCTCTGAGGGGAGCAGGACTTTGCTCTGGGAAGCAGGGACGTGGGAAAGAACATTCCAGGTGCAAAGACTGTGTAGCAGCCCTCTGGCCGAATGGCCCTTGGTGTGCGTGAAGTCCCTGAACCCTCTCATGGATGTTGCTGCTACTCGACATCATCCTGCACAAAAGACCTTTCCTGAAGGATCTTTCTGCTCCTCCCCGATTGGCTATTCAGGGAGAGACTCTGACAGGGAGGAGGGGTGTGCGGCACGGAGTTCTCCTACAGAATCATACGACGGCCCCGGAAATCAGGAAACGAACACGAGCATCCTCCTCGTCACTTAATCCTCAGACCTCATGTAGGTGTTACCAGTTATCCCAATAAAGCCCTTTATAATAAAAGGACACGATTCACCATCAGAACACCTCGAGGTGTCACATTTTCCTCTGTGTCTTCCAGTCTGTAACAGTTCCTCCTCGGTCTTTCTTTGGCTCTTATGATCGGGACACTTTTGACAGGTTCCGGCACGGCAGTTTGTAGAATTTCGTTCAGTGTGGATCTGTCCAGGTCGCCTGTCCGATTAGGCTGTCCCCTGCACACCCGCCCCTGCAGACCAGCGGCCCCCAGGTGAGCTGCATGCTTACCACAAGTAAGCCTGCTGACCTGCCATTGTATTTTAGGTAAACAGCACGTGGTAGGATAAAACACGAGGGGAAAAGGAAGTTGTGTCCATGAAAAGTTAAGCGTTTTTAGAAAGCCCTGAGAAAATCAACTTCCTAAATAGAAACTGCTAATTAGCTAGAGAGGTAGGTGACTGTAAAAGATCGCGGCGGCTGGGGGTGGGGGGTGGGAGGGGCTACTATTAAAATCTGGAAGGGTCTGTATTCTGCTCTGCAAGTGGCTCTAAAGTCTCATTACATTTGGAGCGCCTGGGTGGCTCAGTCGACTAAGTGTTCAGCTCTTGGTTTCAGCTCAGGTCATGATCTCATGGTTCATGGTTTGGAGCCCCACATCGGGCACTGCTCTGACAGCTCAGAGCCTACTTGGGATTCTCTCTCCTTCCCTCTCTGCCTCTCCCCTGCTCTCTCTCTCTCTCTCTCAAAATAAATAAATAAACTTTAAAAATAAAATAAAATAAAACAGGGGTGTCTGGGTGGCTCATTCGGTTAAGCATCCGACTTTGGCTCAGGTCATGATCTCCAGGTTCATGGGTTCAAACCCCACACCGGGCTCTGTGCTGACAGCTCGGAGCCTGGAGCTGCTTTGGATTCTGTGCCTCCCTCTCTCTCTGTACCTCCCCATTCACACTATGTCTCTTTCTCTCTCTCAAAAATAAACATTTTTTAAAAAATTAAAAATAAAGAAATTAAAATAAAATAATAATAAATTCTTATTACATTCAAGTAAGCCAAAAGAGACAATCATCTGACGTGTAAAGGAAAGACAACAGGAGGCTTTAATCACTCAACCTATCATCGATTAATTAACCCCATATTAACTAATTACCTAGGTTACTGAATTGACCTAATATTAACTAACCCCATATTAATATTGGGAAATTAATGTACAGAATATAAATTAGCATACAGGACACTTGTGTGGGTAAGTGAAAATAAAAGATAAAATACTCTAGGATATAAAATTTTCTGGTTTTCTGCTTTAACCAACGTTTTCAATTAATCTCGCCAGATACTAGCCAATGGGAAAATAATATCACGCTCCATATCACATGTCATCAGAGAAATGCAAATTACAACAACAGGATACCGTTAGGGGTGCCTGCGTGGCTCAGTCGTTGGAGGGTCCGACTTCGGCTCGGGTCGTGATCTCGTGGTCTCGCGGGATCGAGCCCCACGTCGGGCTCTGTGCTGACAGCTCGGAGCCTGGAGCCCGCTTCGGATTCTGTGCCTCCCTCTCTCTCTCACAAATGAATAAATGTCAAAAAGAAAATTATAAAAATACAACAGGATGCCACCACACACCTGTGAGAATGGCCCAAATCTGGAACACGGTCAACACCAAATGCTGACGAGGGTGTGAAGCGACAGGTGCTCTCACTCACGGCTGCTGGGAGGTCAAAAAAGGACTTTGGGAAACAGGTTGGCAGTTGCCTCCAAAACCAAACCTACTCTTCCCACACAAGCCCGCAACCGTGCTCCTTGGTATTTCCCCAAAGGAGTTGAACACAGGTCCACACAAAAACCTGCACACAGATATTTACAGCAGCTTTACTCATAATTGCCCGAACCCGAAAGCAGCCAAGATGCCCTTCAGGAGGTGAGTGGATGGACCATGAAGTATTCAGCGCTAAAAGGAAATGACCTATCAAGCCATGAACAGACATGGAGGAAACTTAAATGCATATTACTAAGTGAAAGAAGCCAATCGGAAAAGGCTACGTACTGAAGGATTCCAACAAAAGGTGTTAACAAAAAATTTTTTTTAATGTTTATTTATTTGGGGGAGAGAGCATGTAAGTTGGGGAGGGGCAGACAGAGAGGGAGACAGAGGATCTGAAGCGGGCTCCAGGCTCCGAGCTGTCAGCACAGAGACCGACGTGGGGCCCCAACTCACGAACCGTGAGATCACGACCTGAGCCGAAAGCGGACCCTTCAACCAACTGAGCCACCCGGGCGCCCCCCAACAGACAACATTCTGAAAAAGACAAAACCATGGAGACAGTAAAAATATCACGTTGCCCTGGGTTGGGACGGATGAGAGGGATGAAAAGGCAGAGCACAGAGGACATTTAGGACAGTGAAAATACTCTGCATGATATGGTGGTACAACACTGAGAATGAGCCTGGATGTAAACTATGGACCTTGACCTTGGTGATAATGACGTGTCCACGTCGCTTCATCAATTACAACAAACATTCCGCCCTGGTCAGAGATGTTGGTAAAGGGGGTCGGGGCTGTGAATGGGGGGTGAGTAGGGTGTATGTGGGGAATCTCTGTACCTTCCTCTCAATTTTCCTGTGAACTTAAAGCTGCTCTCAAAAGTTTCTGAAAATCTTTAAAATTAAAAAAGAAACGATATCAGACTAGCATCTCAGCTGTCCATGAGGACATGTTAAAAGTCAACACTAGGAATGTTATCTGGCCTTAAAAAGGAAGGAGATTGTGGGGAGCTTGGGGTGGCTCAGTCGGTTAAGCGTCTGACTCTTGATTCTGGCTCAGGCCATCATCTCACCATATGGTGAGTTCAAGCCCGGCATCGGGTTCTGTGCTGACAGTACAGAGCCTGCTTGGGATTCTCTCTCTCCCTCTCTCTCTCTCTCTCTCTCTCTGTCCTTTCCCCACCCCCCTCTCAAAAATCAGTAAATAAACTTTAAAATTTTTTAATTAAAAAAAAAAAAAGGAAGGAGATTCTGAAACATGCTAACCACAGGGTGGACCTCGGAGGTATGTGAGGCTAAGCCGTCACAAAGAGACAAATATGGTCAGGTTCCACCTAGACTGGTCAGAATCATACAGACAGGAAGTAGAAGGGGGTCTCACAGGCTGGGGGGAGGCGGACTGGGGAGCTACGGTCTCAGTGTCGGCAGATGAAAAGGGGTCTGGAGACGGACGGTAGTGGTGTTTGTACAAAAGTGTGAATGTGTTTAATGCCACTATTTCAAAATAGTTAAGGTGGTAAATTTCATGTTATGTGCATTTTAATATAATAATAATACTCATCATAGTCAAGTATCCAGACTAGTGCAAGGTGAACAGTGAGATTTTTTTTTTTTTTGATACACACGGTTTATGGCTGAAAGAAAAGAGACAGATTATAGCTTCAGCAAAACATGGGCATGAACTAAAAGAGGCACCTTTTAAGTGGATCCCACAAAAAGAAAAGGTGGGGGGAGCGCTTGGGTGGCTCAGCAGGTTCAGCGCCCAACTCTTGATTTCGGCTCGGGTCACGATCTCATGGTTTGTGGGATCGAGCCCCACGTCAGGCTCTGCACTGACAGTGCGGAGTCTGCTTGGGATTCTCTCTCTCCCTCTCTCTCGCTCTCTGCCCCTCCCCCACTCATGCTTTTTTTTTCCTCTCTCTCTCTCTCTCTCTCTCAATAAATAAATAAGCATTAAAGAAGAAGAAGAAAGGTTTAAAAAAGGGAGGTGGCGGGGGCGGGGGGGAGAAAAAGTCTGTAACAATGAACTAGTCCTAACACGCATGCCACTCTTAGGACGGTGCCTGGCACCTAGTGAGCGCTTGCTGGCTGTGATTAGAACTGTCCACCCCGGCCTCCAAAAGAAGGAGCGCGGTGGGGAGGCATGTCCACCCGTGCAGGCATGACACGTGGCCAGTCGTGCTCCCAACGGGCCACTTGTCCCACTACAGCCTCAAAGCAGCGGGGAAGGGTGAACATTGGTGGCCTCGGAGGAATCTGTTCCCCTCCGTCCATCTGGAGCCCGGGCGGGGGCTAATTTGGCAGCTGCACCCCTGGCCCATGAATTGTTCTCAAAGAGAACAGAGACACCTTTGTCAGGGAGACTATGAAGAACCTTAAGGAGGCAAAGAATAAAAATGCTGAAAGAAGCCAGTCACAAAAGACTACGTATTCTATGATTCCATTTATAGGAAGAAGAATCTATAGGGATAGAAAGTAGGTTGCCGGGGCTGAGGGCGGCTGGTGGCAGAGAAATCTAAAGGGTGGGAGGTTTCTTTTCGGGGGGATGAAAAGTTCTAACCTTGACCATGATCCTGAGTGGATTGTATGCTACGAGAATCACACATCAGTAAAGTTGATATTAACAACAACAGGGGCGCCTGCTTGGCTCAGTTGGTGGAGCATGCAACTCTTGATCTCGGGGTTGTGAGTTCAAGCCCCACGCTGGGTGTAGAGAATCCTAACACACACACACACACACACACACACACACACGCACAAATCTGAAAGTCTTCTTAAAATAACAGTATCAACGTCAACAAGAAGCTGCCTTGGCTGTAAACTTGCTCCTTGGGTTCCTCTGAGAATGCCAGAATCACCACCATCACCCTATGGGGGTTGTGCTCATTTCACAATTTATTTATTTATCTAAAAAAAAAGTTTTTTTAACATTTATTCATTTTTGAGAGACAGAGAGCAAGTGGGGGAGGGGCAGAGAGAGAGGGAGACACAGAATCGGAAGCAGGCTCCAGGCTCCGAGCTGTCAGCCCAGAGCCCGACGCGGGGCTCAAACTCACAAACCGCGAGATCGTGACCTGAGCCGAAGTCGGACGCTTAACCGACAGCCACCCAGGTGCCCCTCATTTCACAATTTATTAAAGAGCATTTCCAGGAAAAGATCCTTTGATGTCCGTCCCTAGCCTTGTCTAGTTAGAAGTGGGAAACGCAGAATAAAAGCACAGCTTTCTAGCCTAGCCAGGCACCCTTGCTAATTTCCTTGTCTCCGTGTTACTATGGCAACCGAAAGCTTCCACTGAGTGCTTCTGGGGCGTGTCCAAAGGGACTGCAATCTGGACCCAGGGTGGTTGCGGCCCCCCTGCCCCGCGGCTGCCAAGCGCTTGGCTGTCCCACTGACGGGTATTGCTGGAAGGGGCAGCCTCGGATGGGGTGAAGCAGGGAGATCTGAGAAGGGGGAGGAGGCAGACCGTGGGGCCTCCAGATCGGCACTTGGGCTGGCCTAGTGGCCACCCTAAGTCACCATCACCACGCAGGAGGAGGAGAAGGTGTCAGTCACATCTTCTAGAGGCAACGATCTACAACGGCGTCCTGAGCACGTGAGCCAGTCTCCACGTCCGCATGACTGTGTTTTTAGGCAGGAGTAGGCAGCTTCTCAGGCCAATGAGAGTAGCAGGGCTGGAAAGCTCTCATGAAACATCTGGGGGAAAGGCACTTTGGCAACTCGGAACCCACTGTTGTGACAGGTGAGTCTCATGCCTGCAGAAGTTTCCTGTCCTGAGGCCCCCAAAGACTCGGCCACAGGGGCCTGAAGTCCATGCTGCTGGGCTGTCGGCAAGAACCACTGGGATTGAGGAGGGGCAGGCACGGTGGGTGCTGGACAGGCAGCCTCCGAGACGGCCCCCATTCACCTCCTGCTGAACGCTAGGCAGTCCCCTTCCACATGGTACCGAGGCTGCCCTGTGTTGCGGCCCATACAGTCCAGCAGAGGTGACAATGCGTGACTTCAAAAGCTATGTCATAAAAGACACCACGCGCTTGGATCACTCAGACTGGGGGGAAGCTGCCATGTTGTGGGGACACTCAAACAGCCCTACGAAGTGACCCACATGGAGAGAAACGAAGCCCCTGGCCACCAGCCAGCACCAACTTTTCAGCCACCTTCGGAATGGCTCTTTAGCCGAGTCAAGGCTTCGGGTGACTGTAACCCCAGCCAACATCACAACTGCAATCTCAAGAGAGATCCTGAGCCACAACTACCCAACTAGGGACACCTGGGAGGCTCAGTAGGTTAAACGTCCGACTTCGGCTCAGGTCACGATCCCACGGTTCGTGAGTTTGAGCCCTGTGTTTGGGCTCTGCACCGACAGCTTGGAACCTGGAGCCTGCTTTGGATTCTGTCTCCCTCTCTCTCTCTCTGCCCCTCCCCAGTTTCTGCTCTCTTTCTAAAAAATAAATAAATAAACATTAAAAAAAAAATGAGGGACACCTGGGTGGCTCAGCTGGTTAACCGTCCAACTTCGGCTCAGGTCACCATCTCGCAGTTTATGAGTTCGAGCCCCATGTCCGGCTCTGTGCTGACAGCTCAGAGCCTAGAGCCTCCTTCGGATTCTGTGTCTCCCCCTCTCTCTGCCCCTCCCATGCTCATGCTCTGTCTCTCCCTGTCTCTCAATAATAAATAAACATTAAAAATTTTTTAAAAACTCACCCAGTTAAGCCACTCCTGGATTCTTGACACATATGAACTATGTAAAATAATAAATGTTTATTGTTGTGTTAAGCTGCTAAATTTGGGCATTATTTGTTACACAGCAGTGGATAACTGATACAGAGCAGATCCAGCTGACCCTAGGAGAGCCAGAAACTGTCTTGAGAAGAAAAGATGGCTTTATTAAGATTTCTCCCTCCTTGCTTCTCATTCCCTTCTTCAAAGTACTTTTACATAAGAAAGTGATGTGTTGATGAATAAAGAGAGAGTCTACGGACTTGGATTTGTGTCCTGGCTTTGCCCTTGCACTCTGTCCGCCTCAGTTTCTCCACCTGTAGAATTGAAGAGCCTGAGCATAACCTGAAATAGCTCTGAAATCATAAAGTCTCCGAGTGGTTAAAACCACAAGTTCTGAGTCAGGAAGGCTGGTTGTGAACCCTGGCTCTGCCACTTGCTTGCTGTGTGACCCAGACTAATTACTTCTATGAGCCTCAGTCTTACCTTCTGTAAAGTGGGCTTAATAATCTCTACCTCACAGCATTGTTCCAAAAGTCCAATAAAACAATACACATAAACTACTTCGTACACAGCAAATGCTTAATAAATGGTGGTTACCACTACCAGTAATGAGATAGTGTGACCAGTACAATTATTTCCACGTATAGCCAAGATACAGAAGGATCAGAAAGGTTGGAGGACTTCATCGGTCTAGAGCAGGCCCAGGTATAGGGTGTTTTTTTAAAAGCTCCCCAGGTGATTCGTTGAGAAGCTCTGCCCTAGAGAAACTTCCAGACACACACCAAAAGCTCATATAAGAACTTCACTGACATGTTGCTTGTAATAGAAAAGGACTGGTGGGTAAAAACAAGAGGCCATATATGGATGTAATAAGTAACAAATTCAAGACGGTGATTATCTCTCGGAGTGAAGGAAGGGAAGGTGATATGGGAGAGAGTGCCCCGGGGCTTCAGTACGTTGGTAATATAATATGATATTTCTTAAACTGGTGGTGGGGGGGTGCGGGGAGGCACCCAGGGACCCATTTTACTACCTATGCCTTCTAGATGTCTGAAATATTTCATGATTTAAAAATAGATGTGCATAAAAAATATCTAGTACAATTGTGCACAGGATTTTTTTTGTCTTATTATTTGTGCCTTCTATTATATCTGTGATCCCATCATGCTTTTAGGAAATAAAGTAGTTGTGATAACACTGTAAAGTGTCAGACAGTAACTACACTCTTCATGGTGAGCACTGCGTGATGTACAGAATTGTCAAGTCACTGTGTTGTACACCCAAACGAACATAATATTGTATGCCAGCCACACTTCAATTAAAAAAAAAATTAAGTAGGTAGTCGGTTATTTGGGTTATTTAATGAGAAAAGGAAACAGTTATGGTTTAATTTTTTGAAAGTAAGAAACATCACTTCCCCAAGTGATTTGCTCTGAAAACAATACTTCTTTGCATGTCTGAGATCATCCTGAATCCCAAGCATGAGCCATCAGCCCAAGGACACCTATCCCAAACCCTGTCTCCTGTGGACGCCCCCTGGACCCCACTGGGTATGCAAACTGAGGACATCAGTAGTCAGGGAAAAGGGTTGCTGGGGGCCTCTTCTGCAGCAGCTCTAAGTTAGAAGGAGAGAGAAAAAAAAAATCCAAACAGGCTGGGAAATGAGAAGAACCTGGGAGTTGGGAGAGAGAGAACCAGTCTGGTGTATTTTCTTTTAAATGAAGTTGAGTCATTCTGGAGCCATCAATGCAATATATAGCCTCGAGTTGGGGAGTTTTGTGTTTCCTAAGCAATAGAATCCGATTCAGCCAGCAAGAAGCGCTTGACTGCTGTTTCTTAAAGATGCATAAGGGTTTGTTTTGTTTTGTTTTGTTTTGCATAATGGACACATTTCCAAGTAGCCACTTTCCAGGTTCTTTGTCAAGTGTCAAGGTAAGCTCTTAGAAAACTCCTGCGTGGGCCACGAGGAAGCCATTTCCACCCAATATAGAATGCTTAAGGTGGAGAAAGCTGACTTTTCAATCTTGCTTCAGGGACCATATTTTGTGCATTCAACACAGCTGAATGCAGACAAAGTCAAGAAAATTGAGTGTGATCTCCTGACAAAGATTGAACGGGGGACGTGATGTTTGGTGAACTACTGCCCCCTGGTGGTCACCGACAGTGGCGCAGTCATTTGCTGAGCGGGCATTTGTGATGTTACTTCCTGTGTTCCCAGCCACCGTCTCCCGCCCATTTTAAAAGCCTAAAACAGGGATTACAGTCTGGCAGCCCTGCATGGCCAGTGGGCAGAGATGCCAACTGTTAAAAAATCTGGAGAGTTTGCTTCGATATCTAGGCCTGACATTTCTTGTGAAAAATCAGAAAATGTGTCAACTCTTGGACACAGTACATTTTTCACACAGTAAAGGTAGGCTAGAGCAGATTAGCTGTTACCCACCTTGGATAAGGCAGGTACGCTCACCTTCTCCACACTCCCCACCTCCCTCTACTGTCTCAGGCCCAGGCAGTTTCACTCCTTGATGGTTCTTATGCAGCTTCTGGATTTGCTCCCCAGGTCTAAGCTCATTAAAGCTTAGCTCATTAGGTCTAAGCTCATTAAAGAACTGGGGCCTGAAGAGATGGAAAGCGGACAGTGCCTTTAAAAGCAGATGATGATGATGGGGCGCCTGGGTGGCGCAGTCGGTTAAGCGTCCGACTTCAGCCAGGTCACGATCTCGCGGTCCGTGAGTTCGAGCCCCGCGTCAGGCTCTGGGCTGATGGCTCAGAGCCTGGAGCCTGTTTCCGATTCTGTGTCTCCCTCTCTCTCTGCCCCTCCCCCGTTCATGCTCTGTCTCTCTCTGTCCCAAAAATAAAATAAAAAACGTTGAAAAAAGCAGATGATGATGTCATCTTATGCCTGGGAGGGGACAGAAGTCCACAAGCCCCATGATATCCATTTCAGTGTGGTGAGTGACCTAGTCCAGGTAGGCCTTGCATTTGAACACATTATCTGTCTGGCCCCCGAGCCTCACTGCTTTCCCCTCCACTGACCATCCTCCATAATTCAGTGGTAGCAGGGCAGCCTGGCCCTCCTCTGGGAAAAGTTTTTACAACATTACTATGCAGGCCATCAGAAGTGAAAATTCAGGGCACTTCAAGGGAACCGTGTTCAAGACCTTCGTTCAAAAGACAGAAACAATACGGGGCCCCTGGGTGGCTCGGTCGGTTGAGCAACTGACTCTTGATCTCAGCTCAGGTCATGATCTCACCATCGTGGGATCGAGCCCCGTGTCAGGCTCCGCACTGAGTGTGGAGCCTGCTTGGGATTCTTGTCTCCCTCTCTATGCCCCTCCCCTGCTCACATTCTCTCAAAATAAATACATTTTAAAAAGAAAAAAAAAAAAAAAGATAGAAACAAGAAGCCCCAGAAATAACCATCGTCTTGATTTTTTTCGTTCCTTAAAAACACCATGGTTTGTCCTGTTTTAGATATCTCTTATTTGAGTCAACAAAATCTCCTGAGCATTTGCTATGTGCCGTTCTCCATGCCAAGGGCCGGGAGCTGGGGGAATAGGGGAAGAGTTACCAGATATAAGCGGAAGTGCAGCCAGCGAGGGCCAAAGCTGTTTGGTCCCTCACCTTGCAATGCCCCGCACCCCCCCCCACAACCCCCAACCCCACGCCCCCATGGTATCTTTCATGACAGCACACCTCTGGCCTGGGTTGGGACACTTCCTTTGTGCTGTAGGTCAGTGGCTTCCCTCAACTGGATCAGGCTGAGACCTAAGAAAGGACATGGAGTCACTCCCCCGTGGTTGGAGCAGCCTACAGCTCTGACAGTTTCTTCTGTGAATAACAAAAACAGCAAGGACTTGTGTCTTGTCTAGGAATAACTGCAACAGCGGATACTCACCAAACGTCAGCTTTGTGCCAGACATGTAGGATCTCACTTCGCCCTCACATAAAACTCTATGAAGTACTGTCATCACACTGTCCCCATTTTACTGAAAAGCAAACGGAACCGGTGAGATAGACCAAGTCACTTGCTGAATGTAACTCAGTTTGCAAGGGGGCAGAGCTGGGATTGGAACCCCGGGCTGTGTGGCTTCCAGTGGAAACGCCCACAACCACTGCCTGATAGTGGCTCCCAAGGGGAATGTGTGTCATGGAAAAGGTCAGATCTTGAAGAGTCTGGCCTGCAAATCCTGAACTTGGGGCCAAAGGCGAGGCAGTTTGTCTCCATTTTACAAATGGAAAAACTGAAGCTCGGAATAACTTGCCGAAGGTCTCACAGAGCGGAGGTGACAAAGTCTGAACTTCAGCCGGGGTCCCTCTGGCTCCAGTCTATAGGCTAACATCTTAATGCTTAGCATTTCTGGGCACATCCTGGGTGTTTAATTTCAATATTTGTGAACTAAGACGGAAGTTTCAGCTCTCTGCTTCAAGGAAAAATCTCTATCTCCCTGGAAGCTAAATAAACCAGCCAGCTCCTTCTCGAGCGGATGCCAAAAACTCAGGGAGGAAAAGGAAAAGAGGTCAGAAACGACGGCAACCCTGGTACAGCGTCGTGGCTAAGAACAAGGGGCTGTGACGGCAGACTAACAGGGTGGGGAGCACCCTCATTTCACACCTAAGGAAAAGGAGGCCCAGGAGAAGGGCCCCAGGACGTGGAGAGGGAAGCACAGCACTCCGGGGCTGGCGGAATTACCAGTTTCCGACCGCGGCATCTATCATACCCGCAGATCTCCGCGCCCGCGCGGGTTTTCCGCGCGCTACTCCCGCCTCTCGCCCGGGCACCGCCCCGCCTGTTGCTTATTGGCCGCTGCGGGCACGAGACCAACACTGGAGCCGGCCAATGGGAGTGGCCCACGGCGCATCTTTCCCGGGGAAGCAGGAGCTGACGCGAAAACCCGGAAGTACGAGGGGCGGACAGGTTGGGGAAGCCAATCCGCCACGACGAGGATGGCGAACCACCCAATGGCGAGGCGAGGCGCCGGGGGCGGGGCCAGGAGGCCGGCGGCGGAGCAGGGCCTGGGAGCCGGCGGCTGCGGGGCCTCCGAGCGTCTGAAGTCGGCTGCAGGGTCGGAAGCCGCGCGCGGTAGGAGGGGGAGAACCCAAGGGGCTCGGAAAGAGCCAGCTGGGCAGGGGGCGGCGGGGGAGTGAGTCCTGGGCGGGGTTCAGAGGGACTGTAGCCCAGCCCCTCTGGGCGTCAGTTTCCCCCTTCCTAGGGTAGTGAGGGGTGAGATTCGCATCTCCTGCCTCCCCTGCGCAGACCCGCGTCCCTGGCGAACTCCAGCCCTGCCGTGTATCCCGTCCCTCCGGGAGCCGCACAAAGCACCTGGATGAAGCAGTGACTCACACCCTCCTCTAAACCCCTACAGCACGCCAAGCGTACCCCCGTTAGGGCGCAGACCAAGCCATTTCAGATGTTATCAACGAGCCAGCTTCCCCATTAGACTCTAAGCCCTGAGCGATCACAAACCTCATCAGTCATTTCTGGGTCTTGGAGGCCCAGCACCAGAAGCAGGCCGGAATAGGGGTACACGGGCCCTGGTTGAGAATAAGGTAGAGGTTAAGACCTGGGCACTCTTCCTAGATGCACTGAGGATTCATTCTTCATGCTTCTGTTTACTCCCATGGCCTTCTAGAAACTGACTTGCTGATTTAGTTTCCTTTGTAAAATGGAGCTAAGGGTAGCTTTCCTTCATAAGGTGTTAAGGAGTAAGTGAGATAATGCACGGCTACCCCGCAGCCCAGTGCTCAGTACACCATAGTTGCCCAATAAATGCTTATTGTCAGCATAATGGTGCTTGCATACCTGACCCCTCCACCTCCACTGCCAGCCCCAAGCACATGCCCACTGTCCCGATGGAGGGTGAGGAGTGGGTCACCCACTCTGGCCCACGGCTGGAGGTTTTGAGATGCTTGGACTGCCCAAGCTCTAGGTGAGATCGTTGCTGGGCAGGCCAGGAAAGGAAGGCCAGAGAGGGGAGAGCAGCACTGTGGCTAATACCAGGGTGAGGGCATGAAGAGGCAGTAAATCAGGCCACAAAAATAGTTGTGTGGATCAGACACTAGGCCCCAGAACTGCCTTGGCCAATCTTGATGCGTGGCCACAGAGATTTGTGGTCAAGGGCGGTTGGGGGAGAGTTCCTGAATTCAAGTCCCAAGGCTGTCACTTACTCACTGGGTGACTTGGGGCAAGGGGCTTCATCTCTGAGCCTGTTTCCTCATCTGGAGAAGTGGGAGGACGATAGATAGCATCTGCTCCTGTTGGAGACTGGTAGAGAGAGTATGCATGAGGTCCTTGGTACTTAGCATGGGGCCTGGCACACAGTAAGCGCTCAATAAATGTTGAGTGCGGTAGCATTACTGCTCAGAGTCCCAACGGCCTGGAAGTGGCACCAGTCTTTCGGGCTGGCCCCTCCCCGTTTATAAGCACTTCCTGCCTTGCCTCAATCCCCCTGGTCATAGTGAAATAAGAGGTGTGGGAGCCTCCAAGCCCCAGCTGAAGTCAGCAACATCTCTTGCGTGTGTCCCCTTCCCCCACTTCATCTCCTACAACTCTTGGTCGCCTGCAGATCCTGCTCTGAGGCAACGGAGTATGTCCAGGGGGCCTGCCCCTCCGTCCAGATGACACTCATGCCGATGGCTTCAGTGATGGCAGTGACCGAACCGAAGTGGGTCTCCGTCTGGGGCCGCTTCCTGTGGGTGATGCTGCTGAGCATGGTGTTGGGGTCCCTGCTGGCGCTGCTGCTGCCCCTGGGGCCCATCGAAGAGCAGTGTCTGACCGTGCTCAAAGGCTTCTACCTGCTCAGGAGCAAGCTGGGCAGGGTGCAGCATGCCGTCACCAAGTGTACCAGCCCGTCTACGGAGCTCAGTGTCACCTCCAGCGATGCAGCACTGCTGGCGGTCAGGACCAAGGCCTCTCCAGGTAAGACAGACTGGCCAGCTCTCCTCAACACTTGTTAATTTCATAGATATTTACAGTGCATACTGGGTCGTGTGTGCAGGACACAGAGCCACTATGGGGAACAAGTCTACCCTGAGCTCCCGGCTCAGACAAGCTGACAAATGACTGCCGCACGGCATCACCAGCCTGGTGATGGGGAAGGAGGGGAGCACACCAGGAAGGCTCCCTGGAGGGGATGCCTGAGCTGAGACTCCAGTGTAAATAGGAAAATGACCGAAAGGAAAAGGCATGAGGGGAAAGTGCACCAGGCAGAGACCCGGAGGGTGAGAGGGCTTGGGCATCCAAGGAAAAGAAGCCAAGTATGTGTTAATGACCCTCAGCAGTGGGTGGAGGGCTGGTGAGGGAGGGCTAGAGCTAGAGAAGTTTCTACCCCCGCGCTGTTCTCTGTGGTGCAGTTAGGAGGCTGAGCATCCCTGGTCTCTACCCGCTGGATGCCAGTAGCACCCTCACGCCCTTAACTGTGACACCCCACCGTGTCTCAGACGCTGCTGGATGTCCTCTAAAGGACAAAATCACCCCTGCTTGAGAATCACTGGGTTAAAAGATGTAAAGAACAGATCAGGGGTGGGGAAGCCCCCAGGGCCTGGAACCGGGGCGGGGAGGGGGGGGGAATGCTGTTCACAGCCTAGGCCTGAAGGGACAGGAGCAGGGATCAGCATCATCAGGACTGATCCAGGACAGCAGGGAGCTGAGAAGATCATACAGGAGGGCCACCTGACAGGAGTTGTGGCCACAGCCACTCACTTCGGCCCTCAGAAAGCTGGGGCTGGGAAGTCCGGGTGATACCTCCCAGGGTGGAGGCTGTGGCTCTGGGGACACACACACACCAGGTGTGGGGCACAAACGCATCCACACACACAGAGAGTGCTGGGACGAGCCCCCTGAAGCACCGGTACAGGGGACAGCGCCCATGAACATCCCATGCCCTTCCTACCCATGCTTCTTTGGCTCTCTTCTAGCTGGGAAGTTGGAAGCCAAAGCAGCTCTGAACCAAGCCCTGGAAATGAAACGCCAAGGCAAGCGAGAGAAAGCCCACAAGCTCTTCTTGCACGCCCTCCAGATGGACCCAGACTTCGCAGATGCGCTCAATGAGTTCGGCATCTTTTCCGAAGAGGACAAGGACATCGTCCAGGCCGATTACTTGTACGCCAGAGCGTTGACCATCTCGCCCTACCACGAGAAAGCACTGGTCAACCGGGACCGGACACTGCCGCTGGTGGAGGAGATCGACCAGAGGTATTTCAGCATCATCGACAGCAAAGTGAAGAAGGTCATGTCCATCCCCAAGGGCAACTCCGCGCTGCGCAGGGTCATGGAGGAAACCTACTACCATCACATCTACCACACGGTCGCGATCGAGGGCAACACCCTCACCCTCTCGGAAATCAGGCACATCCTCGAGACCCGCTATGCCGTGCCAGGGAAAAGCCTGGAGGAGCAGAACGAGGTCATCGGCATGCACGCAGCAATGACGTACATCAACACAACGCTGGTTTCCCGCATCGGCTCTGTGGCCATCGGCGACGTGCTGGAGATCCATAGGCGGGTGCTGGGTTATGTGGATCCAGTGGAAGCTGGCAGGTTTCGGACGACACAGGTCCTGGTGGGACATCACATCCCCCCCCATCCTCAAGACGTGGAAAAGCAGATGGAGGAGTTCATCCAGTGGCTCAACTCCGAGGACGCCACGAACCTGCACCCGGTGGAGTTTGCGGCCCTGGCCCATTATAAACTGGTTTACATCCACCCTTTCATCGACGGCAACGGAAGGACCTCGCGCCTGCTCATGAACCTCATCCTGATGCAGGCGGGCTACCCCCCCATCACCATCCGCAAGGAGCAGAGGTCCGAGTACTACCACGTACTGGAAGTCGCCAACGAAGGCGACGTGAGGCCGTTCATCCGCTTCATCGCCAAGTGTACGGAGACCACCCTGGACACCCTGCTCTTTGCCACAACCGAGTACCCAGTGGCCCTGCCAGAGGCCACGCCCAACCATTCCGGGTTTAAGGAGACTCTGCCCGTGAGGCCCTAACCCCGGAGAGCCTCCCTTGGTGCCAAGGGATGACCCAGTGGGAAGCAACACTTAGCGTTTCTAGAAACCTAGCCGTCTCCCAAAGCAAAAGGAGACCGATTAGGAACTTAAGCGTTCTTTACCTCCAAATGTTTTCGTTGAAAAAGCGACAAAACTAAATTATTAAGCCCTGTCTTTAAGGTAACTTATAACTCAGCCCAAGTTATTTATTTTCTTCTTTTGAGCTAGTACATGTTGTGTGGCGTCCGCTGTCCATGGTGGTGGCCCCAGTAGGCGCTGGGGGTGCACCGGTGCGCTTTGTGTGACCAGAACACGGGTTCTGGAGCAGAATTTGCACTCGGGTCGGGAGAGGCTGGGAGTGTGGAACGAGGTCTAGGGCCCCAGGAGTAACTCCTCCAAGTGTTTCTGTGAAACTGGCTGAGAGGTGCTGGGACTTCACCTGGGAGGTCAGCACTCTTGGTGCGAACCCGGTCCCGGTTCTGAGAAATAATGGAAAGCTTTCTTTCTGAGAGAGTTTTGCTCCCCTACAAAGAGATGAGCGTTGTGACTAATTCTCACTAGTAGGGCAGACTTTTGAGATACAAAATAAAAAATGTTGACAACGTCTCTGTGAGATACCTTGCTTATTTCAAGGAAGTCTTTGAGTCCTAGGTGGCTTGCGAACGCGAGTCGCAGAGGCTGGTTTTTTTTCCCTGTCAAGACTCTTTTTCTAATTAAGAATAGCCGAGCGGCCAGCTTGGTTTTCTCTGTGTCTGAATGTTTCTCACACTTCATTTGCAGCAACTCAGACCAGATGTTTTAGTCTCAAAGTTCTGAGTTCGTCACTCGACTGGGTCATACCGCAAGTCAGGTATTGTGCACGTGGCCAAGTCTGACTCTGAGTGTAACATCTTGTGTAGGCAGACATTCAAGAATACATCTGAGAAAACAGATGCCACGTATGAACACCAAATGTGCATTTTTGGTAACGAACTGGAGTGTCTCCCGAACCAAGGGAAAACCCTTAGCCATAGTCCGATGTGTCTCTCTTGTGCAGTTTGATCCACGTACTCACCTGACCCCCACCTCCCGCAGCCAGGGTACAGCAAGGTGTCCAGCATTCCCTCGGGGAAGCAAAAGAGACTGCCTTCCAGTGGCCTTATTTTTCTAGGAACTTGTAAAATGATAAATGTACCACACGGCCAAGTTTCCGCGTCGTCATTCTACGGAAGAAGGTTCTCTATCGATAATAAATGGCAGAGGCGACAATGTGACCGCTGCTGTGCTTCTCAGAGTCAAAAGGGCCACGGGTCCCCCTCCCAGTGACGGAGCACGGGACATCTCACACCGTAGTGCACTCTGTCAGGGTCCAAATGATGGTGGATACATACAAAGTGTGGTCTCTGGCTTGAGAAGTCACACTCTGACGGTAAGGAGGTCACTATTCTGAAGTAGCAGGTGTCTATATACCTCTTTAACTGTGTAATTAGCACAGAGTAGCTTTCTGAAGGATTAAGAATAATGTCTCAAGTGGCCCCGAGTGATATTCAAACCTCTATAAGAAATCTTTTCGTATTTGCACGTTGCCGTAAGGTAGCTCTTCAGCCTAACTCTTCTTGATGTTACAGGCACACCAAGGAAGCCTGACGGCAGCGCTCTGTACTATAGAGAAGCGTGCGCTTTAGTTCTGTTGCGAAGGATGTTATTTTAACAGATGACTGACTCTAGTAAAGTATTTTACGACAGAAAGGCCCGAGACTCGGCTGTCTTATCCAAGAGCTGTTCCCGTTTGTTACGAGGATGAAGGAGGAATTCTTGCAGAACGTGAAGTCCTATTTAGATGATCGTGGCAGAAAATAGATCCCAGACGGTAATTTCAACGGGAAAATGGGACAGAACCCTTTGGGTTAGCCACCTACCTGTGCCGGCAGGGAGAAGTCACCGACCTGTCACTGACACTCCCAACTGCGTGCCATTTTGTGCTCCTGTTTGCCAACAGTTCTTCGTTTCCTGGGGAAAACACGTAGACCCACTCACATGTTCCCGACAGTCCATTTCTAGAGCCGTCAACACCCTGAGCTCCAGCCTGAAGAGGTTCGACTCTGTGATGGGCCTGTGTTGACAGGCGAGAGCACAAAGTGAGGGCAGAAGGCTGCCCCCATCAAGAAAACAGAACAGTAAGACGGGAAGCCGCGAGAGTAAAGCCACATTAACCTGGATCAGGAAGGGAATATTCGTGGCTCCTCAGCAGCCGTCCCTGAGCATCCCCAGTCCCCTCACCCAGCGAGCAAGCTTCTGCAGGAGGGTGAGTGGCCATATTCCAAAGAGCACAGGAGGAACCAGGGTCACAGCACACGTTCTTCTGGCTGCTTCCAGCAGCCACTACTTGAATTTAATTCAGAAGTAACACCTGACAAAAAATGTTTTGTGCCAAAGAGAAAGACAAGGTAGAGGGGAACCTTCAGATTAAAAGCCTTGGGAGGTTTATCAACCTATCCTAACTTACCGGGGTGGGGGGCGGGGAGATACATGTACAGAACAACAGGAAACTGGCAATATGGTTAGCTGAGGACACGAAGGCATGACTGCTCATGTTTCTAGGGATGATGACAATACTGTGACCTTTAGGTGTTTATCTCTTTGAGGCAGGTGCTACGCCGTTACTGGGGGAGTTCTGTGATGTCCGTAACAGGGAGGAGGGGGTGGGGGCAGAAATGAAGGCCGATGCGCTAGATGGGAAATGCTGAGGCTCAGTGACAGGCACGTAAGGACTTCCTTTTGCTCTTCTGTCTGTGCTTTTGTATAATGCTTACAGTTTTCCGTGAAAGACGTAGTAAAGCCTGATGCACAGAGACTTAAAAAACTAGAGAAGTGGGTTCATTTCCATCACACATGAAAGCATTTCCTGATTTCTTCCCCCAGTGTGTCTTTACAAAGTCTGTTTCCCTATTGGACTGGCAATGCTGCTTTTAAAGCGATAAATATTTGACAGAAGCGGAGAGGTAAAAAAAAAAAAAAAAAAAAAAAAAAAAAGCTTAAAAGCTGCAGTGCCAACATGCTGCAAAGTAAAGTTTAAAACTGAAGACCCATCACAACGGAAAGGATTTAAATCAAAGGGACAACAGGATTGGACTTACAAAAGTTCTTACTCACACGTGTGTTAGGTAACACCAAGCGCACCCATCTCAAAACACGTCCGGGTTTGAATGAACATCTGACTACCATTCAGCAAGAAGTTTTTAAGAGAACTTCAGTTTAATAAACAAAGCTAAGTGGGAAGAATTTAAGTTTGCACTTGACATGGCATTTAAACAAAACCAAAGGGCTGAAACGCAATGTTTAGACAAAGAACACAGTTCACTCAACACTAGGCAAAGAAAATGGTCCACGGCAGGTGGCGCACAGAACTCCCAGACAAAACAAATGTCACAAAGACTCGGCTTTTAGGAAACATAAAACAATGGGTGGATGTGTCATTTACAAATACATAATATAAAAACGCGCACAGCCCCCTTGAACAAAAATCCATCAATTTTTTTTTAGGTGACTTCCCCTATCCCCCCCACCACCCCTTTACTAAAATAGGCCATTCTGGTGAATTACTAGCATCTGCCATTTTGTCTTTTAAAATTAAAAGAGTGACGGGCACGTGTGCTGTGCAAGGTGTAAGAGAAGTGTCTTATAAAAGGGGGCCAGAGCTGGCCGAAAACATTTGGACAGGTGGGTCTCAAAACAGTGTTTGAGTTTCACTTCTGTTTCTCACTCCATAAGACACAAAAATATTTTAGGAAACGACACCCTGGGCCCAACCACGGAGTGATCATTTTCCTCCTATTGCCCTCAATATGAGGGAGCGCTTCAAGCCTCTTTCCTTGGACACCCTCATCCCTTTCTGTCTAACCCAGAGGAAAATGTGCAAGAGGGGTGCTGCCCCGGGCCGCTCCATACCCAGAGTACCGCTGGGTGCCGGGTGGTCTTCCTGGCCAGCATGAAGTAAGGCATTTCCCTTCTCCACAGTCCCATTCACTTTCTCAGAAGCAACTTGGCAAAATCGGCATTGGACATCTTGGGTGCCTCGGTGGCCGCTGAGGTGGTGACCGCTGGCCGCGGGGCGGGGCCGTTCTCAGCCTGAGCGGCCGGGGCGCCCGGGCGCTGCAGGGCACGAGGCAGCAGGGAGAGCTGGGTTCTTCCCTTCCCCCGCCTGGAAGAGCAAACACCGAATGTATCCTTTCCAAGCAACAATTCACGGCCCCTCCTTGATTTGGGAAAAGAAGCCAGGATGGTCTTAAATCACCCAAAGCTAAACGGTGAAGACTGTACTTTCAAGGGTCATTTCTGTAGTCTGTTACGAGACAAATTTCTCTCAATGCACAGAGCACAAAGTTAAGAGGTGAAGAGTAAAAACCAGAAAGGTAGGGATGATCCCCGTTCTCCCTGACTCTGAACTGGCGAAAACCGGTTTAACAATCTGCCCCTTCCACAATTTTGGCAAAGACCAACCCTGTGCAATACAGTCACAAGCAGGGCGGATCAAAGGCTGTCATCCTTCGGACCTCACCAACTAACGTCACAATTTTGCCGTCTCATTCCTACCGGCTGAAAACCTCGCTCTTAGAGGATTACAGCTGGGGCTACAGGTCACCCCGGCAAGCTTCTGAATCCATACGTATGGACCCTACTGCCAAAGGAGGCTTTAAAATAACCACCGCCTAGAAACCGACTGCCCTCAAATAAATCACCTGTATAAACTGTGAACACCAGGAAGGGCTCCGCTCCCCGGCTCACGCGCCGTGCGGACCTGCTCCGGGCACCCTGCTCTGCTGAGCCACGGTGAGCGTCCCCAGCACGGCAGGCCCTGGCTCTCTGCCCAAGCCCGCGTGACTAGCAGGAAACCAGCTAGCGGTGCTGGCCAGGACGGAGTCTGCGCCGGGTGGCACGCAAGCACTTACGCTCCGTAAATCTGCCGCGGCACCAAGGCACCACCTGGCGCTCTCCTTGCTTCTGGCTTCTCTGGAACCTTCCTCTGAGGGGGATTGCTGATGGCCACTTTGATGACATTCTCTTTGACAGTCATGCCATCCATCTTCAGTACGGCCTGTGACGCCTGAGATTCACTTTCATACTCCACATAAGCCAGGCCCTGAAAGAGGCGGAGCCAGAGCCGTCAGGTCAGGTGCTGCGCAGCCAGACACGACTTCCTCCCTCAGTTCTGGAAGCCGGTACCGGGCAGGCACCCCGTCATCGGGTTCCCTCCCCCCACCGCCACCGTCCTTTGTCTACAGATTTATTCGCTGGCCCTACTCTTCCTCTGTTTCTGCCACCGGCTGTAACTTCAGATCATCTTTGTGAGGTTGGTACACCTCATGCTTGCTCCAGCAAAAAAAAAAAAAAGAAAAAAAAAAAAAGGGAAAGAAAAAAAAGATAAGAATAACGAAGGAAAGAAAGAAACGGACAGACAGACCAGTATAAATCCAGCAAAAACGAATGGATGAGGCGGCTGGACACGGGATGAGCCCTCATGTCTGCACCTCGGCCCCTCCTTGCTTCATAGTCTTCAACTCTCCATCACCCTGGACGGCCGGGGGAACGAGAGGTCATCCAAACACGTGCCTGAACAACTACTCAGAATGTCGCACAAAAAGGATCTCGCAAGGCGCCCAGGGGGGCTAAGGGGAGGACGTGATGGGGTCTCGGGGAGGGACGGGAAGTGGTGGCTAGAGGCCTAGTGAAGGGGCCAGCCTGGGCAAGAGGGCGCTCGCTCCGGAAAAGGGCACCTCGCCCACACCTCACAGCCAGGGGTCTGCGCTGAGGCCCCTGCTAATTCAGGGCAGGTTCCCCGCCACGGCCGATGCCCTATTCTTTTTAGCATAATTAGCTGGAAACGAGCCAATCCGAGTCCAAATGCAAGTAGAACCAAGTGTCCTATCATTCTGTCAACCTGTCGTTTCTCAGCAGAGAAACCCACTCAGAACCTAATAGCCTGAACAGATGGAGAACGAGGCTGGCCCGAGCCTTGGGAGGCTAACGCATCGCGCACAGACACTGACCTTCGGTTTGCCCGCCCGGTTGGTAACCAGCCTGATGTCCTTCACGGTGCCATGGGCCTTACAGATCTCTTCCAGTTCCTCTTTAGTGCAGGAAAAAGGCAGGCCCGAGACAAACAGCTTGTGTTTCTCCAGGGCAGTGCTGTACCTGAACACCTACAGAAAGAAGGGAGGGAAACGAAGTCAAGCACCCACAGCCCCATCCAGCACACCACACCCTAGTGCATACCAGACTCAGCCCAGAGACGGGAGCCAACCCTGGGCGCTACAGATTGGTTTTTTTGTTTGTTTGTTTGTTTTAATGTTTGTTATTTTTGAGTGAGAGAGCATGAGCAGAGGAGGGGCAGAGAGCGAGGGAGACACAGAATCTGAGGCAGGCTCCAGGCTCCGAGCTGTCAGCACAGAAACTGATGTGGGGCTCGAACCCATGAACCGCCGCATTGTGACCCGAGACAAAGTCTGACGCTTAACCCACTGAGCCCCTCAGGCGCCCCCGGGTGCTGTGAATTGTTAATGGCACCACTCCAAGCAAGTCACTTTAACTTCCTCCTCCAGAACATGGCAAGAATGGAAGCCGCTGATCTCCTAGTGTGGGCAAGGAGCCGACAAGGCAGTATGTTAAATACCTCACACGGCCCCCTCGCCCCCTCTCCACTGCTAAATTCAGCGGCAAGCAGCCATTATTACGGTTCCTAATGTTCCCATCACGTGTCAACCAGCGCGGGCTCAAAGAAACCGAGCTG
Organism: Neofelis nebulosa; assembly: GCF_028018385.1. NCBI lineage: Eukaryota > Metazoa > Chordata > Mammalia > Carnivora > Felidae > Neofelis > Neofelis nebulosa. The sequence continues at coordinate 78,039,629 of NC_080792.1, read as the reverse complement.
AGGAGTCAGGCCTCAGCTACCCAGCTCAGAACAGACCCCGGTTAACGCGGCAGTTTCTAGACTACAGATACCGCACGTGGACGCTAAATGTTAGCGGCTCCAGGAGAAAAGCGTTCACTCTGTCCGCAGCAACCCAACACGAAAGGCATCGTGCTGCACAGACCCACCTTGAAATCGGGATTTTTGCTCTTATCCACACAGGGGGAAACAAACATCGGCCTCCCTTCTACGTTCTTCCGGTCTAACTCCAGCGCCTGCAGGGCGGACTTCTCCTCTTTAAACTCCACGTAGCAATAGCCTCGGAAATCGCCCCGGTTGCTGAAGATGGGCCGGATCTCCGCCACCTCCCCACAGGCCTCAAAGAGCGGCCGGAGCTGCACGTCCGGCTCACTCATGCTGTAGGGCAGGTTGCTGACGAAGACGGTGATGCTGTCCTTGCTGCTGTCGTGGGGCACCTTGGGCACGTCCCTCTTCAGGGCAGCCGCCCTCTCCTTCTGCTTTGAGGGGGGGTCCACGTCCACGGGCACACTTTTCCCCAAGAGTCCCGCTTCCGGCTCTCGGTCCTGTGCTTCTCCAGCTGAGGGAGTGCTGTCCTCAACCTTTCTGCGTTTGGAAGGCTGCTCTATAGGTTGAAGGAAGCAAAGTAGCAACGATTAAGGTTTCTTCTCTTCAGCGAGCTGTTCCCCCTAAGTGCTCTTGCGGGGAAAGTTCTCCTCCCACCACAAACGGCTGGTCTGTGGCAGCTGCCCAGGACACACTCTCTGGACCTGGGCCATACCACACCCTCTGTCAAGTCTTGCTTGACCCATTCAACTTGTCCCCCCACTTTCTGGGCCTCAGTTACATTCAGGTAAGTGGACTAAATCAGGTGATCACTTAAGTCCCCATCACCCACTCTTTTTTCTTCCTAATTTTTTTTATTTTTGAGAGAGTGTGTGTATCAGCAGGGGAGGGGCAGAGAGAGAGAGAGAGGGAGACAGAATCCGAAGCAGGCTCCAGGCTCTGAGCTATCGGCACAGAGCCCGACGCGGGGCTCGAACTCACACACCACGAGATCATGACCTGAGCTGAAGGCGATGCTTAACTGACTGAGCCACCCAGGCGTCCCCCATCGTCCACTCTTAATTATACAGTTGGTCCTTGAACAACACGGTTTTGAACTGCGCAGGTGCACTTGCACGTGGACTTCTCTGATAAATACCATCCAGCATGGCAATGTACTTTCTCTTCTGGTTTTTGCAATTAGGTTTTTTCTCTAGCCTCATTATAAGCATACAGTATAGAACATACGTGACGCACAAAATATGTGTTAGTCAACTGCTGACATCATCCCGGGAAGGCTCCCAGTCAACGGTAGGCTAGCAGTAGTTAAGTTTGGGGGGAATCAAAAGTTACACGCGGATTTCTGACTGTGCGGGAGGTCGGCACCCCTAACCCTCAAGGTTCAAGAGTCACCTGCATCAAAGGGCAGGGGATCTCCAACTTCAGGTGGCAAATGCCCTCGTACCCCTTTTGCTGGGGCAGCAACGGAGGGATGGGGCCGGGAGACTTGAATTTAAACAAGCCCCTTGGGTGACTCTGCAGTACGGGCTCCACATCTACACAGCACTGCAGTCCCTAAACTGTTCACTGCTGTCTCGTGTCCTTCAGCAGAGTTTAACAACATTCCACTCCAACCCATCTGCCCCACTGCCTCCAGAGGAACGGTCCTGGAAGCCAATCGGCACTGGCCCCACTTCCAGACCTTGCCATCAACTCCCCACTGCCTTCCTAACGAAGTCTAACCATTGCACGCTGCATTCAAGAGCGGCCCTGAGCGGGCAGGCCGGCCAGCTCCTCCGGCCTCGCCTCCCCCAGCCTCCCCTATGCCAGCACACCGCCCCCAGCACGCATCGGGGCTCAAACCCAGCTACCTGCCACTCAGAGAAAATGCCAGGCTCGTCTGTGCCTCGTGCCTCGCTGTCAGTGGCACTGTTTGGTTTACCTTTCCCTTCCTTTGCACTTGACAGCGACCCCTCCCGCCTCCAGATGCCGAGATGCGTGAAGTCTTTCCTGCAGACAGCTGACCCGCCAGTGGCCCTTTGGCCTCCGCCATGAATCCACACCGTGCTCTCCCACGATCCTGACTACCCACCACTGCAGTCACGTCACATCTGCCTTTCCTGCTAAACCTGGAGCCCTAGGACTGTGAGCTACCCATACATGGTCATTCTGAAGGCCCCAAAGAGGTGCATAAGCAAAAGGTCGTTCAATTGGATGATGGCTCCGTTACTGAAATATTTCCCTCTGGTTGACACCACTGTACTAGGAAAACGTATGGCGTCCCTTAATGTCTAGAGACAATGCTTTTACCTTGACTGACGCTGCCGAAATAAACCTGACCCACACCTGCCCAGCCCTGGAATGGCAGGGGCAAGAGAAACACTGGCTGAAGACTCTACCAAGTCAGAACCATTTGGCAGGCCGAACAAGGCAGGTGCCCGCACAGGCTGGGGCTGCGGTGCGGGATGCTGGAGCCTGAGAGGATGAGGGGCAGGGGCAGCTGGGGTGTGGGAGCCCGAGTGGGTGAGGGGGGTTCCGCACAGCAGGCAGGCGGAGGGGGGACGATGGTACAGTGGAGGGAGTGGAGGCTGGGAAGACAGGCCGAGGTGGCTGCAGGGCAGGGAACGGCACACGGCGTGGAGCCCGAGCAGGGGGAAGTCACGCACGTGGACGGTGGAGAGGGACAGGAAGGGTGATGGGGCACCCTGCGGGCAACTTATTCTCACATGGCTTAAGACAAAAGTTCTCTGGATGTTTTTCATAACTTCACTGGAACTTGGAGATGCTCCCAAGTAGCATTTCCAGAAAGCTTTACCTTCTTCGTCATCGCCCCACTCTTTCTCATCATCCTCTTCTGCTTTGCGCTTGTCTGCGCCTCTGGTCTTTTTCTTCTTTTTTAACGCTTTCTTCTCAGCCCGGGCCCTCTTCCGCTGTTCTGCCTTTTCTTCTTCTTGCTGGGCGAGCGCCGCTTCCTTCTCCGCAACCTAGGAAGTTGGGAGCACGGACGCATCACTGAAATGCAGCGACTGCGGGAACCCTACGGACCCGTGGGGCGTGGCGAGGAAAGGGGACTTGGGAGTGGAAATTCACTACCCCAGGGAGAGGAGAGGTCGCCAGGAGGAGGAGGAGGGTGTCCTCACAACTTTCCCGGCCAGGGCTTATCCAAGATTCTTAGGGTTCTGTGTCTCAAGTCTACAGGATGCTCTGCAGTGTCCCCAGGAATTACTCACCAAAAGGAAGAAACACATCGTAAAACCGGGGCTCTCATTAACTGGGACGGGTTCAAGTTCCAATCACCGGGCTACGTGGGGCTCCATTCTATCTCTTTCAACTATAGCCCAATAACTTTTAGGTCCCAAATCCCCCCCACTACATATTTATTGCTGGGGCTCAAATTTTGAGCCAATCCAAGAAAATGATACAAGATAGGCTTCAACGCGGATTCAAGTGTTTCACTAATTAATATTCGCTGAGCAAACGATCCTTAAGACCTCAAAGGTTTTGACAAGAAATATCCATACGAAACACAGTCGAAACAGCTAGCAGAGGTTCTAGGACTTTAAATAAGCATCATCACCTTAATTCTCTGCTCATTAACACGAGCTAATCGAGTTTCGGTTTTCTGAACAGCTATATCCCAATCTTCTAGAGTACCTTGACAGAAAGAGAAGCAAACTTTAACTTTTTTGCATTTGCAAGGATGCAACAGTATAAAATTTTCTTAATTTCCCCGCACCTCTACCAGAGATCTCTCCCATCAGACAATAAAAACCGGAGAGTCGGCTCCCCATTTTAGGACTTCCTTATGGCAGGCTTGAGCCTTTCAGAATGTGAATAGTCCTCCCAGATATGTCTAAAACATCCCTTTTCTTTTAGAAGAGACTTGAAAACCAGAATACGATCTATTATGGGCTCTCCACGGCAAAGATTAAGAAGACATTCCAATGTAACGGGTACAAGGCATTTACACGAAGATGAAGGATTTTAAGAGCTGCTCAAATGATGAATGTTAGGGTGTTTTTTATTTGCTTTTGTTGCTTCCGTGTTTTGTTTCCAGTTCCGAGGGGTTCGTACCCCAAATCTACATCAACACCCATAGATAAATGCAATTTCCTACTGAGAACTTAACACCGAGGCTCTCAGCTAGGACAAGGGACGCACACCCCACCGAGGGCCATGTTCAGCCCTTTGCCCCTCAACAGGCCTTTCGTGTGCGTGACATTGTGCTAGAGCAGGGACTCTGAACTGCGAGCTGGCTCCCCAGGGAACAAGTCTGGAGATGTCTCTGTCGTGACCGGGGGTGACGGAGGAGTGCTGCCGGTACCTAGTGAGCAGACAGGGCTGCTTTGCCCACCGCAAAGAATGAAGAGAACCTTGTGCCAGGGCGCATCACAGAGAGCCCTCCTTGTACCCAGAGACTCTCAGAAGAGGGGCGAGAGGATGTGGACTCACTGGCGAGTGCCATCAACGCTCTAATCACTGAGTGCCATGTGAGCGGCTGTACCCGTACACAGTCTGTCCTCAGACTATAGTCTTGAGACCAACCGGCAAATGGGACAGACTCCAAGCCAGAAGCCGAGAGCGGAGGGGCCCCACCTTCTGTCCTCTCCATGGTAAGCAACACTTCACAGACGTGCTCGGGGTAGTCACTGGTGCACTGGACGGCCCGGTGCAGAGCCTTCCTACAGTGCTGGGTGTCACCGTGTGCCCTAGGACAGAAAACAAACCGTGGCTGCCACCAGGACACAAAGCAGCAGGCACAGAGAAGGAGAGGCCGTGTTCTCACAGGCAGCGACACAAGATCAGAAGCTGCTCTGCGACAACTCTAGCTTCTGAGGAGGCTCTAGCTTCCAGAACTGTCCACAGCTCTTTGCACCACTCTACTTCTAATACTTTCTCCTTTCTCCTCCAGTCAAAAGCTAAGGCTTTCTTCTAAGCCACTCTTGCCTTTAGCAACCAGCTGCTGCTGGAAAACGCACCTGGGGCAGTAGTCTGCGACCAGGTGACCCGCCTTTACAGCACTGGCATATGCAACACAGGTGGGAGATCTAAGAATGCCATATCACTTGATCAAGTCCTTAGAGAAACTCTAGAATGCTGTCCTACCCAAGGGAAGAATCACTGATCCAGCAGACTGCCAGATTTCATGCCCAGAGTCCCATCTTTTGGTAACTGCTGTTACTAAGAGAATACTGTTTATTGTGATTAGCAGTGGAAAGATTGCTCATCCCAATAAACAAGATTCTCTTAGTAACAGCAGCTATGAAACACTACGTTCCCATTTCTATTTTTTAAAAACTTACAAACATATGTAAATATTATAAATACGTATTAGGACGCTAAAAAATAAAAAATTAGAGCGGCGGTTCTCCGAGTACGATCCACGTCACCCCAGAGGGTCTCCGAGACCCTTTCAGGGAGGGGATCTGCAAAGTCAAAACTACTTTCGTTGTTACTGAACACGAACTGACTTTTTCACTGTGCTGACATTTGCACTGACGGTGCAAAAGCTACGGTGGCCCTTAGCACAAATCAAGGCAGCACAGTTTTCCCATCCTGCGGGACAAAAGGAGATGTGCACACATAAGGTGCTTTTTCTGCACACCCGAGTACGACGGTTGTCCCAAAGAAGAGATCCTTTTGTTTAGGGGGCAAGCTGAACTAGTTTGTTTTCTCATGAAACAACATTTTGACTTGAGAAAAGAGCTGAGCGACAAAACCTATGGTTATGGAGACCTGAGAATCCGGCAGACATTTCTGAAAATTAATGAAGTGGGTTCGTCACTTCAAGGAAAACCACGAACTGTATCTGTTGCCGTGTTCACAGCGCAACTTTCGAGTGAAAATCCCGATTTAGGAAAATCCGTATCTGCCACTTTGAGGCTGACACGTTCCACCTCAACAGACTTTTCTAAGATCACCGCGGACGTGAACAAAACGATACCTTTTAAAATACCGTATTATGAAATGTGCTGATACTGTGTAGAGCTGCATGACTCAGTGATTGAGTATTTTCCACTTGAACAATGCAGGTCACAGAACCATGCATATTTGGTAAAAGGTCCATTCAAAGTACAAAACAGACCAATGGATATTAGCGTAAGAGTCTCAGAAATCCAATGATACGGTTTCAGGTGCCACATCGCAACTATTAAGAAACTGCTTGCTGGGGCGCCTGGGTGGCCCGGTCGGCTAAGCGTCTCACTTCGGCTCAGGTCATGATCTCAAAACTCATGAGTCTGAGCCCCGCATCAGGCTCTCTGCTGTTCGTGTGGAGCCCGCTTCAGTTCCTGTCTCCCTCTCTCTCTGCCCCTTCCCCAGCTCGTGCTTTTTCTCTGTCTCAAAAATAAGTAAAAACATCTAAATAAACTTTTTAAAGAAACTACTACTTGCCGAATCTTGCTCTAGTATGAAAGAATATCCATACTTATCTGAAAAGCTTATTAAAATACCCCTTCTCTCTTCTAGCCTCCTATCTGCGTGAAGCCAAATTTTCTTCATATTCTTCAATGCAAATTCACAATACAGCAAATGCAAAATCCAGCAATCTTCTTTTTTTTTTAAAAAATTTTTTTTCAACGTTTTTTATTTATTTCTGGGACAGAGAGAGACAGAGCATGAACGGGGGAGGGGCAGAGAGAGAGGGAGACACAGAATCGGAAGCAGGCTCCAGGCTCCGAGCCATCAGCCCAGAGCCTGACGCGGGGCTCGAACTCACGGACCGCGAGATCGTGACCTGGCTGAAGTCGGACGCTTAACCGACTGCGCCACCCAGGCGCCCCAAAATCCAGCAATCTTCTAACCCAAACTAATGATACTCGCAAAAATACAAAACCATGCCACTTTTCTAAGTTATTTTGGGGTTTGGAAAATAATCATTTTTCATAAATAATATATTCTTTATGTTAAACATAATGAATTTATTATCGTGACAATAAAATTATGTTTCAATCTTTCACTTTCTAATACAGTGATATTGATACTTAGGAAGATGTATCAATGTTTCTAATGTGGTCCATTAAATACACGGAACTCACATAAACAAAAGCTGTTCCGGGTTCTTAAACTGCTCATAAGCTTTAATAGTAGTCATATCTCTGGGGATGAGATGGGAAGAAACTTTCACTTTCTACCACACAGTTTTGTAACTGTCTATTTTGAGTACATGTTGTTTTTTAAATTGGGGTAAAATCCAAAATACTCAAAAAGAATATATAGACAAATATATTTATTGACACACAACGTTCAAGACACAATGAAATAGAAAAGCTGGTCATATTTTTTTACATCTTCCCCCCGTGATAAATATCATTGGTCACATCTTATTTATTTAAAATAGCTTCAGAGATTTATAATGTATGCTATCATTCCATTTTCTTTAAAACAACAACAAAAAAATTACAGAGCACCTGGGTGGCTCAGTCACTTAAGCATTCAACTCTTGATTTAGGCTCAGGCCATGATCTCACAGTCATGGGATCGAGCCCCACATGGGGCTCTGCACTGGGCGTGGAACCTGCTTAAGATTCTCCCTCTCCCTGTGCCCCTCCCTAACTCGTGCATGCGCTTCCTCAAAAGAATAAAATAAAAATAATTTTTTTTTAATGTTATTTATTTTTGAGAAAGAGAGAGAAAGAGACAGACTGTGAGCAGGGGAGGGGCCAAGAGAGAGGGAGACACAGAATCCGAAGCAGGCGCCAGGCTCTGAGCCGTCAGCACGCGGAGCTCAAACCCACAAACCGTGAGATCATGACCTAAGCCAAAGTCCGGCGCTTAACCGACTGAGCCACCCAGGTGCCCCTAAAATAAAAATAATTTTTAAAAAATTTCAATCTAAAAAAATCTCAAGGAACATACCCAAACTATTAGCTAACAGGGGTTATGCCCTCTGGGTCTGTTTGCTACAGAAAATTTGGGGGTTTTTTTTCTCTTCGTTTTTTAGTATTTTCTACTGTTACATCCAAAGCAAATATAAAAAATAGTTCCCCCCAAAAGTCACATAAAACATTCATCTCCAAAAATCAAAACAAACCAAAATAACAAACAGAAAGAAACGCACGGCTGTAAGACAAGCCCAAGCATAAAACAGGAGGTTCGGTTCCCTAGCCTCGCCCATTATACACACAGCCACCAACAAAAGAGAGGCTAATCGGGCCTGCGGTAAGGAGCAGGCCCAAGCTGGCAGGGGTCAGCCGGGAGGGAAGACGGGTTACCCCTGACAAGCACCACCAAAAGCACCCCCAGATCAGTTACCTTTCCAGGTTGTAATATTCAAGCCACATGTTGGCATACTTGGCGTTCCCTTTGGTCATGATGCTGTCCCAGAGTTCCCGAGCTTTCTGCATGTTATTGCACAGTCGAGCCTGAAACGCATTAATGGGCTCCGTTAGGAAAGAGTCAAACCTTACCGACGTTGGCACCCATAGCAAAACACACCTCAAACAGACAGGCTTTAAAAACCCCCCACTAACTGTGCATGTGACGTAACTCCCTGGACATTCCCAGCCACCTTCCACGGCGACGGGCTCGGCTCAACCACTCCAGCCTCTCCAAGGGGACAAGCCTCTAGCTGCCTGCCTAACCTATTTGAGAGCAAAGAGCAGGAGCCCACAGGTACTTACGACAGAACTAGCTAGACAACTGTGTTTTATTTTTATCAAGCTGAACTACGAGTGTTTAATCTGAGGTAATGCGGAGAAAGAAAGACTGCTCTAGGAGGAGGCCCCCTGCTGTGCCACTTGGGCAAATGAACCTCTGTGTGAACCCGACGGACATCCGTTTCTTTGACCTGACCCCTCTCAGAAACTAAAATGTGCTTCGAACTTCACAATTCTGGAAGTGCCTGGGGGGCTCAGTCGGTTAAGCGTCCGACTGCGGCTCAGGTGATGATCTCGCGGTTCGTGGGTTCGAGCCCTGCATCGGGCTCTGTGCTGACAGCTCGGAGCCTGGAGCCCGCTTCAGACTCTGTGTCTCCCTCTCTCTCTCTGCCCCTCCCCCGCTCTCTCCCTCTCTTTCTCTCTCTCTCTCTCTCTCTCTCAAAAATAAACATAATAAATATATGTTAAAAAAAAAAAAAAAAAAGAATTTCACAGTTCTGTGAGCCGATCAAGGGCGGGTTCCGTATCTTCTTGATTCGGGGTCCTTGGTCCAACAGGAACACTCAATTCACTGTGTCCCCTAATTGTCCGTCAAACTCCTGTCTCCTACACGAGATGAGAGCCTTAGGAGCACGAGGCAGGTCTACCTCCCCAGCACACAGTGAAACACCTGGCGAACAGTCCACACCGGTACAGCCTGACGAACAAGGCACTGAGGGACGGAGGCAAGAGGTGCAGAGTGATGGGCGTTCCAATGTCCGCCGCATAGCTTCTTAACTGCGTGCCAGTGTTTTCTCTAAGGTGTAAGTGAATGCGCACCGAGCTAGATATGTAACAGAGATCCTTACAGACCCTGGACCATCACCTAAGACTCGGACTCAACTTTAGCCACATTAACGACACACACGTCCCTCAAAGCGGGCTGGAACCGACAGGCGTGTCGGAGACGTTTACCTCAATCCTAGCCCAGTTCTGCATGATCATGCAGCTTGGATCTCCGCTCTCATTGAAACCTGTAAGAACAGACTTAGTCAAAATCAGAAATCAGTTTAGAGGCCCGGAGCCTCTGACTGAGAAGGCACATCCACCACGAACAGGAGACGAGCGGAAAAGGGAACAGGTCGAAGCCACACTTACGCTCCTCCACCTCCTGCTTCAGATACTCCAAGGCGCGAGTGAACGCAGACCTCAGCTCTTCCAGCTCTTTACTGGAGTCTGTCAGAAATTGCAAAAGAGGCTTGGCTTCGTGAAACCACATACCGTGTCTTTTTTTATCTTTTAAATCCCACAGTGAAGCTCCTGGGAGCCTGCTGTGCATCTGGCATCAGCTCCTGCCCTCATCACATAGCTGGGGAGAAAGGCTACAACAGCACACATCACGGACAGCACAACAAAGGTGAGCACAGGGTGCCGCGTGTGGGACCCCAGCAGAGGGGGTCTCGCCCAGCTGGGAGAAGGGCTGAAGGCCACCTGCATGAGTGCAAGTCAGGGGTTTCTGATGCTTTTTTTTTTTTTTTTTTTTTTTTTTTGAGGAGAAAAGGGAAGAAGGCAGGGGATCCCACAGAGATTCAAAGATTTCAAAGACATACAGGAGTCCTATCTAAAGAACTATTTAGGATCTACAGAAGGGAGAGAGGAGAGAAATGAGACTAAAGAGGCTGGCAGGAGCCAGAATAAAAGAGAAGGACCTTAACTCTCTTCCTTTACAACTCACAGCAGGACTTGTTAGAAGACTTCAATAGCCAACATTTCTGGGGGCAAACAGTTACCAGTGGCTGGTCTACATCATTTGCCTAATCATGATGTATCTGGGCAACCTGGGACATCTCAGCAAAACGTATGTTGAGAAAAAAGTCAGAACCGCATCTGACACACGAATTGAAATACCTTGTTTGAAATCAACCCTTCTCCTCAGGTAATCAAGGTACGCCTGCCAAATTTCCACATAATCGGTGGCCTGAATGAAGCCGGCACTCAAAGCTTTCTCGAAGGTCGCTGGAATTGAAGAAAAAGCCAGGATTTGTTACCAATTCAAAAAGAAGCTGATATAAGTTCTCGAGACTGTTACAAAAACCTCTACTGACTATCAGATACTGTATGACTTAAAACAATAATGACAGGATACAACAAAGTGAAGTGAGCTAGAGAGACATGTTCAAAAGAAAAGCTACTACAGGATTTGGACCGTGTTCTAAAAGGGGTAAATTCCACACGATGTCCTACACTAAGAGAATTCCAGGCCAAGTCAGATTGGAGAGAAGACCCAAATTCTTGGAAAATCACAAAGAATGTCAGCATTCTTTGGCTCTGAGAAGACAAAAACACAACCAAGTTATCTCCCACTTAGGGCCTTTTTTGTCACTAATACCCAATATCCCAAACTCAACACCCAGGGAAAGGCTGACCTAATGACTCTGTGACAGCTATCTTTCTGGCTTGGAACAGAAAGTTTAAGAGTCTTCCCACAAAAACATTCGCACCGGAAATCACTTGATGGTCAACTCCGTGTCTTTCCATGGCCAAGAGGTAACGGCTCCACAGGGCAACTGTCCAGGGGCAGTTTCTCACGGCACGATTATGTACAGATAAAACCAAATCCTTTACTTTCAGCTGCCGATCCTATGATAAAGAAGTTCACAGTGAGGAGATAAAATGCTACTGTTACAGGCTTCACCATCCACGAGACCTTTCCAGCACGACCAGCTGACAAAAGAAATTTCCTTAGAAATTCTCGTGACTGGTCTCTTCGACAAAAAAATCGCAAAGGGGAATTGAGGAGAGGGGAGACCAGACATGAAAACAGCTTTAGGGGATATCGGCCTATGCGCGTGGATGGACCCAGTTTGCACCCTGACTCAAATCTTTCATACGCACATACCGACGTACTCGCCAGTGAGATGTGACTTCTGGATCTGCTTCACATGGAAGGGGGAAGAAGGTAAGCACACAGATGGAACTAGACTAGTGCCGTGAGTTAACTGTTGAAGCTGGGTGACGGCACGCCAGGTTCCGCCCTTCCTCGTCTATGTGCCAGGTGTACATTTTCTCCAGAACACAAAGTGAAAAGAAAAACATTGGTGTCGCGAAGCCCTCGACAGGAAAACCGTGCCCATTTTTTCCCACAGTTAGCGTGATCAGTCTGATGGGACTTGAAACAGCAGAACCTCACGGGTTGGCCAACAGGGCGAAAGGAAGATGAGGGAAAGGGGAGAGCGCAGAGAGGAGCAGCACACGGCTGACTCCCGGCGCCCTGGCTGAGTTCCTTTGCGTAGATTCTCAATCGGTAAAAAGGAAACGAAGTTAGAACAAGTCAGGTCGTCTTACTAGGTACTGACTGTAGCGGATCCACAAATCTGGGACGAGGCAGTTCTCGACCAGGGCGCGCTCGAAGATCAACTGGACGCGAGCAGGGTCGCCGATTTTCATCTCAAAATCGATGTACGCCTGATATTCGGCCAGTCTGGGTGCCTCTGCTTGCAACTAGGGAAGGCGGGGGAAGCACAACGAGGTCGAGATGCGCTACTCGACACCGGGAGGAAGCACAACACATCTTCATATTCAATCCTGGCAAGACTGGCTACGTCAATCGGAATCACCAATCCCCACCCCGGGTACCTCCGCAACCTGACCGGCAGAGTGAGGGTCCGGGGTGCCTCTCCACGGCAACGGTTACAAAGACTCCATCAACCCTTTCCCGGACCCATCCCTAGGCCACAGGATTTCTGATGAGAGCATCCACCAGAAACCAAATGAAGGAGAAACACCTTTGCCCATGACCACGGCTAGCCATCGCTCCAAAGAAGTCCCTTCCTTGGCCTACTGAGCGAGTGGGGCACTTCGGTGCCGTGAGGCACTTCAGGTTTCTCATCCCACATACCAGCTCCCGCCGGGACGCAGGCACAGGCAGAAAAGGGAAGACACGAGGCCGAATGCTGACTGCTCCAAAGACCAACAGTCCGAATTCTTTTCAGACAAAAACCTTATTCAACTTCGCTTTTCAGCCACCCTCTGCTGAAGATCCTAACATCAAACTGGATGAGGATTTCACCAATGACGCTTTGAGAAACACAACCACCTCCAATCATTTACATGTGAAAAAGGGAGACAGAGCACACGCGGGCCAGCAGGAGAGCACGCACGCTCTGAACATAGAAAGAGGGTGTTGCAGAGAGCCTCGGTTTCTAGTTGTAATGACAAACTAGTTACGCAGGCAGACTGCCACTGAAAACAACTTAAAATTGCTGGATTCAATATGAAAAACGTCTTGAAAAACATCAGCAAACCGGCAAAGAAACAAGAAATACTAAGAACAGAATCTAAGTGAAGGTTAAGCCTTTGCTGGTGTAAGATCTATTAAGGATGTGATCTTCACAATGAGGTGTCATTATTACCCCCTTACATTCAAGGCGACCGATACACAAGGCGGCTAAGAACGAAGTCTGAGAGCTAGTAACTGGCTAACATTCAAACTCGAGGTAGCCTGGCTCTCAAAGTCTCTGTCCTTACTATGCCACAAGATACCAAAAACAGAGCCAAGAAGCCCAACTAACCCCCAAAAGGATAAATACAAAGATATCCACCCCTGAACCTACTGTAATGAAATTACAGGACATCAAACAAAACCAAAGAGATCTTAAAATGGGCCAGAGAAAAAACAAGGATTGGCATCCAAGAAGCTGACTTCTTAACAGCCAATGACAGAAGCAAGACAGGAGACGTAACTGTCAGTCGAGAATTCTACATCCTGAGAAATGAACTTTCAAGGAGACCAAAGTGAAAGACCTTGTCAAATTAAAACTGAGACCATCTGTCACCAGCAAATATCCAGTGCAGGAGACTCTCAAAGGGTATATCTGAAGCAAAAAAAAAAAAAGATCCCAGATGAAAGCTCTAGGATGCAAGACGGGAAAAAGAGCAAAGAAAAACGGGAAATGCACATAAGTGAATGCAGACAGGGTGGGGCTGTATAATGCAAGATTAACAAGGATGCCTCTCAGGTCAAACAAAAAGACAAGAAATACAAGAACACAAGAGCGTAAGTCTGAGACATGGTAAATGAAGCTGAAAGTATCCTAAGGCCAAGAAAGGCTGAAAAACACCACTTACAGACAATCTTATGGTCAAGAAAACAAAAGCCAAATACTATGGTCAACACAGAAAATCCAAAAGAATCAATAAATCATTGATAAGAATTTATAAAGAAAACAGACAAAAATTAATATAGAAAACAAAAATAAATTTATACAATTTTACAGAAAGACACAGCCTAAATAGCAAAGACCTATAAACCACGTTCATAGATTGGAAGACTCAGAATTTTAAAGATGTATATTCTTCCCCACATTGATCTACAGAGAAAATGTAATTGCAACAACAAAAAAAATTCAACAGCTTTTTAAATAAAATTTGAAAAGCTGATTCTATTCAACAGAAGCAGTAAGAACTAAAACAGGGGTGCCTGGGTGGCTCTATCAGTTAAGCGTCCAACACTTGATTTTGGCTCAGGTCATGATCTCACAGTTTGTGGGTTTGAGCCCTGCATCAGGTTTTGTGCTGGCAGTGTGGAGCCTGCTTGGGATTCTCTCTCTCCCTCTCTCTTTGCCCCTCCCCTGCTCGCACGCTCTGTCTCTATCTCAAAATAAACAAATAAACTTAATAAATAAATAACATTTATTTAAAAAAAAAAGGGACTAAAGAAAGACAAAACACTCTTGAAGAGGAACAACATGGGTGGGATTCATGTCACCTACGAGCAAAATTTATAAAACTATCAGTATTATGATAGTATAATATAAACCAGTGGGGCAGAATAGAAAGCCCAGAAACAGATACACAAATGGAGAGCTAATCTATGACAGATGTGGGCCGGCACATCAACGAGGGAAAGATGGAATGATCAAAATTGGTGCTGGAAAACTGGTTCTCATATGGAAAAATGAAACTGGACCCCGTCTCATGCTATATGCAAAAATCAATTCCATACGAAGATCTAAACGTGAAACACACAACTATAAACTTTCAGAAGAAAACAGAGCTAAGAACAGCCATGAGCTTGGAACATGGAGAGATTTCTTAAGCGTAACAAAAGCGCAAACTGTAAGATAAAGAATGATAAATCCAATTAGAGTAAAATTAAGAACCAGTCATCAAAAGATGCCATTAAACACCTTGAAAAGACAAATCACAAACTTGGGGGAAGTTTCTGCGATACATACAACCAAAAGTAAGGATTAAGATCTGAGGTTCCTCCGAATTAATTAAAAAAAACACAAATGAAAGGGAAATGAGTCACAGACTTCAACAGGTACCTCACAAAAAAGGAAACCTGAATACCAACAGATGTGAAAAAATGCTCAACTTTAGTAGTAACCAGGGAAATGCGAATTAAAGCTACAACTCAGATCCATCAGAACGGGTAAAATTTGAGTATGTCGATATCCAAGGCTGGTGAGGGCGACGAGAACCCCGAGTTCGCTGAGAACCCCCGCTAGGAGCGTCAGCCGATGACGCGGAAAACAGTCCCGCAGGACGGGACGATCCAGCAATTCCATTCCTAGGTGCACGCTCTGGAGGAACTCTCCTCACACGTGTACCAAGAGATACATCCAAGAACGGTCGGAAACATGCTGCTCCTCCTAGCAAAACGCGGGAAAGCGACCCAACTACCTAGGAACACGAGTCAACAAATCGAGGCACACACATACACAACTCAATAGCCGTGGAAACAAACGGACTATACTTATCAACACGGGTACAACCCAAAAACATGGTCGATGAAAGAAAATACACAGCACGATTCCATTATAGAAAAGCTCAAAAAACAAGCAAAATTAAACAATACGTTAATCAAAGGTATGTTCGTAGATTGTAAAACTATAAAGAAAAGCGAGGGAATGATTATCACAAAAGTCAGGAAAGTGATTACCTCTCGGGAGAGGGAAGAGGAAGCAATCGGAGAGGGGCACATAGGAGACTTCTAAGGTACTGGCAATGTTCTATTTCTTAACCTGGGTGGTGGGTACATGGACGTTCACTTTATTATTAGGATGTAAACTGCACGTGCACATTTATACACTCTACATATTTCACAACAAAACAGATTTTAAAGATACTGCTTTATTTGCAACTATCGATCAGGGTAAAGTTTGTAGGGACGCGTTTACCGTAAAAGAGGCCAACACTTACCAGCGCTTCTTCATAGGGTTTGTATTTCTCCAGCTGCTGCAGTGCTTTGTTATAGTTCTGAATTACCGACTCCGGTATTGGGTCTTCTGACCATTCTTCATACTCTGCAAATGTTGCCTCCATATCTATTGAAAGATGGATTCAGCCCCGTAGGTCTTGCCATGGGTTTTATCAACCCAACCAGAGATGAAACCACGAGACTCGGATGTTGCTAGCCCCTCCCACATCAGCGGCCACAACAGCTCTTAGGATCGGATCCTCTACTGGGCCCGGACTTGACCTTAAGATTCTGTCTCAAGGCAATTCCCCAAGCAGCCCTACCAACTAACTAAGCAGTTAAGTCAATAACAGCAACACTCACCCACTGATTCCTATGTTCTAATACTCTCCATCCACTAACTCATTTGATCCTCACAACTCTATGGAATAGGTTCTATCGTGATCCCCATTTTGCAGATGAGGAAACGCAAGCAGAGAGTTACATCAAATGGTAGAGCAAGGCCTTGAGCCAGGCAGTAAGGCTCAAGGTCATGTTCTACTCACTGGGCTGCGCCATGTCACAGTGGTACATGAGGGGACACCTACAAGCCACTGAGTTCTAGGCTTTTCTGCGTATCGCCCAAGGATTCAACTGGAAAGCCAGCCATTTTATAAATCTGTCAAATCAAATCCAAATAAACCGTGACGTGAAAAGAGAAATCATGCCTGCGCTCAAGCAGTTATCCAGAAGTGCCAGGGGTTGGCAACGCGTAACCAGGCCTAGGGAACAGATAAGATGGAAGCACCAAACTCTTCCCATGCCCAGAAAAATCCTCCAGGTGCCGCTCACACTCAATACCAGAGCTTCAAGGGCTTGGCTTACCAAAATATATTTACCCAAAAAGGAAAATCCTTACCAAACCCCCAAGAAATTCAGATGGGAACACTTCCAGTCAACAGTGCTCCTGAACCAAATCACACCCCTCCCCCCCCCCCCGGAAGAATGATAGAAGCCTGTGGAAAATCCCCATTCTGATACCGAAGAGATTACTCCTAAAGAGAAAATGTTCACAATGGAACCATTACTCAACAAAGCTTCCCCAGAAAATATAGGGGGTCAGCTTCCCTACCCATTATAGTGACCCCACCTCTCCACCAACAACGTCTTAACATAGGAAACTGAGTCGGGAAGTCTGCCGCTGACCCTCAGAATCCTCTTGAACATTAACAATTCAAGGTATATTTTTACCAAAACACAGTGGCACTGTCCAGTGAGAGCAAGAACACCAGCGACATTTGCCTCACAGGATGCTAGGAAAGGACTAATTACAGGACAGACCCCCAGGCATTTTAAAAACCACGGAGGAAGCGCCGCGCCGGCTACTGACATGTCGGTTTCTCTTACCAAAGAGTGGAATCGCCAACTGTCGCCGGAAGAGACTGTGGACTTTCTCCAGCTGTGAATCAAAGGTTTGTTCCCGGTCAAAAGGGGAAAGGAAGCCAGCTATGGGCTAAAGAAGCAAATGTGTAGTAAATTACAAACTTTTTGGTTCTTCCTACTTCAAAAAATATTTCAACAAGTTTTTAGTTGAAAGTAAAAAACTGTTTCTGACCTCTTATGCATGAGGTATTGTGACAAACGTTGCAAGGGATTCAAAAATAAACTGGTCTCTGCTACTAAGTGTTTAAGATGGAGTGAAAAGCAAAAAGGAATATAAGAAACGCGTACACGGACTATATTCTATACAAATGACTACCACGGGGCCGAATGGAGACATCACAGAAGTATCACTGGTATCGAAGTCCCGTGGCTGGCTTTATTTAAGCTGGTTTTGGAGGCTGCGGTTCGTTATGAAGGGAGGAGATCGGGAAGGACTCCCGAGGGAGCTGGCACCTGGGGTGCATCTGCAGGCTCTCCGGACGTAGCAAGAGAGAAGGAACGGCGTGGAAACAGGGGACGGCAAGCCCGAGTGTCGAGGGGGGACTGCGGGAGCAGGGCCCACGCAGGGCCGGGTCAGCCAAAGGCGTTGGCCCTGATGCCTCAGTCGGGGTGAGCTAGAGGCACCGCTGCAGGCTCTTCAATAGGGATGTCACCAAGAAGGGAGAGCGCCACTTTAGTAATGACCTAACTGCCGGCGGGCTCCGCTAACTACCAACACTAACTCTGTGCATACACACACACAGGGGAGAGGGGACACTGGGAGGGGCTGTAAAATCCTGTAAATGAGAGTTTAAAAAATCTAATTATGATGGGGTCAAATCTCTTGCAGTTACTATTGGACACGACACATACACACATACATATATATATGTATGTGTATATGTGCACATATATACGTGTGTGTATATGTGTGTGTGTGTGTGTATGTGTGTGTATATGTATGTATGTGTGTGTGTGTGTGTGTGTTTTAGAGTGACGTGGTTATTCTTGTGTATTCACCTGGAACCAGTAACTGAAATAGTAATATTTTTAAACATCAGGAAAAAATCATAGGGTCATTTGCTTTTCAGTCCAACAAATCATTCTTGCTATTCCACAAAGACTACCGATTTACTCTAATGCTCACCCACTAGGGGACTGGCAAAGACCATTTTGTTAGCGGTGTTCCTCCAAGACCACTTACAAAGAGCCCCTACTGTTCAAAGGCAAGCACTGGGCCCAGAGACGGGGGCACTCACCCGGGCAGCTTCCACAATCGCACTTTCAAACTCCCGGTAAGCCTCCCAGATGGCGAGTCCTTTGGTCATATGTAAGCCAACCGACGAGAGTGCCCTTTCAAACACAGAGCGGACTTTCTCAAGGCCACCTTTCTGCCCAATCCCACCGACTGAGTACTGGCCGTACTCGAGCCAGATGTTAGGACCTAAGAAGAAGTGTTCTAATCAGTTCAGGATATGAAATACCCAAATATCAAAACTTTTGTTCTGATGCATCGCAAAATAAACATGCCCACCAAAACAGTACAAATTCATATAAAATGTTAACGGAACATCAACGAGCATCCCAACTTACATATGATGCTAATACTGCAGCTCAAAAAGAAGTGTATCTTAAACCATGTTCCTACTAGGTTTCGATTATCGAGTTTTACTTCAAAAACAGAATATGCCAGGAGGTAATATGTAATACGACTGTGATTATAAAGCTTATTTATTAAAACTGAAGGAATCCACTAACAGAGTTTAACGAAAATAGTTACGAATCTGAGTCAACTTTCAGAAAGATCGCAAAGCCCAGAATTTTTTAACTTTTGAACACCGATTCCTTTTTAAACCTACTCTTTGAAGTGAAAGAACAAATTAAAAGCACCAATCCTGTCACCAGAAGTCTGTATTTTAAGTCTCCAGGTGTAATGATGTTTACACAGCAACAACAGAAAAGACCTGGTGGCCCTGGGTTTTTTTCCCACTTTCTCTTTACACTTTTCATATACTCACCCGTGCTGCTTTTAAGAGCAGACTGATGAACTAAACTCTTCAGAAAGGCAGTGATTCTTATGGCACACATTTTGCCCACTAAGTCACTTTTCAAAGACCTGAAAATAATTTCCCGGGCCTGTGCTAACGAACCTTGTAAAATAAAAACACTTAAAAAATAAAGAAGCCTATGTGAGAATTACTGTACGTTTTCCCAAGGCTTGCTTTTTCGCTGAAACGGGTTTATTTCAAAGACCTCAGCCAAAGTTCGTCAGCTACTCTGTTTTAGTTCACCAGTACCGAGCTTCTATACAGGCTGCAAAAGAAAAAAGGAAAAGAGGGGCGCCCAGCTGACTCCATCAGAAGAGCATGTGACTCTTGATCCTGGGGTTATGAGTTTGAGCCCCACGTGGGGTGTAGAGATCACTTTAAAAAATAAAATCTTGGGGCGCCTGGGGGGCTCAGTCGGTTGAGCGTCCGACTTCGGCTCAGGTCACGATCTCACGGTCCGTGAGTTCCAGCCCCGCGTCAGGCTCTGTGCTGACGGCTCAGAGCCTGGAGCCTGTTTCAGATTCTGTGTCTCCCTCTCTCTCTGACCCTCCCCCGTTCATGCTCTGTCTCTCTCTGTCTCAAAAATTAATAAACGTTAAAAATATGTAAATAAATAATAAAATCTTTAAAAAAAAAAAAAAAAAAAAAAGGAAAAGAGCAGCTCTTGGAGCAGAAGCCCTTGGTGATGGTTGAGTCATGTCTACAGATGGTCTATGAAACAGCTCATCCTCTGAAGAGAAGGGAAGGGAATTTTCAATAGATTACCTCACAACTCCTCCCAATATTTAAGCAATCTAAAAAGGTGTAAAAATTATAAGTAGTATTTTAAACTCAGAAAACCCAAGGGTACAGGGTCCACAATAATTACGAGAAGCAAATAATGAGTCACTGGACTCCAGGTTCCAAAGCAGGGCATGAAGCCCCTGCACGAGGCCTTCTCCAAAGACCAAGGAACCCGATTTTCAAAATCATCAAAGAGCCAAAGGGCCACAGGCATACTCTGTTACTGGCGCACTGAACGCCTCCCAGATGGTCTGAAATCGGAGTACGTGCATCTTCAAATGTGCAAAACACAATTAAAAACTAGGAAGCAGACCAAAGTGGCTTCACAGTGGTTTCTGAACATTCACAAAACATGTGACACAACTTCCACGTTCTAAAGCTCCTGAAAACAACAAAAAAGCCCTGTGGGTCCCCATTCAAAACTACTTTGAGACACATAATCTGGGGCACCTGGGTGGCTCAGTCGGTGGGGGGTCCCACTTCGGCTCAGGTAATGATCTCACAGTTCGTGAGTTCGAGCCCCACATCCGGCTCGCTGCTGTTAGCACCGAGCCCCCTTCAGATCCTCTGTTCTCCCCTCTCGGCCTCTCACCCCCTTGCTCTCTCTCAAAAATAAATAAAACATTAAAAAAAGAGAGAGAGAGACAGAGAGACAGACATAATCTAAGAAGCACAGTTATCCAGCTTCCTGACCCCCAGCAGCCCTGAAGCAGTTGGGGAAAAGGAAGGCGCGCTGACTTCAGCACTAAGTGGCAATGGAGGCCGGACAGCCGGAATGACTACAAACCATAAAGGACCTAAAAACATCACAGTCTGGGCAGAGACAAAAGATCCCTGGAGAAAAAGAGCCGGTGCTGTTAAGGACGACTCTGAGACCTTAACAAAGGGGTAACAGGATCATCAGAAAACATGGGACCATCATGCCTTAAGAGCTGTCAAGAGATTCTAAGAAGCCACAGGGGCAGCATCAGAACAGAGACACAAGTATAGCTTCTAGAAGTGCATGTGGTATAATTTCATATTCCCCAAACACCTGTAATTTTCAGTATCCAGATTATAAAAACTGAAAATTGATCAATTCTTTTTGGCTGGTAAAAAGGTACGTGAAAGGTCCTCTCCCTCAGGGCAGCCTACAGTCCACACACCCACGCTTCTCACAAGGGGAGATGCCCACGGCGGGAAGTGGGGAAAATCACACATGGAAGAAAGATGTTTAATTTAAAAGAGGGAAAGGTGGGGGCGCCTGGGTGGCTCGGCCAATTGGGTGACCTGATTTTGGCTCGGGTCACGGTCTCGCAGTTCATGAGTTCAAGCCCCGCATCGGGCTCTGCGCTGTCAGCATGGAGCCAACTTGGGATCCTGCCTCTGCTCCCACTGGGGTTCTCTCATGCACACGCACTCTCTCTCTCTCAAAATAAATAAAAACGTAAAAAATAAAAAAAATGGGGGCACCTGGGTGGCTTAGTCGGTTAAGCATTTGACTTCAGCCTAGGTCATGATCTTGCCGTTCCTGAGTTCGAGCCCCACGTCGGGCTCTGTGCCGACAGCTCAGAGCCTGGAGCCTGCTTTGGTTTCTGTGTCTCCCTCTCTCTCTCTCTACCCCTTCCCGACTCGTGCGCAAGTGCGCACCCTCTCTCTCTCTCTCAAAAGTAAATAAACCTTAAAAAACGATTTTAATAAATAAACAATAAGTAAATAAATAAAACATTCTGTCCAAAACAATCCAAACAACCCATTCAATGTGTAAAAGTCATCTGGAAATACCACGTAAGTTCTCCCCGCCAGAAAAGTGCCAGGTGTAACTATATTCATTATCTTGCTAGAAATATTTCTTCCACTTGCGTTTGAAAACCAAATATCCTCAAATGACAACCACAGACGATGAGAACGATGAGCAAACTCCAATCCTTCTAACTGCTAGACTAACGCTCTCCTTCCTGAGCAGTGACACCTCACAGTACGGTCCAGGGCAGGAGAGGCCGCCGCTGGGTGACGCTGCAGACGCCTCGAAGAAGCGCACGGGGAACTTACAAATGTAATCCTTCACAGCTTTCTCAAAGAGGTCGTACACGTGCTCTCTGTCCAGGCCGTCCAGAGCCATGCTGATCTCGTCATGCAGCCACTCCAGCCAGAGCTCTGCAAGACAACAGCACCTCCTGCGTCACCATCTCCTTCACCAAAGGGCAGGACGAAAGCAGGGACTTTACTGCCAGTCACGGGCACACAAACATCTCACCCATCTTATACAGCCTGGTACAGTTCGCAGAAATTCCATTCTTAAAGCCTGTACCAAGCACATAGAAGGTTTATGCTTCCAAATCAAATAATTAGAAACATAATATCCTACACCTATTGGGCATTTTATACTCTGCAAAGTACTTACATATATTTCCCGTTTAATCTTTGTCAAAATTCTGTAGGTGACAGTAATAATAATTAATAAAAATGGCATCTAAGCATTGACAACACACTAAGGTATCTGTGAAGTGTTGTGCACAGAACACCTCTTCCAACCCACGTACTATAAGGCAGAAACTATTATCAGCCCCATTTTACTGCTGGGAAAACTGAGTCTTAAAACATTTACTTAATTCACTTAAGGTCACCCAGCAGTAAGACGTACAGCCAGGAATGAACCTCAGCGATCTGATTTCAGTTTCCGTACTCGGCAGTTATGCTTTCGGGGCAGGGAGAGCTGGATCTGGGACCAGAGTTTTCCAACTCCTCCCTAAAATATCCATTACGAACATTCGTGAAGACTGAACCACAAAGATGCACGGTTTAATTATGTTTCAAATAAGCAAGTAAGTATAAATAACCTAAATGCCCAACGATCCTGTAACAAACAAGGTATAAAACATTTACACTAAAAACTGTTTATAATGGGTGGCTGGGTGACTCAGTCGGTTACACATCAGACTCTTGATTTCAGCTGAGATCATAATCTCACGGTTTGGTTCGTGAGTTCAAGCCCCACATCGGGCTCTGTGCTGTCAGCTCGGGATTTCCCTCCCCTCTCTCTCTGCCCCTCCCCTGCTCACGCTATCTCAAAATAAATAAATAAAATCTTAAAAACTGTTTATAAAAGTTTAATTGTGATACATTTACAATTATCTAGTTCTGAGAGAATGGATTAAATACACAAATACTGGAATGGGAAACACAAAGATGCGGGAAAAGTTTAATTGCATAAAAAGTTTTCATCGTGGTATAGGATTAAAAAAAAACAACAACTCAGGATCCGAAACGTGGGTCAGTATTGCATGATCACGACTATGTTTCGAAAAAAACCACAAGACGAGAAACTAGAAATCCCTGACACTGGCTGATGGGCTTTCTTCTTCCCACTTTATTTCTATGTTCCAAATGTTCTGTAAGGCACACCTCCCATTGAAACACGAATGTGTATCCTGCACTCCCGTTTTTATCAAAGCAGCCTGACCGCTGAAGCATTACCTTCAGTCAAAGGAAAGATCTCACTCATCTTCTGGCGAGCCATCCTCACTTTGGTGAGCTCGCCTTCCAGCCGGAGCAGCCGGATCAGGTCCACGTGGCAGTTGTAGTCATAGACGTTGATAGAGAGCTAAAAGGAGAACACCACAAGGTGAAATTTAGTATGCCATCATCAAAATAACTCAGCATTCTTCACCACCGGTTAGGAGGCACATGTCTGCTTACAGACCAAATACATGGGCCATCTGGGAGAGCCAAGGAAACAACAATGTAACATTTACCCCCAGGAAGAGGAAGAAAAATCAATGAATGAGGCTTTCTCTAATCAACACAAAGCTCTCCCAATCTGTTCCAGTCCCTATCAGAAAGCAGCTGGGTTCTCTCTGAAACACAAGAACGTTCTGATGAAAGGAAAAAATAAATACCAAGTGTGACCTCAGGCAACTTATTAATTCTTCTAAGCCTCCAGTGTTTCACCTGTAAAACAGAGACACCACTAAGGTCTACTCCATAAAGTTCTTGCAAGGATTTTACTGTCTTTATTTTAATTTTTTTTTTAAGTAATCTCTATACCCAACATGGGGCTCAAACTCACAACCCCGAGATTAAGAGTCAACTGAGCCAGCCAGGTGCCCCTCTTGCAAGGATTTTAAAAGGTGCTTCATAACATGGTTTAGCACATGCCAGGTATGTAGGTTAAGAGCTCTTTTACTAAACAAACAAAAACACCTACTGCGAAATGAAAATGAAATGAAAATCCCTACTGCGAGGAACAAGAATGGCAACACCTGTTGAAGCTGAGTGACAGGTACATAGAGACTTGTTTTTATACTTGAAACTTTTCAAACTCAAAGTTAAAACAAATCAAAATCGCTTAAATAGCTATCAGACATCTGAGACCACAGCAAACTAAAAGAATTTGCCGCCAGCAGACTGACTCTTAAGGATAACAAAAGGAAATGATAAATCTTGGAGCACCAGGAAGGGAGAGGGAACAAAAGTATAGAAATACGAGCAATGAGTTTTCTAAATTGTATGTGATAACTGAAACAAAACTTTCAAGGACATCTGATACCCAAAACAATGATATTTAAAAGTAGGGATGGTAAAGGGACTTAAAGGGAAAGATTTCCACTCATTGGTAGAACAAATACCATGTAAGTTAAACTGTAATACCCAAGGCAACCACCAAGAAACTATACAAAGCAATATACTAAAAATCATTGCAAATAAATCAAGATGGAATATTAAAAGATGTTCAAGTAACTCACAGGAAGGCAAGAATAAAGATACAAAAAAAAAAAAAAAAAAAAACAGAGGAAACAAACAAAATAATAAAATGCCAGGCCATCTGACCTAACATATCATTAGACCTAACATATCAACACCTATCTTAATGTTTATGGTCTCAATATACTAATTAATAAGGCAAAGAATGCAGAGCAGATAAAAACACAACCCTTGTAAGAAACTCACTTCAAATTCAAGGACATAGGCAGGCTGAAAGGAAAAGGATGGAAAAAGATATACCATGTAAACATTAGTCCAAAAACAGCAGAAGTGGCTATGTTAATATCACATAAAGCGGACTTTAGAGAAAATTACCAAGGATAAAAATGGACACTGCAGGGGCACCTGGCTGGCTCAGTCAGTGGAGTGCATGACTCTTGATCTGGGCTCAGGTCATGATCCCAGGGTTGTGGGTTAGCGCATTAGCTTGGCACAGAGCCTGTTTAAGATCTCCCCTCCCCTCCCCCCCCACCTCTGCCCCTCTCACCAGCTCACACATGCTTTCTCTCTCTCAAATTTAAAACAAAAAGGTGGGAGGGGGGGGGGATTACATAATGATAAAAGGATCAACCCACCAGGAAGATCACAAACAACAGATCCTTCAAAACAGATTAAGCAAGACTGAGCTAAGAGACACGACCACGGTTATAATGGGGACTTCAACATTCTCCACTTCAGCAACTGAAAGTAGTACTGGACAGATAATCAGCAAGGACACAGAACTCAGTACCATCAACCAACATGATCTAATCAACATATACAGAACACTCCATCCAAGAGCAACAGAATACACCTTTTTTTCCCTCAAGGGCCCATGGAACATTCACTGAGACTAAATCACAGGCCATAAGACAAGCCTCAACAAATTTTCAAAAAACTGAAATCATATACAGTATGTTTTCCGATGACTATAGAATTAAATCAAAAATCAGTAAAAATGGGGAAATCTTTAAACATTTGGAAACAAAGTGATATACTTCTAAATAACCCATGGATCAGAGAGGAAGTATCGAGGAAAACAAAAACACACACTACTGAATGAAAATGAAAATACAATAAATTAAGGATACAGCCAACGCAGTGTGGAGAGGAACACTTAACCCAACTAAACTCAATGTATAAAAAGAATTATATGCCATGACTAAACAATTTGTTCCAGGAATGCAAGGCTAGTTCAATCTTTGAAAATCAATCACCGTAATCCACTAAATCAACAGGCTAAACAAAAATCATGATATCCACTGACACAGAAAATGTAATTGACAAAATCCAACAACCATTTACAATAAAAACTCTCAGCAAGTTGGCCCGCATTAAAATTTAAACTTTTTGCTCTATAAAAGACTCCATCAAGAGGATGCAAAGACAAGCTATAGACTTCAAAAAAAAAAAAAAAAAATGTACAAACCACATATGTAATAAAGGACTAGTATCTAAAAGCTAGAACTCTAGGGATGCCTGGGTGGCTCAGTTGGTTAAGCATCTGACTCGTGACTTCAGCTCAGGTCACGATCTCATAGTTCATGAGTTCAAGCCCCGCATCAGGCTCAGTGCTGACAGTGCAGAGCCTGTTTGGGAATTCTCTCTCCTCTCTCTGCCCCATTCTTTCTCTCAAAATAAGTAAATAAACTTAAAAAAAAAAAAAAACTCGACAATAAAGGGGCGCTTGGGTGGCTCAGTCAGTTGAGCATCTGACTCTTGATTTGGGCTCAGTTCACAATCTCATAGTTGGTGAGTTCAAGCCCTGTGTTGGGCTCTGTACTGATAGGGCAGAGCCTGCTAAGGATTCTCTCTCTCTCCTTCTGTCTCTGCCCCTCCCCACTCACATGTGTGCTCTCCCTCTCTCATGTAAATAAACTTAAAGTAAATTCAACAGTAAAAAACAAACAATCCAATTAAAAAATGGGTAAAAGACATAAACCAACACGTATATCCAAAGAGGACACTCAGATGGCAAGTAAGTCCACATGAACAGTCAAGATCATTAACTATCGGGGAAATGTAAGGTAAAACCACAATGAAACATTACACACCTAACAGAGTGACTAAAATAAAAAACAGCGACAACACCAAACGCTGGAGAAGATGCAAAAACAAAAACAAACAAAAAACCAAATGGGTCACTCACACATTGCTGCTGGGAAGGTAACATGTATACAGCAGCTTTGGAAAACAGCTGGGCTGTTCCTCATAAAATTCAACACACAATTACTTTATCATCCAGCAAGTGCACCGTGGGTATTTTTCCAGAGAAACAAAACCCATGGTCACACAAAACCTGTTTCTAACAGCTTTATTCCTATTAGCCCAAACTGGAAACAACCCAGATGTCCTTCAATGGTGAATGGCTAAAGTCACCATGGTGCACCCACACTGTGGAATACTTTTCAGCCAGAAAAAGGAAGTGAATATACACCCCACTCAGATGAATTTTAAGGGAATTATGCTGAATAAGAAAAGCTAATCCAAAAAGATTACATACTATGTGATTCCATTTACATAACATCCCTGAAATGACAAAAGTATAGAAACAGAGAACAGACAGTGATGGCCAGAGGTCAGGAACTATAGCTATAAAAAAACCAGAAGGACCCCTGTTGTGACAGAACTGATCTGTGTCAACTGTGTCAACGTCAACATGTGGGTAGTGACATCATATGCAGTTTTAAGAAGATTACCACTGGGAGAAACTGGTAAAGGGTACACAGGAGCTCTGTATTATTTCTTACAACTGCAGGGAAGTCTACGACTAGCTCAAAATGAAAATTTAACTTTCTAAAAAAGCTTTCATAGGAGGTTGGGGTATGGAGTTACCGTAGGTCTCCATACAAAAACACTAGTGTCTACTTTTCCAACACCTGCCACAGCGTTTCGGCAATAAGTATTTCCCTCTCCTTCATTCAACTAACACTCTGAAGGTGTATACTCAATAATCTAGATACTAGCTGATACGTTAAAATACGCATGGAAGGACTCGTCTCACCAGGCTGCAAGTCTCAGCAGAGTCAGACCGTGGAATTGACACGGGATTGACAAACTGACCAACAGAACAAAAGAGAACACCCAGCACCAGACCCACACAGACAGAAAACCTATGACAAAGTGGCACTCACTGCATCCATTAAAATGAATTCATGACCCATAACCATGGCCCCGGTTTGAAAAACACTGACTCAGAGAAATTCTTTTTTTTCTTTTTTTTTTTTTTTAGCATTTATTCATTTTTTGAGAGGCAGAGAGAGACAGTATGAGCTGGGAAAGCAGAGAGAGAGAGGGAAACACAGAATCCGAAGCAGGCTCCAGGCTCTGAGGTGTCAGCACGGACCCCGACATGGGGCTCGAACTCCCGAACAATGAGATCACGACCTGAGCCAAAGTCGGACACTTAACCGACGGAGCCACCCAGGTGCCCCGTAGAAATTCTTAAACATGGTGGATAAACAGCATGTTTCAACAGTAACAATGTACCTTGTGGCTGGTTGGTAATAGGACAAAAGAAAAAAAACTGTAAGCAATCCAAATGCCAGAAGAACTGATAAATTGTGGGATATTCACCCAATGTTATGCTAAATATACAGTAGTCAAAATGAATTAAGTGCAGCTACAAGCAACACAGATGAATGTTAGAAACACGATGCTGAGTGGAAAGCAGTCCCAAAAGATTACATACAGCATGGTATATTTTTTATTTTTTTATTTTTTATTTTTTTTTTTTAATTTTTTTTTTTTCAACGTTTTTTATTTTTGGACAGAGAGAGACACAGCATGAACGGGGGAGGGGCAGAGAGAGAGGGAGACACAGAATCGGAAACAGGCTCCAGGCTCCGAGCCGTCAGCCCAGAGCCTGACGCGGGGCTCGAACTCACGGACCGCGAGATCGTGACCTGGCTGAAGTCGGACGCTTAACCGACTGCGCCACCCAGGCGCCCCATGGTATATTTTTTAAAAGCTCATCGATGAACAAAAGTGGACAACAGATGACTTAGGCATGCATACGTGGGAAATAAAATTACACGTTTTAAGGGAAAAGGGAGCACGGCAGATTCAAGAAAGTAGTTACCCGGGTTTTGGGAGGAGAAGCAGGGCAATGGAATAGGGGAAAGACCCCTCGGTACCTGCAACAATACTGTTGAAGTTCTAACTCTTCGACCACGTGCTGGGTAAGCAGTAGTCACTTACCACCCTTTGTAACTTACAGATGTGAACTGCTCTGCATGTATCAAATTACATGCAAAAGGACAATAAAGGCTCAATAACAGGGAAGACTATGACCTATACTTTTTTTTTTTTAAATCCTAAGACTTTTAGCAATGTTCTCCTGCTCGTGATATATAAAATTTAACAAGCGGAGCCCATCCCAAGATCCAACATGAAGGGCTGAAAAAGGACTGGACTAGGTCAGGACCCAAGCGTTCTGATCTCTCCTGGCTCTCCTCCTTTGTACCAGGAAGGCGCTGGAGTGAACCTCTGCTTGCCACGCAGGCTGTCATGACACGCTGATGTTTCAAAATGGACTGTCAAGTGTGCACTCAAGTGACACTAACTAAAGAAGTCTGCGCAAAATGTACTTTCCTTGTTAAAGAAGGGGCAAAAGCTCTCCCTGTCACCCACCGCTCTCAACTCACCTGGGTCTGAGAGTGGTTTTGGAGCACGAAGAGGAGTGGGACAGTCCTTGTCAGTCATCGTGAGTAATGTCTGTCTATACAAGCGTCCCTTAACTGCATATCACATGGAGGTCAGAAAGAATAAGTCAATGAAGTAGAGAAACGGCCTCTAAGGTGGTCTTTGGTCCAAATTTCTGATTTTTAGGCCCAAACAACGAAGATACTATACATGAAGAGGCGTTCCAGAAGTACGTGTTTGAAATGCATGCTGAGGATGCATTTAAGAGACATTTCCACAGAGTTCACTTGGCACTGACGAATGAGCACATACACAGGTCTATTCTGGTCTCAGAGCCTCATTAACGACAAAGGATGCTTTAAAGAAAGAGGCGGCTCAGCCAACGCAGAAAATGATGTGTTGATTTCCTGACTCCCTAGAGGCACAACCTGGAATAGGGGTGGAGAAGTAACAACAGGCCTGGTCCAAGAGACACAACCACTGCAATCAGGGGGAGGGCAAGGAAAGAACAGAGCAGGCCTCGGCACAGCACCTACTATGCGTCAAATGTGCCACGAACTTTCGAAGCAGCGGGTCACTTAAGCTCCACGACAGCCCCGTGAGGTTGGCCCCTTGCTTAAACCACCTGGGCCACCGAGGGACCAGCGAGTTGGAGTAACCGATAGGGCACCACATTTAGTCTCGGGGCACAAACACAGATAACGGGAAACCCTTGCTTTTGTTACACAGATACCGCAACTTGAAGCTTTCGTAAACTACACTCAGGGATGAGCACTGGACTTCGCAAATATGACCAGGTTGAGTTTTTCACAGGCCTGTCTAGAAGTTATTCCGTGGCAGCAGGAACTAGAGGCTATGGGATTAGGAGGAGGTGGCAGAAAGGTTTGGAAAAATGGGAAAAATCAATCCCTCGACCCCATGACAAAGAGTCTGATAAAGCTAAGAGGCTCTTCAATTCACATCACTTGCCAGATCCCATCCTGTGTGGTCCCCTTCCGAACTCCATCCCGCCCTCTGTGGCCTGAGGTGGGGCAGGCATCGAGGGCACACCAGTAGCCAGGACACCTTTGCTCTGACCCATCCTCCTCTCTAGCTAGATGCTTCTCCTCGTCAAGGATTTAATCTTTCTGCTTCCAAGCCTGTCCTTCTGCTAAAACCAATAATCCTATTTCCCCTGCCTCACAGAAGAGTAAGATCTGAGTGAGCTAATGGCTCGCAGAAAAGCTGAAGGCTAGAAATCAGAAGGACAGACTTCCATCGGGACAGGGACACAGCCTGGCATTTTCTCAACAAACGAGAGACTGACGAGCACCAGCATGCTTATTTATAAAAAGGGAACAGGGAACCGCTTTCCTACACCCACTGGTTCCTTTGGCGTTCAGATGTGATGATGAATGGAACGAGCGATACCAACGGACATCATTACTATTTCACAACAAAAGTATCACTGCCGGAGAGGCCATCCTAAGGAATCTCACACCCAACAAGGTTGAGTAACCTAGGTTAATAACTTCCCATCACTGATTTCATACAGATGTGGCATCAGGGCCGCAGACAACCCGGTTAAATTCAAATCCCCTTGTGAGTGACTGAGCAAATCATTTCACTCTTCACTGAGCCTGTTTCTTCATCACCAAAATGAGAATGTGCTTGATTTCTGTTTGCCCTTCCAATTCTACTCCACCTTCTCCTCCCTGTCCTGTGCCCTCCCGTGTGTACCATATCCATGGGGTCTCTGGCTCTCTTGCTTCCAGCAGGGTTCGCCAGCCAAAGGCACCAGCAGATGTTTGGAGAGAGGAAGAGAGGTCAGGGTATTGGTTTCTCAGCTCACGCTTTTATAAACACATTGGCCCCTTTATTGTCCTTTTCTCAAATTATCCTAATTCGAGTGTGCCACCTATTTCCTGCTGGGACCCTGGATCACACAGAAATTACAAATTAGGGATCACGTTACCATTAGGTGCCAGGCACTGGGCCTTTAATTACGGTTATGACAACTACATGATGCAGGAGTTGTTCCTCCCAATTTGCAGGTGAGAAAGCACAGGCTCAGACAAGTTAAGAAATCTGCCTAGGCACCCGTAAGCATGGAAGGGCTATAACTGGGACCTCAGCCTCCAGCCGCTGAAACCTCTACCTTCCCGTTTCTATTATCGCCGTCCCGCTGGTTACTTTGTCTATCGTACTGCAGTTCATCATTATGGTCATTCCTACCGGGAAAAAAAGAAAAAAAAGAAAGAAAGAAAAAGCCACTCTCTTATGAATAACATTTTATTGCTACTGCAGACCATACTTTAACGGGTGGTTCAGAGTGGGAGCTCTGGAGTCGTTTCAAAGTTCAAGGCCTGGCCGCCACTTGCAGAAGTGTAATCTGCAGCAAGATAATTCCCTCCACGAGGAGCCTCAATCTCCTCCGGGAAAACGGGGAATAACACTACTTCCTTCACTAGGTCGCTGCGAAAGTTCAAGGGGACGACACTCGCAAAGCACCCGGCAAGCAGGAAGCGCCCAAACGATGGGAGCTGCGGTGATTAACAGCGGTTTTGCGGCCTTGGGAGCTTTAATTACCGCCGGGGGCCGGGCACCGGGGAGAAGGGCCGGCGCCTGGGAACCACAGGGAAGGAGCCCGCCGCCCCAGCCACGGACACACCTGCTCCTCCAGCCGCTCGATCTCCAGCTGGTTCTTCTCCTCCTCTTCGTCGTACTCCCACTCGTACTCCCCGGGGGAGCTCTCCGCGGAGGAAGCCATGGCGTACTCCTCGTCCCCATCGCTCTCACTCACGCCTTCCTCCTGCTGGTCCCACCCCGGCCCCATGGCCTTGTACGTCGCAGCGGCCACGGCCCGCGACAACACCTTCCTCCTCGTCCTAGCCGCCTTAACCTCATCTTCCTCGCCCTCCGCGGTGGGCCCGGCCTTAGGCTCGGCCTCCGCTTCCGAAGCCGATGCTGC
Source organism: Neofelis nebulosa (assembly GCF_028018385.1). NCBI lineage: Eukaryota > Metazoa > Chordata > Mammalia > Carnivora > Felidae > Neofelis > Neofelis nebulosa. The sequence goes on along the minus strand of NC_080792.1, from coordinate 78,007,259 downwards.
GGCCGCCGTCGCCATCTTGCGCTTCCAGTGACTCTCGGGTCTTCTCTCGGCGGCCGAGGACCCGCGAAAGTAGAAGCTGCCCGCGGCGTTCGCCTGCTCAAAACCCCGCTCTCGGGCCACCGAATGGGAAACTGTGAGCCTCGGGTGACGGGAAAATCTGGGAATACACGAAATTTTGTATTGCTTTTGAGACAGGAGACAGCCTGACCTTGGGCAGTTAGGAATAAGTGGCTCCTTGATAACAACAAGAGCGCAGAAAGGACAGGACCGTCTGAGACACCCACTTCCTGGGACAATCCGCCGGGGACCCTATCCAGGTTCAGCAGCTGCACGGTTACTCCCCCTCAAAAGGTCCCGCCACTGTAACCCACAGAAGCCCTCCCCTCGGATGCCCTAGTGGCTTTCTCCTTAAGGAGCCCCTCCGGAGTGGTGAGAGTCTCTTTGTTTCGTCCTCGCCCTCATAAACCTGGTGCCTGTGCTGCTCTTAACCTTGCTGGTCGGTTCCATTCTTGAGAACACAATCCCGGCTTTAAAAAACGGTTACAGCTGTGAAGGCTCCTTGGAGATCTCCACGTCTTCTAACCGTAAGTAAGGAGCAGTCGGCACCCTCTTTTCCTATCTCACACGAACTCTCAAACTATGGGCACCTGTTAGCCAGTTAAGAGCGAATGGGGCGTTGCCATTCTCAAAGCCTCGGGTGACAGGTTCCCTGGGTCTCCTCCCAGCTGCGCCCCAAACGGAGTTGGGAACGTGGATGTGTTGGAGACCCAGTTTCCCGATGCATGGGACTTAGGGGAGGGCAAACAACAACTGATGAGTCTACTCTTTGGTGGACGCCTGAAGGCGCTGGCGGAACCTGACCCCTGACCGCCCGTTTGGGTATCCCGCTCAATTTTCCTCTTTGTCTCGACCAGCCTCTCCCTTCGGGAAATGAGTGGAGAAGCCCAGGACTGATCCCCCGGAAATCTTCCCAGGAGTGATCGGGAGACTTCCAAGGAGTCCTACTCACAGGTTTCCCAAACTACAGTGGAAGGTGGCTACTTGCTTCCGATTCTGACACTCCGGCGTGGCTCATCTCCCCGGTCCGCATTTTCTACCTTTCATCTTCAAACTCCTCTTGTGGAGCTTATAGCCCTCACCCGGGCCCTGGAGCTTTAGTGAAGGTAAAAAGTTCAACATCTGTACAGACTTTAAGTATGCCTACTTGGTCCTTCATGGCCATGCTGTCATCTGGAGAGAAAGAAACTTTCTAACAGCCACTGGGACTCCTATAGAGTTCCATCAGGAGATAGGTCATTTACTGATCTCGGGGTGTGTGTGTGTGTGTGTGTGTGTGTGTGTGTGTTTCAATGTTTGTTTATTGTTGAGAGAGTGCAAGCGGGGGAGGGGCAGAGAGAGGGGGACAGAGGATCCCAAGCAGGCTCTGCGCTGGCAGCACAGAGCCCAATATGGGGCTTGAACTCACAACCATGAGATCATGACTTGAGCTGAAGTTGAACGCTAAGGGACAGAGCCACCCAGGTGCCCCTGACCTCAGTCTCTTCCCCCAACACACTGTAAAGGCCACCAAAAAGGACCAGATGAGGTTGCAAAGGGAAATAAAAGGACTGATGCCACAGCCAAACAGGCAGCTAATAGTGTTTCCCCTAAAAACAAAATAGCTCCTCTCTTTTGGGAACCCCCCTTACAACCCATGAAACCCCAATACAGCGACAAAGAAACCATGAGAGCCCTGTCCTGGCGATTTACCCTCTTGCCCTCGGGATGGCTACAGGATGAACAGGGGAAGATCTTGTTGCCCACCGCTACCAGATGGAAACTGCTTAAAACCCTGGAAAGAGACGGGACACTTCAGTGGACATGTAAGTTCTTCACAGGAAATAAAATTAGACTAGGGGCACCTGGGTGGCTCAGTCGGTTGAGCGTCCGACTTCATCTCAGGTCATGATCTCACGGTCCGTGAGTTCGAGCCCCGCGTTGGGCTCTGTGCTGACAGCTCAGAGCTGGAGCCTGCTTCCGATTCTGTGTCTCCCTCTCTCTCTGCCCCTCCCCTGCTCATGCTCTGTCTCTCTCTGTCTCAAAAATAAATAAAAACATAAAAAAAAAATTTAGACTGTTGAGCAGGTGGTAGGATCCTGAGAAATATATCAATAAATAAATAAATAAATAACCCCAAGCACCATCAGGTGGCTCCTCCAGGAGTCCAACAAACAGGGTCTTTCCTGGGGGAGGATTGGCCAGTATTTGCCAAAAACTCCAGGAATACAGTACCTACTGGTGTGGGTGGGCACCTTCACCAGTTGGATTGAGGTCTTCCCCAGTAGGATGGAAAAGGCCCTGGAAGTAATTAAGACAATTGAACATGAAATTATTCCCCGATCTGGGGCGCCTGTTAAGCGTCCGACTTCGGCTCAGGTCATGATCTCTCAGTTGGTGGGTTCAAACCCCGCATCAGGCTCTGTGCTGACCTCTCAGAGACTGGAACCTGCTTCAGACTCCGTGTCTCCCTTTCTCTCTCGGCCCCTCCCCCACTCGTGCTCTGTCTCTCTCTCAAAAATAAAGAAACATTTTAAAAAATTTAAAAAAAAAAATATTCCCCGATTTGGGTTGCTTGAAAGCATTCAGAGTGATAATGGTCCATCACACAGGGCATCTCTGCTGCCCTAGGTATTCGGTACCACCTACATTGTGCCTGGAGACCCCAGTCCTCAGGAAAGGTTGAGAGGGCAAACGGGGTTCTAAAGAGGCACCTAAAAAAAGCTTGCTCAAGGGGCGCCTGGGTGGCGCAGTAGGTTAAGCGTCCGACTTCAGCCAGGTCACGATCTCGCGGTCCGTGAGTTCGAGCCCCGCGTCAGGCTCTGGGCTGATGGCTCGGAGCCTGGAGCCTGTTTCCGATTCTGTGTCTCCCTCTCTCTCTGCCCCTCCCCCGTTCATGCTCTGTCTCTCTCTGTCCCAAAAATAAATAAAAAATGTTGAAAAAAAAAAAAAAAAAAAAAAAAAAGCTTGCTCAAGAGATGAGCCTCCCCTGGATACGGGTTTTGCCTGTTGCCTTGCTGTGAATGAGGAATACTCCTCAGGGCTGGTCTGGCTTTAGCCCCTCCGAGACGCTTTATGGAGACCCTTTCTAACCAACGACATATTATTTGACAAGTAACAGGTCAAACATGTCATTTCTCCTTCCAAATTCCAGAGGGCACTACAAGAAAAAGAAAATACCACACAGCACATACAAGGAGGACTTCTATTTGAGCCCGGGCATCCAGTTCTAGTTCAATCTCTTCCTCCTCCTTCCCCCTCTCTTCGGCCTTCCTGAGAGGACCCCTGCCCAGTGATCGTCTCCACCCCTTCTGCTGGTAAGATTTCAGGAGGAGATGCTTGGATTCACCACACTCGTCTAAAGCCCTGGGGGCTCCAGACGATCCTCAGAAGGAAGGAGACAAGTACATTTGTGAGCCTATTGAAGACCTACAATTCCTCTTCAAGAAGTTCAGAGAAGTGCTCCACCCCTTAAACGTCTCATAACAACACCATGACCCCCTAGGGCTTTAATATTTCTTTTTTTTTTATTTTATTTTATTTTTTTTTTATTTATTTTTGGGACAGAGAGAGACAGAGCATGAACGGGGGAGGGGCAGAGAGAGAGGGAGACACAGAATCGGAAACAGGCTCCAGGCTCTGAGCCATCAGCCCAGAGCCTGACGCGGGGCTCGAACTCACGGACCGCGAGATCGTGACCTGGCTGAAGTCGGACGCTTAACCGACTGCGCCACCCAGGCGCCCCAGGGCTTTAATATTTCTATATCTCACACTCTTATGGTGCCGGCCGCCACAGGGAATCCTCGAGTGGGTTCCATTAATTGCCGCTGCCTTTATCTTAACTGACTGCTGGATCTGTGGGAAGGATTCTTTAGGCACAGTCGTCCCAGCCCCCACGTCTGTGTGGCTATGAGCCAATGACACTGTCACCCCCTTCATCTCCTCTACCAGTCCTTTCCCCGGCGCTCACATTGAATGGCTGTTCTTCAAAGCCTGGAAGGAGGATACGGAAACTAAAAGGAACAACACCCCTTGGTCCAGTGGTACCCTCACCCTCACCCGGTTGGACCGACTCCACCTCAACGCCAGTGCAGTCTTCCCAATCTGCTTTGAAAATTCAACATCCATCCCACACACGGGTCTCTTCACAGGTAATCTCCCCACATCTCAATGTAATCTCACATCCCAAGTCACTAGAGCCTCTGCGGAAGGAGGCCTGGAACTCTTCCCGCTGTAGTTCTCTCAGTGCGTGTAAGAACACTGATAAATATCACCTTTTCCTCGACGTTTCCTCCGAGCCCAGTATCCCCCAAAGCGCACAACCTCCTGCACCGCAGGCAATGTCCGTGTAGCCAGAAGGTCTACTGTCTCTTATAATTCAGCATATTTAAGTCTGGCGTCCACACCACTCCTCTCGTCCCAAGAATTCTTCCTCAAAACATATCCCTCCAGCTCCCTTGCATCCACCATACGGGAAAGACTCAGACGCCTCCCTAATTTGGAGCAGATGGTCAGGGGGCCCCCCTGCAACAAGTAGACCCCAAGCCCTCTTTACTTACGACTTCCACGTAAACCTCTGGGTGGAAGAGGGTTTGTTCTGTGGAACCAGGGAGTACATCACGCTGCCGCCCTTATGGAGAGGGCAGTGCTTCCTCGCTTTCATAGCTCCCCCAGCTGATGATGCACCTGGTTCCAGCAGCATGCTGCAGGTTCTAAATGATCCTTGACCAGGGTCCAAAGGGTGGCTATTGCTCCCCTTCTGGTCTCTTTGTTCACTGGATTGTTGGGAGCGTCTGGAACAGCCCCAGGAGGCACCTCCGTAGACCTCTCAGCACAACTGGCCAAGACATTGAGGGAGACCATCAAGGGGATACAAACACCTGCAGAGCAGGTGAACTCCTTGGCAGGAGTCACACTTCAAAACCGACAGGCCTATGGGGCCCCTGGGTGGCTCGGTCCGTTAAGCATCTGACTTCGGCTCCGGTCATGATCTCACGGTTCATGGGTTTGAGCCCCACATCATGCTCTGTGCCGACAGCTCAGAGGCTGGAGCCTGCTTCACATTCTCTGTCTCTCTCTCTCTCTCCCTGTCCCTCGCTCATGCTCTCTCTCTCTCTTAAAAATGAATAAACGTTAAAAAAAATAAAAACATTTTTAAAAATAAAAAACCGACAGGCCTGAGACTTGCTAACCTCAAGTGCGGGGGTGATCCTGTGCCTTCCTTAAGGAAGAACGTTTCTACATCAATAACAGGACAGATGGCCACACGTCTCGATTCCTCCAACAGTCTGGTCATCTCCATAGAGGCTCTTTCCAATTGGTGGGGCTCCCTAAGGGCCCAACTGTTGGCGCTGGCTTTGGCCACTAACAGCTCCCTTATTAACCCCTTCCTTAATGCTCCTCTTAGGACTTTATATTCTCAATGCACTCACCTGGTTTGTTGCTTCTCGCCTAGAGTCCTTTACACCTCCAAATGGTCCTATCAGTGTACCCAGCAATGGAAGTGCCACTAGACCTTTACTGGGGGCCACGAGACAGACCCCACAGGGAGGGACTCTAGCTGCCACTCATCTCCATGCCCCATCCCAGCATGAAGAAGTCAGAGAGGTCACCACCCACATACCCCAAGGGCAGTTGGGGTCACCTCCTCTAAGGGGGGACTGTGACAGGAGACAGACTGACCTTGGGCAGATAGGGATAAGTGGCCCCTTGTTAATAGCAGAGCAGAAAGTACAGGACTGTCTGAGACACCCACTTCCTGGAACAATCTGCCAGGGACCATATCCGTGTTCATTAGCTGCACAGTTACACCTCAAAAGGTCCCACCACTGTGGGGCCCATACAAGCCCTCCCTCTCCAACGACTTAAGGAGCCTCCTCTTTAAGGAGCCCCTTCCAGGTCACAGGGGTCTCTTTGTTTCACTCTCGTCCTAATAAACTTGGTGCTTGTGCTGCTCTTAACCTTTTCGGTCAGTTCCATTCTTTGGCTACATCAGAACACGATCGTGGGTTTTAAAAAGCGGTTACACATTTACATACGTGTAAAAGTACTCATAGAGGAAAAACTCCCTAACACAGCGCATGTTCCATCGCAACTTTAGACAGGAGTCTTTGTACCGAAGTGCAGGCCATAGAGGAAGTCATGAAGTGATGATTGAAGGGAAGGGTTTGGCGCCATCTTGAGAAGGTCAAAAGGAATCTAGGCATAAATGCCTGCCTTCCCACCTAGCCCGACCTGGTGTTTGTTTCAGTCTCCGCAGTAACCGAGCCTCAAACGCAGAGAAAACAAGTTTTCAGGGGAAGGATCAATTGCACCATTCACAAGAAAAACCCATTTCCCAAAGAGATTCCTCCCCTTTATGTAATACCTGGTGCCTACTGGGCATTAAATATATGTGTGAGTTTTCTGGTTTTTTAAGATCATATTCTGCAAGCCTCGATTAATAAATCACATTACTACACTTACTTAGAAACTCTTCATTTCCAAGCATTGTCATATAAATTATCTCTTTATGAAAAGAGAAATAGATGCAGACATAAATTCGTATCTGCACTTCTTTAAAAATCAGGGCATGGTGTGTTCGCGTCCTCAAGCTCATTTTTTAGTAGGAAAATACTGATGTGTATTTGTTGCCTCTCTCCCTCATTAGCAAGGTTAATTATGTAAGCAATGAATGTGTTTTTTCTTTCCCTTGGATCCCCAAAGACTAGTACAGCGCCTTGCCACATGGTAGGTACTCAACGTTTATTTGCTCAGTGAATGAGTTGTCCTTGAATTCGTCCACAAGTCAGGATCAAGGCTTAAAGAGGTGATGTCATTCGCATAGGGTCACACGGGAACCAGGGTTGTCAGAGCTTCCCAAATGAGTCTGCCTGGGCAACCTTGGACAAGTTACTAAATCTCTCTGACCCTCAACTCCTGAAGCTGAAAAGTGGGGGTAAGAGAAGTGGACTGGTTGATCCACTGCGCCCACTCCGGCGGTAGGCTTTGTGAACGCAAATCTGGCTCCCCATTGCAGCTTCAGCACCCCCTCAGATCCACAACCCTACAGGAAGAACTAGCCCTCCGCCTTCCATCCTTTAGCTCCGTGTCCCGCCCACCCCCGGAGGGGCGTGGTCAAGGCGGGGCCAAGCGGGGACCCGTGCACAGAGGGGAAGGACGCAGGCGCGAAGTCGCGGTGACGTAAAAGGGCGCGCGCTCTAAGCGGAGAGCCGACTCGCGGGCGCACCCCTCCCCTCGGTCTCGCGCTCGGCCTGCGCAGGCGCAAGGCCGCAAGATGGCTGCGGCTGGAGCGGGCCGTCTGAGGCGGGCGGCGTCCGCCCTGCTGCTCCGAAGCCCGCGCGTGCCCGCCCGGGAGCTGTCGGCTCCGGCCCGGCTGTATCACAAGAAGGTAGGGGCTGATGAGGGGCTGCGCGGGGCCCGCACCGGCAAGGGGGCGGGAGGACGAGGACCACCTAAGGGACTCAGGTATGTCAGCGCCCGGCGGAGGCCCGGCCTGGAGAGGAGCGGTTGCGGGGCTGTGCGCGGCCTCGGGAGCCCCCAGTGCAGCCAGGGAGGGGGCCGTCCCCTCGCGCGCCTCTGCCTGGACTAGCTTTCGTTTGCTGCGCAGTGACTACCTGCCCCTGAAATAAAACTAACCGCTGCCCGTGGGCCCCGCCGCTGGCTGCGATTTCGGGCATCCCAGCCTTAAAACGCAACAGCCCGGGAAGGAGGCCTCTGTTGTAATCTGGCAGCCTGACTTCAGGGATGAACGCACACACCGGCGCGGGCTCCGGCTTCAGCCAGGCTATTGCCCTGGCCAGGTGACCTTGGGGAAGTCACTGCTCTGCGCTGAACGTGTTTTCCCCACTTGTAAAATGAGGTCTTGGCATTCATCTACACGAGCTAGGTAGTGCTTGTGGAGTCCTCGGCCTGGTGCCCAACACACGGAGATCATCTGTGGTGCGGTTCTTGCTGTCGGAGCCCTTAGGCTCCGAGTGGAGTCAGACTCGTAACCAACAGTCATAATATTTTAATTTTTGTCTTTTTTGGCGGACGGAAAGGAAAGGAGCCGGGGGTGTAGGGATAGGTGCGTAGTTTGCAGCCCTTGCCTTCCGAGGGCGTGGAGTCCCCTAGACACGAAACTCTCCCACTCGGAAAAGGACTACCTGAAGGACGCGGTAAATCAACATGGGGCAAAAAGTCCAGATTTAGCTTACTATTTTTGTACGTCCTTGGGCTTGGAGTCAAAATCCGTGGTCGGATAAGTGGGGAAAGCAAACTGGAAGGTAGGGAGACTTACGACTAACTGGTAGACAAGCCTCGAGGTTACATTAAAGCCTTTTGTATGCCAGATTATCATTCCGTTCTGGCTTCTGCACGGTTGCAGGGACTTCGCTCCTCCCCCACCCAGGGGTGTGTTTTGTTGACAATACACGCTCCGCGAACGTGGGCTAGCAGCCTTTCAACCACCAGGGTGCGCTGCTCCACCAGAGCGATTTCAGGGCCTTGAAAAACAGTCAGAGGACGGTTATTTTATCACACACAAATGCATTCCATAGCATTGTTCCTCCTGGAACATTCTCCTTGAGGCTTCTGGGCAGTCCTTCAATTGCTGGACCATAATTCATTTTAGAATTGTTAATAGTAATCATTACCCTTTGAAGATGGATTTTATTTGGAAAAAAAAAAAATGCTATTTGATCCCAATGACTTGTGATTAAAAACCCTGTGGAATTAAGACATGATTTTGCTGATTTTTCTCCAGCATCTCAAATGTCTGAAGGTAGTTGGAGAAGAGCTACAAAAAGATGGGGTTATAAAGTCTCATGGACATAAAGTGTAAGCCCTTCTGCTGGGGTGAAGTTTGGTGTTCAGGGATTGTCAGGTTCTGCTTGCTGGCTGCAAGGAGCTTAGCATCAAGTGGGGGCGGGGGGGGGCGGTAACAAGAAAGAGTGATCATGTCTTCTCTTAACCTTCTCATTTCAGGTTGTTGATCATTATGAAAATCCTAGGAATGTAGGATCCCTTGACAAGACATCAAAAAACGTTGGAACCGGATTGGTGGGAGCGCCAGCTTGTGGTGATGTGATGAAATTACAGGTGCCACTGGTTTTCATCTTTTAGTTCACAAACCATTTGCACGTACAGCATTTCATTTGGTCTCCATCTGGATTCCTAGGACAGGATGGGATGAGCTGCTGTCACCAGTCATTAGAGTGGGAGCTGAGTGTTAGTTCTCCTTCTTAACACACTATGCTGACCCCTTCTGACAGAGTAAACCAGTCTCCCTTTTCTGCTGTCTCAGCTTAAATTCCAACCTCAGCTCGGTAGAGTTTCAAAGGAAAACCACAACCGTTCAGTTAGCAATCCCCGGTGAGACAGGAAATGCAGTATATCAACCCTCCCCCCAAATGGGAGACAACACAAAGGGAGGGACTGGCACTTTGGGTAAACTGTAACTTTGACCACATCTACTTCACCTTGGGGAGTGAGTAGGAAGCTTGCCAGAGGTCTTCATGCCTGTCTTGGAAAACAGAAACGGGAGGCAGGAGGGAACCACTAGATGTCATTTCATGCCAAACTAAAAAGCATTAACCAGAGGCCTTTATTGCAGACTCTCCCCGGGCTTAAAGATACAGATTGACTGAGAGCCATGAGCAGCAGACCTTCATGGCCAAAAAGCAAGCTAGGATTGCAGAACAAAAACAAAACACGGAGGGAGGGGGGCACATTCTTCAGCCTGTCTTTACCAGGTAGGCCTGTATAGTTGTGATAGTTGTTCCTACACTTTTCACCACTGAGCCCTTTGCAGCAAAGCAAATTTAGTAGTCATTAATGCCAGAACTTAAAAGTGTGAAAATCAAGACCAAAGCCCTTGGGGAGAACCCAAGTTCTACACGGCGGCACCAGGAATCACTGCTTAACTCCTGTCTCTTTTTCAGATTCAAGTAGATGAACAGGGGAAGATTGTGGATGCCAGGTTTAAAACATTTGGCTGTGGTTCTGCAATTGCCTCCAGCTCATTAGCCACCGAATGGGTAAAAGGGAAGACGGTAAGGTTGCCTACAAACTGCGAGAATTAAATCACATTCCCAACAAACTACCTCTCAATTCAGGGAAGGGTCTTGTTGGGGGCGGGGAGTCACTGTGATTTTGTTTCAAAATATTCTAATAATGTTCTAAATTTCTCCTACTCAGGTTTTGATTAAATTCTTCTCTACATTGAGAATTATGGATAATTTTGTTAGGTGTATTTTAATGGGGGCGGGGGGGGTTGATCATTTTTATTTGTTCAGGGATTTTGATGGTTTTACTTTTGTTTTTAATTATGTAGAAAAAAGATCTTCACCTCCCCCTCTAACAAAAAAGAACTACAAAGAAATCTGTGGCTTTCTCCCAGGTTGCTGATAATGTTATAATTTCCTAGGAGTTTAAGGATGGGAGAGGTTATATCGTGGTTTGTGTTCTTGTTTATTTCCTTCCATCATATTTCAGGAAGGACTGCAGGTGGTTTGTAAGGATTCGTGAAATAACAAACTAGCCTGTGCTAAAAGAGGGATTAAAGAATCAAAAACAGCAAAGATGGAGGCAAAGTGAACAAATAAATCAGAACAGTGATCCCGGTGGCTGATCAGCAGGTCCTCAGAGGGTAGAAATGAGACAGGCTGGAACATCTTTTCCGTCCTTTTCTCTGCCAAAGCCTCTTTCCCAGCAGCTGCAGAGGTAGAAGGTCCCAAATGCAGCGAAGAGCTGGAGTTTCTAAAATCCAGTCATTAAAACCTCTCTGAAAAGCCAAAATGCAGGGCTGCTTATCTTTGCAGCCCCAAGGGATCAAGTTCAGGGAGCTGAGTCATGGAGGGGTGTGCTTGGGGAGCTGGGCAGCTCTACAGCAATGTGGAGTGCCAGGCCACGTGCCACCCGCCTCCCGGGGCTCAAGGCCTTCTGGCTGGCAAGCTCCTCTGGCAAGCACACACCTAACCTGTTCTGGCAGGAGGTGGCTCTGAAGTCATTTGTTAAGCACTGTCCTCAGGGAAGGGGGAAGTGAGACAAGGCACCTGTGCTCCCAGGATCTGGCCTTTGAGTTGTGACCAGAAAGTGGAGGAAAGAGGGCCTTTCTATGACCTTGAGGTCCTCCTATCTGAGTTACTAGGAACAGAATGTGAAGCATAATCATTGAAGTCAGCAGAATTGGGAAACTGGGGGGCAGATGGGGAAATCTGGCATTCCTTAAGCAGCGGGGCTCCATGCCATGTAGGCCCGCCTCACGTGCCCTTGGGCACTCAACCAAACCCAGGCATCCTTTTCAGTGTGTTTCAAGGAGACAGGTCTTCTTTTAGGCAGAGGAGCAGCCTAAAGAGATCTCTCACCCCAAGACCTGTCTGTGCCACTGGCCTATCTGCCATCTCTCTGACCTCACTGACACTCTTTAGCACTTCTAGTTGAAGGGATTTATTCTAAACATTTGGTATAAGACCATCAGTAAAGCTGATATTCACAAAACCAGAATAGGAAATCCCTGCCTTTAAAAAAAAAAAAAAAAGACTCGTGTCGCTGGCCTCCAGCAGACTCCTAAGGGACTCCTCACTGGCTGGCTTGTGGGACCATCTTTGTCGGCCTTGCTGACCCTGGCCAGGTGCTGGGGTGTGCGAACTCCACCCCTGAGCGTCCCAGCTGCAGCCTTGATGCACAAGCAAGGGGCCTTTGGGGCTGTTAAAGGGAAATCCTCCCCCACCACCCTGTCTGGAGGGCCTCTCTGACCTCCTCTTTTCTTACTGCCTGTTCTTTAAGCGAGAGCATCGCTGCTAAAACTGTTGGTCTTTCACGTGTCTCAGGTAGAGGAAGCCCTGACCATCAAGAACACAGACATCGCCAAGGAGCTCTGCCTTCCCCCCGTGAAACTGCACTGCTCCAGTAAGTCTCTGCTCCAGAATCCAACAAGCTGGGGCAGTTGGGAGTTTGTCATGTATCAGCTGGCATTTGTGCAGGGTACGGGCAAGTCCATTTCCATCGCGGAGTCTGTCTCTAGCCTTGAGAGGGTTAAACTCCAGGTGACACAGTCGTCTCCAGGAGGATCTTCCAGGAGGTCATGTGTGCTGGGCATCATGCTGAGCACTTCGTGGCATCATTTCTCAGCCTCAGAAACGTCTGCTAGTCCACAGAAGGTGTCATTACGTCTCCCTCTTACAGACCAGGAAAGCGGGGCTCGGGTTAAAGCGCCCCAGTTCCATGGCTTCTAAGTGGGAAAGCCAGCACCTAGCCCCCAATCTCTGATGCCAGAATCTGTGCTGTTCCCACCCCATCGGAGTCCAGTTCAGACCAGTAAAGGTGAAAAGCTTTTGCCACGATCCCATCTGTTGTATGTGTGTTGTCACGTCCTTTCCCAGGCGCTGTTCCTGTCGAGGTCTGCATCTGTGTACGGGATGACCAGGTCCGCTCGTTCACTAGTCCCCTCTACGCTGTCCTAAGCGAAAGCCCAGATGCCTTAACACCTCTACGTGGCTTTCTAGTTCAGTCTCTGCCTTAAATCTAAAGCTTTTTCCATCCTCTCTCAACCTTCTATGGGAAGGAGGGAAGAGAAATGGCAGCTTCACTTACTGATGGAGGTTTACTGACCACATTAGTTACAAATCAGCAGAGAGCCTGGTCTCCTGCCCAGGGTAAGACCCCCAGAAAAACAGAGTGCTGGGGCAGGGACGTGGAACACAGCCTTCAGGAAGTCTGCTGAGACCGGAGTTCTTTCCACCTGAGCTGAACTTTCAAGTACCCAGGAATACAGGCCATAGCGCAAGCATTTTCACACGGCTTCAGAAAACCCCCAGCCGCCTCTTTTGGCCGCCTCCTTGGGTACCGCAGCCTTCAGCTGCTGCTCTCTGCCGCTGGCTTGCTTGCTGCTGTCATTCCAGCACTCTTCATTTCTATTTTCCCCCATAGCGCCATTTGTAACATTGACTCCAAAGTAAAAGTGTTCAAGCTTGGGGTCTCTGGAGAGTAACGTGGCAGGTGCCACCTGTTGGCAATACGTAAGTCATGCCAGCTTGCTCAGCCAGCGTCCACCACCTTTATTCCTGACCTCCACGTGAGCAGACGAGACCATTTCTCCTGTCCCTCCGATGCATCAGACACGTGGTGCAAGTCCTCACGCTATCCCAGCAAGAAAACAGTGTCCCAGTCTTATAGAAGAGAAAGGGCATTCCAGGAGGCTGAGGGACCAGGCCCAAATCCCAGGTATTTAAACCCCAGTGTGTCTCCAGAGCCACTGGACAGGAGCAGCCTGGCTCAGGAAACGGCTGGTTGGCTTTCCAGGCTTGCCCGTCACCCCCCGCACCCTGGCTAGTCGGCTCTGTTAAGCCCTTCCCAGCACCACGGCCCTCCAGCTCTTAAAGATGCGATTCCTAAGACTCTGTCTGTAGAGCCTCCAAACTTAGCTTGTCTTTCCTTGTGCCACTTCCAGTGCTGGCTGAAGATGCGATCAAGGCTGCCCTGGCCGATTACAAACTGAAACAAGAACCCAAGAAAGGAGAGGCGGAGAAGAAATGAGCCCTCGGCGAAGCGACCGGCAGGTCATATACGCTGTCTGTCTGTCCACCCGCCACACAATCACCGTAGATGTTCAGAAGCCCCTCACACTACAGTACGAGACCCTCTGAGACACGCACAGCACTTGCTGGTCACGTTGTGGCTCCAATGCAAGCAAAATACACAGTTTACTCGTTCCAGACCCCGTGCTTTCTTTCAGCCCCCTTTTATCGCCTTAACCCAGTTTGTGTATATTTTGAATTGTGTGCATGGCCTCAAAGCTGAAATCAGGAACAAAGTCTGCTGTGCTGGTCCACGAAGTGCACCGATACCTCGTTTCAGCTGACCCTGTCTGACGAAGATTACCAGTAGAAGGCCTTGGTATGATTATTTGAGAGAGCCAATTATTGTACATAAAACAGATTTGCATATATATATATATATATATAATAAAAGAATGTAAGACCATGTTTTTCTCTGGTAAGCCTTGTCTCTTGGATCCCTCACTCACCCCCAGGTGCCGCCCCGAGCCCCCTGGGGCTCCCAGGTACTGAACCGTGACAGCGTGTGCACCTTTCTCAGCAAACTGGTCAGTAAAGACCACTGACAGAGATGGCCAGATGTGTGTCACATTTTATGGAATGGGGTGAAGGTGAAAGGAGAGGGCCATCTCTGTTCGTGGTTCTTTGCAAACTAATAGATTGAGAAATAAATCACATTAAAATACGATGTGATAAATAAATTAGCACAGGTCTTTATAGTAGGGATTCCTCCCTGTGGGAGGAAAGGCTGTTAACGTTTCAGAGAACTGTCCCAGCTATTCGGAACCTTGACTTTAAAAATGAATTCGGCTACAATTTTGACCCAAGAAATTGATTTGGGTATGTATAGATCACTGACGGAATTCAGATTCATACTAAAGACTGTGACAGTACGACTTTAAAAAAAAAAGGGGGGGGGGGGGTGCCTGGGTGGCTCAGTCAGTTGGGCATCTGACTCTTGATTTTGGCCCGGGTCGTGATCTCATGGTTTGTGGGTTCGAGGCTTCCATCAGGCTCCATGCTGACAGTGCGAGCCTGCTTGGGATTCTCTCTCTCCCTCTCTCATTGCCCCTCCCCACTCGCTCTCTCTCAAAATAAGTAAACAACAACAAAAAAACACCCAGGGGATGAGTTGAAAATGGAGATTTCTAGACCCATCATTCCACTTTAGGTCCCCTTTAGATTCTTTTTTTTTTCCCCAGTGTTTATTTTTGAGAGAGAGAGAGAGAAACAGTGCAAGTCGGGGAGGGCAGAGAGAGAGGGAAACAGAATCCCAAGCAGGCTCCAGGCTCTGAGCTGTCAGCACAGAGCCCGATGGGGGCTTGAACCCATGAACCGTGAGATCCTGACCTGAGCTGAAGTCAGACACTTAACCGACCGAGCCACCCAGGTGCCCCCCGGCAGGTGATTCTAATGCCTCTGACTTCTGATGGCCTGGGTGGTTCTGGATAGTGGTGGAGGAGCCCAGGCGCAGGGAGGGAACTTCCTTTGTCCATTCTCTGCCATGCCCTGCACAGGGGTGGTATTTGAGTAGCTCATTCGGAGCTGTCTGCACATGTACAGTGACCTGAGGTTTTAAAGCATCCGTCCCTGGCTCAGGCATGAATAACATTCTACCCAGCATCCCTCCTGACCCTCATCTGCCCCTGGAGCTGTGGGTATCATTCTGAGGTACCCCACAGTCCTGCATCAGCCAAAATCCCACTTAAAAAGGCCCAATTTTCTAGCAAAAACGTGATCTTAGAAAGTACCATCTAACCGTCTCAAATCTCCAACTCTTCAAAAGTTAAAAAAAAAAAAAGAAAGAAAGAAAACGAAAAGTCCTCTGAGTCCTGGAGGAAGGCACAGAACTTCAAAGCCCATTCCCTCCACAGACTGGGGCCTTTATAAGAATCTCAAATTAGGGCCACCGGGTGGAGCCATGTCAAAATGTCCCGTGTGGCACACTCTACTATTTAATTCACCATCCCTCTAGGCTAAGCCGGTCCTGTTGCCTTCTTTATTATATGTGGCCACACTGCAATTCCCCACCGCTTTTCTCTGTAATTTAAAAAAATGAGACATTTCTGTCCCGGTTAACATCCCCTGAGACTCGAACCAGAATTCTACACGCCACGAGCTGCTCGCAGACGGCCACAGCAAGATTACCAGAACAGCCCAAACCTCAAAGTAGGTGTTTGTGCAGCGAAAAGAAGTGATTTTTTTTTTTTTAACTTACATTCAAGACCCTCCTTTCCCCAGACAAGTCTAGTGGTAACCACACGAGGGCATCGCGTACCCTTCCATGAGCTTAAGGCTAGGTCTCTGCATCTCTAAGGAAAACCTCCACGGAGAGATCTTGACGTGCAAGTCGGAAGAGTCCATCACGCACCCAGGCCCTGACGTTTGTCATCCGTCGATTGGCACGGCAGCCCTCTGAGGGGGCCGTTATTTAAACTGACTCAAGCCACAAGGCCCAGGCTTCTTCCTGGTTTCCCGCTGGCAGGACACATCAAAGATTCCTCCCGCGGGCCAGAGGCTCACCTGGGCCTTGAGAATTCACATGAAGGGAAACCAACACGGGATAAGCCCCCTGTGCGTTCATCTGGCCAACTCGCCACCAAGCACCACGGCCCTTGGCTGGCTGTGCTTCAGGACCGTCCGGGGAGCCTGCTTTAACCCCGACGCCCGATTAAATCTGATGTCCTGAGGGTGGAGCCTGGGCTCTGGTATCTTTAAAAAAGCTCCCCAGGGGGCGCCTGGGTGGCGCAGTCGGTTAAGCGTCCGACTTCAGCCAGGTCACGATCTCACGGTCCGTGAGTTCGAGCCCCGCGTCAGGCTCTGGGCTGATGGCTCAGAGCCTGGAGCCTGTTTCCGATTCTGTGTCTCCCTCTCTCTCTGTCCCTCCCCCGTTCATGCTCTGTCTCTCTGTCCCAAAAATAAATAAACGTTGAAAAAAAAAAATTAAAAAAAAAAAAAAGCTCCCCAGGAGTTTCCAGTATGCACCCACGGGCGAGAACCGCGGCGCCCTTTGCAAATCAGCCTGCTAAGATTATTTCAGAGGAGGCTCACGGCCCTGTGAGGTGTCACCTCCCATCTCCAAAAGAGCTCCTGAGTCCCTTCCTCGCTGGCCCCCAGCGTCTGCCTTAGTCTAGGCCATCGTCATCTCTCTCCTGGCCCCCGCCGTGGTCTCCCTGCCTCCAGCCTCACTGTTGGGATCCGTTTCACACGTGGCTGCCGGAGGGGTCTTCCTAAACAAAAGTGACTCCGTCGCTCCTTTTCTTAAAACCTGTCCGTGGCTCCCTGTTGCACTTCAGACAAATTCCAAACTTCCTACCACATCGATGGATTTGCCCCAGCCATGCTGAACCTTACTGTTAGGCTTTTCCCTTGCTTCTGGCAGGAATGCCCAACCAGGCATTCTCCCTTAACCCCCACTCAGCCTAGGAGCCTCATCTCAGGCATCACCTCCTCTGAGAAGCCTTCCCGGATTGTCCCAGGTTGAGCTAGGTGCCCCTCTCTGCTCCCGCAGTCCCCTATACTTCTTAATCACATATGTGTCATAGACAGCACTGCAATTTGCTTTTCTCTTGTTTTTCCGTATCATTGCACAGACATTAAGTCTCTTTTTTTTTCAGTTTTAAATAGGTAACATACCACAAGAAAAAAATTCAAACAGCCTGAAATGGAAGAGTCCTATATGTTTCCTTGCCATCCTTAATTCCCCAGCCTCCTTCCCCAAGGCAATCTCTAACACTTGTTTCGCAGGTGTCCTTCTAGAAATTCTCTAGGCATATCCAAGTATTCATGTGTTTAAGTAGACCATCCTTTTGTTTCTTTTTCACACAGGTGGTAGCATACTATACACACTTCTGCCATGCTTATTTTCCTCTTGACCATATTTCTGAAGGCCATTCCCTCTCCGTTCCTATAGACCTGCTACATTCTTCACCGCTGCACAGCATTCTATATATGAAGGTCCATAATTTAGTTTTCTGTTGATGATTATATAGATTATTTTCAAGGCAATGTCTTAATTATGGGACCCAGCATCTAGTACAGTTCTTAACTTACTAGGGGATTCCCTGAATGCTTATTCGGTGTATGAATGGATGGGTGTTTGGATTGGTGGGTGGGTGGGTGGATGGATGGATGGATGGATGGATGGATAGATGGATGGATAAGTGGGTGGGTGGATGGGTGAGTGGATGGATTGGTAGGTGGGGGGGATGGATGGATGGGTTCATGGGTTAAGTGTCCACATAGATGGATGGATGGGTCAATGAATGGGTGGGTAAACAGAAGGGTGGATGGATGGAGGGTATGTGAGTGGGTGGGTAGGTGGGTAGATGGATGGATGGATAAATACATGGGGGGGATGGGTGGGTTAATGGGTGAATGGAGACATAGATGGATAGTGGGTGGGTGGTGAATGGATGGACGGATGGACAGACAGAGAACCAGGCTCAGAATGGTGAAATGGCTTGCCCCCGATGACACAGCCAGGAAGCAGAAGGCCAGCACTCTGCTGAGGTCCTCTATCCACCTCCCACCCCTTCCAAAGCACCACACCACAACTATGACCATGTCTCTAATTTAACCTTCCCTAGATGTTATTCCTGGATTTGGGCCACTTGGGACCACATCAGAATGCACGGTTTTAGAACCTCCCATTAAGCATGTCCTGTCAAAACTAGCGGTCTCTATCCTGGAGTCTTATTGAAATGCCAAGCAAATGAGAGGCATCTCTTGATAACTGAGGCCCCTTGAACTTCAGGGAGGAATACAGACTCTGTCCACCCTCACGACAAGACACTTATAGGTCCCACTGAGTCTCGGTAGAGTGAGGGGACACTGCAGACGACCTCCAGCCCCAACCAGAAGATGGATGAGAAGCACACCCCTCATCAATGGCTCTTTCTGGCCCATCTACTTGCTTTCTCCACCCTCCAAGGTGACATCAGCCAACCCCTCCAAAAACCACCTCCCCAGAGAAGGCCATGTCCACACAGGGAGGCAGCAGCAGCACAAAGCCGAGTGAGCTTGGAGTGCTGGAATCAGACCGGGGGGGGGGGGGGGGGAGTTCAAGCCCTGGCTGCCACTGTGGGACCCCGAACAGGAAACCTCAACCACCCCAAGCCTCAGTTTATTCATCTGCAGAATGGGAACGATAACAGTACCTACCCGGTCGGGCTGACCTGACAACTGAATGAAAGAATGCAATAAAGCATATGATACATAGAGTTCATTATCGTTATGGTGTCTGTTATGATTACGCACAACAGCTCAGCCGTGACTACGGACCAGGCGCAGTTGCTGGGTGTTTCTATAGATCAGCTCGTTGGCTCCTCCCAGGAGACTCCTAACCTGCTACTATTATCCCATTCTGCAGATGAAGAAACCACCAGCTAAAGGGCATGTCCAAGATCACACAGCCAGGAAGTGACAGAGGAGGGATTCTAGCCCCAGGCTGCCTGATCCGGAGTGCAGGCCCTCTGCTTGCTACGACTCCACTCACGCTCTCTGCTGCCATTATTACTATGAGCGTGGGTATCATTACTACCATTACAAATAGTAGCTGTTGTTACTTCTACTGTTACTACTCCCACTATTACTGTTACTCTTTTTAAAATACCACAACCTCAAGGCTTCCAACCTATGGTATGTTCACCACGAGACCAGCCCTCACACTAAGTCCTTCAAAGTCACGCAGAGCTCTCGTCTGGCTGCACAGGGCAGGAAACACACAGATGTGACTTCTGTCACACATGGCTTGTTGGGCAAGCTCCCTCCACGGTGCTTGGCCAACCACAGGGTATGGCTATGCCCCAGGCCCAGCCTCAAATACCACCACCGCCCTCCCCGCCCAGCTGTCTTTGGAAAAGTCATGTTAGGCACCTCAGAGAAGCCCAGCTCCCAGAATAACTCCAGAAGGCCCCCCGGGTGAGGACAACTATTATTGCCCTTAGAGCTGCTTGTGCCCAAGAAGTTCCAGGGGCCTCCCATCCTGCCCCTGGCACCTCAAGCCAATGGGTCAAAGGAAGCCCCAATGTGGAAACTGGGCTGGACACCCCTCTACCCAAATACCTCCCCACCACATGCAGCCCTGCGTCACTGGCCCCCTGAGTCACTTAGGGAGCAACCCGGAATGAGGACTTGGGGGCTTGGGTTCCGGCCCCAGCTCTGCCGTGACCTCTGCATGTGACTTTAAGCAGGCACTTCACCAAGCTGAGCTTTGATCTCCCTTTCTGAAAAATCAGCAGAAAGCTAGCCCCTAAGTCACAGGATCGCTGTAAGGACTGAATGAATTATCCCAGCTCCAGTCAAAAAAGACACAGAGCCAGGCATGCACTTAGCGCTCAATAAATGTTAACCATCATCACCTTCACCTTCACCACCACCACCATCCCCAGCATCACTGTCATTGTCACCGCCACCGTCCCGTCATCATTATCACCATCGTCATCATCACCAGGATCCCCATTATCACTGCCACCATCATTGTCATACCCATCATCGCCATCGTTATCAGCATCACTGTCCCCATCGATAGCACCGTCACTGTTACAGGTCAGGTTCCCCCAAGAAGCCGACTCTGATATGCAAGTTAGCATGAGGGGTATTTATCTGGGCGTGTCCCTGGTGTCACCACCTGGGGAAGGGTGGGTAACAAAGCAGGATTGGGCAGAGGGAGGACATGGGCAGCAATGTGCCCCCGACAAAAGTGCCCGTCGATCCCACGAGGGGCTCTAAGGCTGACAGCCCCTCAGACATGTCTGGTATCTGGGCGCTTGGCACTGACAGTCTCTAGAATTTATCACAATCTGGGGTTCAGAGGAGATCTGCATATTGTAAGAAGAAGAGCCAAGGGCTTACCCCCAATGAGGAATTCAGGCATCTGTGGGGTTTACTGTCTGGGGGCAAAGGAGCTTTGTGGGAGCTTCTCACACTGTCCCATTTGCCCCGCAGCCCCAGCGTCTTGCTCACTTTCCCACAACAGCAGGGCCCCTGGGGACCATCTCCCTTCAAGCGGGTGCTCATCCGTTCTAACCCCAAAGCCTTGGGACAGCGTGGCCCTGCTTCCTGGCAAGCCTTCTTGGGCGGCCGCCGGGATCTGTCTCCTCTTGACCTTTCCCACTCTTTTTTCTAGGGAGCTGAACCAAAGGATGGTCTGCTCGTGCAGGCGAGTCCCTTTCCGGCTGAGCTGACAGAGCTGAGGGCCTCAGGGAGAGAGTCTGGGTCAGGGCCACCTGCCCTTCGTGGCCACGAGCAAGCGTGGGCCTCTCTCATGTAGAAAACCCGCGAGGGGCTGTCACAGGGCAAAATGAGGTCGCGTGATCAAAGTGGCCAGGACAGCCAGGCACCCAGTAGGTGCTTACTAGATGCTCCTTCACCCACAACACAGGCCCTTAGCAGGCGCCACAGGGCAGAAAGGAGACGTCAGGATTTATGCCAAGCAGTGGCTTCCCACCGAACCTCTCTCTCTGGCCTCGGAGGCCCTACCTGCCTACCTTTTGTCCCACTCGACCCATTCCAGCCCCAGTGGCCTCTCCCTCAGACTCCCCAAGTTCATTCCCCCACCTCAGGGCCTTTGCACTTGCTGGCCCCTCTGCCCAGAGCCTTCTTCCCCAGAGCTTCCCAAGACTGCCCCCTCCGTTTGGGTCCTACCTCACCCCATCCACCCCTGCTCAGGTAGAAACCCAGGCCTGCTGTCTAGCTCATCATACTGTTTATTTTCTCCACAGTACACAGCACCCTGGATTTACCTCGCTTGGGGAGGGCACGTCTGAGGATTCACCATTGGATCTCTGATGCCTAGAACAGGAACTGTGTACCACAGAGGAGGCCCTCCCAAAGGCCCATTCTGGTCACAGGTCCCAGAAAAGGGTAGGCAAAAGGAAGACCTGTTCTCATTCCCTGGGCAACGCTTTCTCCTCTGTCCGCGCAGTTTCTCTGCACAAGGAGGGGACCGGACCCAATGAATCCATAGTCCCTTCCAGCTCCAACAAAAAGATTCCACAAACTTGGACAACTTCTCATTTTAGCCAATAACCAACTCATGCCAGAACATGATTCATCTCCCCCGATTTTGCCTAGCAACCAGCCCTTTTCCCCACACCCCAAATCAACCTCCCCCCAAGAAAAATTCCTCCCCAGCCACACACCCGCCCCACCTCCCCGCCCCCCCCCCC
This sequence comes from Neofelis nebulosa, assembly GCF_028018385.1. NCBI lineage: Eukaryota > Metazoa > Chordata > Mammalia > Carnivora > Felidae > Neofelis > Neofelis nebulosa. The sequence goes on along the minus strand of NC_080792.1, from coordinate 77,985,514 downwards.
CCCCACTTCTGGCATCCCGGAGAGGAATGCAAGCCTTCAAGATCCCCCCCTGTCTGTCTGCCACCAACATTTTAACACAACCTCAGAATGTCTCGGGCTATGTCTGGAACAAGCTGGGGGGAGCTGTTCCCCCCCCGGGATTAGTACAGGAAACAGCAGCAGAAGTCAGGCAGACAGAAAGCGCTGACCCAGCACGGGGAGATCATTTCTATTCTTATGCCTCACCCTCCTCTTACATCCAGCTCCTGAGGCCTTGAAAAGTGTCTGCGTTTTAGGGAGGAAGCGAGGGGAGACCGGGAAAGGGAGCAGGGCAGCGGGAGAGTCCATGCTCAAGAACGAACCGGCTCATTCAGATTGCCCCAGGGATGTTTGCATACAGTCCCCCCGGTGAGAGAAAGGAATTGTCTCATCTTGGAGATACTGGAAAGCAGTTAATAAACCTCAATACCCGTTCGCAACACAAAATCTTGGCGATCTAAGAATAGAAAGGAATGTCCTTGACTTGGAAAGGGATATTTACCAGAAAACTACAGCAAACATTATGCCCAGTGGAAAACTGTATAAGCACCCCCCATCAAGATCAGGCACGAGGCAAGGATGTCCACCTCCTCAAAAAAAATTATTTTAATATGTATTTATTTATTTTTTAATTTTTTTTCAACGTTTTTTATTTATTTTTGGGACAGAGAGAGACAGAGCATGAACGGGGGAGGGGCAGAGAGAGAGGGAGACACAGAATCCGAAACAGGCTCCAGGCTCCGAGCCATCGGCCCAGAGCCCGACGCGGGGCTCGAACTCACGGACCGCGAGATCGTGACCTGGCTGAAGTCGGACGCTTAACCGACTGCGCCACCCAGGCACCCCAATATGTATTTATTTTTGAGAGAGAGACAGACACGGAGTGCGGGCGGGGGAGGGGCAGAACGGGAGACACAGAACTGGAAGCGGGCTCCAGGCTGTCAGCACAGAGGCCGACGCGGGGCTCGAACTCACGAACTGTGAGATCACGACCTGAGCCGAAGTCAGAGGCCTAACCGACTGAGCCACCCAGGCGCCCCTCCACCTCCTCAACCGGCACCTTCTCCACCACCACCACCACAGTAACACCCATCATCGTCTCCTCCACAGCCTCTACCCTCCTCCAGCACCTCCCCCTCCCCTTCTACTATCACGACCCCCCCCCCCCCCCACCCTTCACTATCACTCTCCCACCACCAGTCAACACTGACGACAGTCAGGGACGTGGGCTGGAGACCCGCCTCGGCCACTACCCTTCTCAGTTTGCCCGTCTGTACCTTGAGTGGTAGGACCGTACCAGCTGTTTGCAAACTACGCTCCACTGAGCACTCGGGGCTCGTGCAGGGGCACAGGGAGGCGAACAGGTGCCCTCCGGGGGCAGCCCGTTCCCCCTCCAAAATACAGCTCTTCTCTCATCCAACTTAGGGTAGGAGTCCTGGTGAGAGTTTATGAGAACAAAGGATTCTGTGGCTCAACGGGGTTGAAAATCAGCGGATACGCAATCAACACAAGCAGAGACTAAGGATCGAAGCAGGCGACTCATGGGAGAAGGACTCTGTACGAAGCCCGCGATTCACCGATAATCCAACAGCCCACCTAGGAAAAAGACGGAAAACCTTGGCGGCGTTGCCAAGGACGGAGGGGAAGGGGGGCACTCCCGGACCAAGATGGGGGTGGAAATGGTGCCACCCCTCGGACAAGTCGTTTGGGAGCACCTGTGAAAAGGCTACGCCTGGTGATCCCACCAGAAGGACCTACAGGCAGGAGTGCCCCGTGCGTGCGTCTGCAAAGACACGCACGTGCAGGGCACCCTCAGAAATATGTGAGGACACAGGGCCGCCCAGCTCTGCCACCTGTGACCTCCCTTCATGAGCTCACCTGGCACCTGCTGTGGCCCCCGCACACCTGCCCAGAGGGACCCTGAAACTGGCTCCGTTCTGGGGCCACCCGAAGCCCAGGCGAGCGGGAGTCTGGGCTCACACCTCAAAAAGGGGAGCCGCCTGTACAAGTCCATCAGGTCAAGGCCACTTCCTGGGGCTCATCGTTCTTTCCCTTCGTGTAAGGTAGTCGGTAAACCACAAGGAGGTTGAGCTCCCAGGCCAGACCTAGGATCTGAGCCCTCTCCCCCACTCACCGGCCGTGTGACGTCGGAGGGGTCAGCTCACCTCCGTCAACAGTTCGCGGAGCAGGGATGGCTTCCTCATGGGCTAAACGAAGCTGAGCAAAGTGACTCCGTAGCGATTTTTCCAATGGGATCGTTTACGTGGAAAGCAAATCGAGAAACGTTGACGATATTAATGCTCCAGGCCCTTGCCTCGCAAAGCAAGTGCTCTCTGAACATCCTCTCACTTGACAGGAGCGCCGGCTGGAACTCTGCCACACCAGTGGGCACAGGGACGGCCTCCCTTTTCTCACTTATGAACCACACGGGCACGGGCATCCTGGCAGGCCCATCTCAGGGCCCACACGCAGGCACTTCTGTAGGCCGGCTCCGGGTAAGAACTTCTGGGGCGAAAGGCAAGGACATGATGCTGCTATCTGACCCTGGGAGAGGGCCGTATATCTGCACTCCGGTCCACTCAAAACCACACCGTGCGAAGATCTCATCTGCACAAAGACAAGCTGTTCTTATCTTACGAGAGGTCACGGGAAAAATTCAAAAGTGTTTCTAACTGGCTCCCCGATGGCTGGCCCCGTCCTTCCAGCCAGAGCTCTGCCGTCGTGGGGAAAGCTGGCCCTCAGGCCCAGCCCGTCCAACTTAGGTGTGGTGGAAGGAAGGACTTCCTAACAGCGAGGAGTTTTCAGATGCTGGAGACGACAGAAGTTGCTGGAAGGATTCCTCTAGGGGTCTCTCAAGATGGGAGGCCAGAGGTAGTTTGAGCTCTCCGGTGGGAAGAAGCCAGGTTCTCCCAAGACCTTCTTGTCCAAGAACCCAGCGACTCAGGGGAAAATGGCATCCAGCCGCCCTTCCCCCCAGAGGCCGGCAATAACGCCTCATACAAGGGCGCAGGGTTTGGGGGCCCACCAGCCGTCTGAAATTCAGAGCACTGCCTTCTTCCCTTTGCCAGAGACGTGGTCGAGGCCCAGAGAGGGCAAGCGACTTGCTCCAGGCAGCACAGCCAGGGAGGGTGTAGAGTTGCACCCCTCCCCCCTCATAACCCCGGGGCACCAGACCGGGGACCAGTGCCCATCCAGGGCCCCCCGCCTGCAAGTTCACGTCTCAGGAGAGCCAAGGGGGCCGTGGGCTCGGCCTCCAGACGCGGTGGACTCTTGGCGTCCCCGCACGTGCGCAGCATCCTGGGTAGATCCAAGGCGCTGGGGTCCCAAGGCCAGCTGGTCCTTCCCCCGCCACGTGACCTCAGGCCAGCCCCGACGGCGCACTCGGGAACGTGGGGACACCCTGTCCGCAGGGCCGTGCTGCCGGAGGCTCGGGCACCCGCTCCACCAGCAAGCGAGAGCGCCCGTCCTGCAGGTGCGCGCATGCGCCGTGTGTGAGGCGGAAGGGCCTGACGCGCGGCGGGGCCTCTTTGCCGCCTTTCTGCCTGCAGACCCGAGCGCCGCGGCACCTCCTGCTGCCCCAGCTGAGCTGCAGGGGTGTGGGCACAATGGACGCGGGCCTCTCCTGCAAGCCTGCTTGCCCTGCATTCACGCACTCACTCATGCATTCATTCATTCGGGAGCAGGATTGCAGAAGTGTGACCTTGGGCAAGTCACTTCACCTCTCTGAGTTTCCGTGCCTTCCTCTGTGAAACGGTGGATAATACCCGTGCCTCCCTCAGCTTTGTGAGGACCCAATGCATAGAAAGCGCTTAGCGCTGTGCCTGCTACGCACCGGGTACTCAAGCAGTGACGGAAAGTGGACCCAACAGGGGGATTTCAACACTGACAAAGGATACAAGTAGGAGATCTGGGGGCCAAAGGGGTCTCTCGGAGAGCCTCGTCCCACAACCTTCCCCAGGGCAGGTGCAGGAGAGGTGTCCCACCTCCCAACGCCACTCTTCCTCTCCGCTCCTCCTTCAGAGAGCAGCTTGAAGGGATTCATTGGGCTCAGCATGCATTGAGCACCTACTGGATACCCAGCTCTGTACTGGGCTCTGACCTGCAGTGCAGCTGGGCAGGGAAGCCGCAGAATCTCAGAGATCAGAACTGCCTGCCGTTCCCTCTCTGGAGCTTCCTGGCAGCAGGAGCAACAAAGATAATCAGAAACGGGGGCCCCAGGCCATGAGCTCTAGGAGCATTTTCTCATCTGAGCCTCGCGACAGGGCAGGATCTGTGGTTTCACAGGTGAGGCGCTGAGGCTCCAAAAGGGGGCGGAAACTGCCTAAGGTCACACAGCCCGGAAGTGGAATTCGAACTCGGGTTTGGATCCAAGTCTTGTGGGATGCAGACACCTTAAGTCCCTCCCCCACTGCTCCTGAAGGAGTGTCCTGCCCAGAGTCAGTGCTGGTAAGTATTTGGCTTGTTTTATAGACGGGAACACAACAGAGAGGGGAGGGGTGATATTCCAGGTCACCCGGCAGCGAATCCAGCTGGATACCACCCCTCCCCAACCTTTCCAACCCCCCAGAGATGGCCTTGGCACCTGCCCCAGATGGGTCCAAGTTCCTGGGCTCCCCTACCCCTGTTGTCAGCCGCGTCTCCAGCCGCACTCGCCCAGACAATATCTAAGCCCTAACTGGGGTCACCGCACCTCGGAGGGAGACAGGGAACAGCTGTCACATGACCCCTGGCCCCCGCCAGGCGCCAGACCCCTGCAGAGGGGCGCACGGGGTTGCGGGGTCCTTCCCCAAAGGGCGGCACGAGCCTGTCTCTTCTCTCTGGCCACATCCTTCACCCCCTCCTTGGAGTTCACGGGACTTCCCTGGCTGGCTCTGCTCTGCTCTGCTCTCACCGGACACTTCCAGGCCCCTCTGCCCTGCCCCCACCCCAAGAAAAGACGTTATAACGCCAAAGTTTCAAGCGTCTGAGAATCGCTGATCTTGTGACTCTGGAGCTTCTAAACCTAGATCTGGAAAGAAGAGGTGACTCTCAGAACAGCTGGACGCTTAGAGACAGAAGTTTCCGCCCTTTTCTCCGGGCACAGCACTTCACAGTTGACAGCTAGCAGAAGCTCACATTCACTGAGCACCCGTGGGGGGCCTGCTCTAAGCATTTTAAGTGAATGACCCCAACTCCCACCGCCCCTCCGAGGCAAGGGCCACCATTATTCCCATCTCACAGCTGAGGAAACTCAGGCTCAGAGAGGTTTAGTGACTTGCCCGAGGTCACACAGCCGGGTGGTGGCAGAGCTGAGATTGGAGCCCAGGTCATGGGAAGCCTGTACCCCTAACCAGCAGGCTCCACTGTCCCACACGCTGTAAGGTGCGTTCACGTCTATTAACCTTGCAGCATTCTGGCGGGTGGGGGAGCCAGGGCAAAGGCTGTGGTCCAGGGGCTTTACAAGTGAAGAACCCAAAGCTCAGAGGTAAGCTGACTTGCCCAAGGCCATGCCGGTAGAAGGGGCGTGACTGGGTCTCCAGGTTCCTTATTTCCGCATCCCACTACGTCCCCCTCCCCTTGCAGTCCCCAGTCCTCCACCCGGGTACAATCCCAGTCTCTCTTTTTCCCCCTCCAGGCCCCCTGGCTGAGTCTGGCTCCCCAAAGCCTAAGGCAGAGGTCCCAGGTGGCCACCCATAGACCTGGACCCTCCATCCTTCCAGGGCACCCCTAGGTGGCCCCTGCAGGGCCCCAGCGGGTGGTGGGATGCCCATGCCCGGCACCGCAGAGGCCTCTGGCATCAGGGACCCCGGCAAGAGCAGATTTACGAGCAGGACTATTTTATACTTTGCAGCTGCCGCTATAAACCCTGGACCCATTTGGCCGGGGGGGTGGGGGGGGGGGCGGGGAGCAGCTGCAGAGGAACCCCCCGGGCCCTGGAGCCACTGCCAGATCCTCCAGGCTTTTTCTGAGCAGCCAGAGGAATCCTGAAATTAAAACCTCCTGAAAACATGGCAAATCCCTGTCTTGCTCCACATAGGCCTGCTTCTTCCCCGACACCAGCTGAAGAGCCGGAGACGAGGCAGGGCAGAGACGGACACAACAGAGCCCCGGGTCCCCGGTCGGCTTTGGATGGGTCCCAGCCCCTGTCTGGTCCACAGGTGCCCACGCACGACATGGGGGTGCTGGTCTGGTTCAGGGTTTCTGAGACTGTCTGGACTTCAGAAGTTCCCTACAGTAACTTAGTTCAAACTGTCCCACTGTAAGATTCTGTGCTCCAACTACTTACTGGCTGTGTGACCTTGGACAAGTAACTTGGCCTCTCCGAGTCTGTTGTTTTCATCTGTAAAATGGGGAGAAATAACAACCATCTCATTAAGAAGGCTGTAAAGAAGGAATAGAATACACCAGGAGTTCCCAGCAGCTTTATTTGTAATAGCCAAAAGCTGGAAAACCACCCAAACGTCCATCAGCAGGTGAACGGATAAACAAATTATAGTACATCCATACAAGGGAATACTACTCAGCAATAAAAAGCAGGGAAGTATCGGGGCACCTGGGTGGCTCTGTCCGTTGAGCATCCAACTGTCGATTTCGGTCAGGTCACGATCCCAGGGTCATGGGATCGAGTCCCAAGTTGGGCTCCACGCTGAGGGTGGGTTCTCTCTCTCTCCCTCTGCCCCTCCCCCCAGATCGTGCACAATTTCTCTCTCAACAAAAAATAATAAAATCAAAAATAAAGAAGAGTATATGGTTCCATTTATAGAAAATTCCAGAAAACAAAAATGGATCATAGTGACATAAACAGATCAATAGTTGTCTAGGGATTGAGGTGGGGAGAAGCGGTCAGCAGAGACCACAAAGGGGTATGAAGAAACTTTCAGAGGTGACGGATATGTCCATTACCCTGATTGTGGTGATGGCTTTAAGAGATACACCTACACCTATGTCAAAATTATCAAATTGCACGTTTTTAAAAATGTGCATTTTATCGTGCGTCAGCTATACCTCTGCAAACCGGCAAGAATGAATATGTTATCAGTAAAGCGCCAGAGACGCGTGTAACAGTCCATTTGTGAATGGCGGCCATTCCTGTTATTAATCACTGTGGTCGCATCTAGGGGATTCTTTGAGTCATTTTCATCTCCTCCCCGGGGTGCCCGGGTGGCTCAGTCGGTTAAGCATTTTCACCTCCTCCCCTAGAATATAGCCTCAGGTCTGTTGTGCCAATGGTGTGTCCTCGGTATCTGGCACACAGTAGGTGCTCCTTAAAGAGTTGCGGCTGGAAAACGAAAAGCCGATGACCCTGGCAGTTGCTTCTTGGCCACCTTGGAACCCGGAAAGCTGATGGATCCCCTTGGGGGCAGACTCAATGATTCTAAACCTCTAGGAATGAGAACCAAGACAGGAAGGACCCACGGCACTGGCCAGTCACCGTCAACACCCCGGGGGTAGGGTGGCGTTAAAACAAGGACTGGGGACCCACGATGAAATGCAACGGACACAAAACAGGATTCCCCACCCCAGCATCAGAAGGGCTCAGCTTCTGGGCCCACAAGCGAGTTCCAAGATGAAGTAGGAGGCTCGGGGCTGAGGACCCTGGATTGAGGAGTCAGACGGACGGTTCAGATCCCAGCTACGCCTGTCCGCGTGACACCGGACAAGCCTCTTCACCCTCCACTTCCTCGTCTGTAAAAGGGAGGCGATGATGTTGCTCGTCTCTCTGTGGGGAGTGTGGGTGAGGGTTAAATGGTGTGATGGATGCTCACGTGTGCCTTCCTTCAGCCTTATACGCGTGCACCTGTGTGCACACACGGAGCACCTACTGTGTGCCTGGAGTGCTGGGGAGACACTGGGGACGGACCCGCAGGCAGAGACAGTTGCCCAGCCACACCCTCAGACACTCTGATTTCATTGGTCTGGGTCGGGGGACGCCTGGCTGGCTCGGTCAGTGGAGCATCTGACTTCGGCTCAGGTCATGATCTCCTTGTTCGTGAGTTCGAGCCCCACATCAGGCTCACTGCTGTCAGCGAGGAGCCTGCTTCGGATCATCTGTCCCCACCCCCCCTCTACTTCTCCCCTGCTCAGGCGCTCGCTCTCTCTCTCTCTCTCTCTCTCTCAAAAATCAATCAACATATAAAAAAAACTTAAAAAAATCTGAGTGGGCCTGAGTGGGGCTATGATTTTAAAAGGCTCTCAGATAATCTCCCTGTGCAGGTTGAGACCCCTGCCGGGTAGGGCAGGATCATCTCCTCTTCATACACATGGAAACGAAAGCCCAGATGGCCGAGGCCACACAGCCGAGAAAGGACGGAGGTGGCACGGACACAGGCAGATGTCATCCTAGGGGCCCAAACCTCCTTAATCACCCCAAGAAGATTACAGGTGATGTACCCAGGGCAGAGCCCCTGGAAGATGGGACTTCTGCCCCTCCCGCTCTTGCCTTGACATGACCCCCAGCCAGGGGTTACCCAGACCCTCGGGCTGGTCGGAGACACGCAGGGCCTGGGGACGAGGGCTCTCCAGCAGCCCCGCCCCCACCCCCACCACACTGCACCAGCAGCCCCCATTCCCACACTGAGCTGGGGGCCGTGTCTTGGGGTGGTTTTGCTGTCCCTCCCCCTCTCTCTATACAGCAGCGGCAGCAAGCCCAGCCCCCAGACAGACTCCCAGCCTGGGGGCAGCTGTGCGGTTTTATAAGCCCCGGGACAGTGGGGGCCTGTTCGGGCCCTGGCAGATTCCTGGATCCCTGGGAACAGGGGAACGGCCCACCCCCACCCTCAAGCCCCATTTTCCCCCTCTCCTGGACCCAACCCACACATGCCCCCAACCCCTGTCTGCTCCACAGCCCGCCCTCTGCTGGTGCCTGGCCAGATGTGTGCCCACAAGAGAGGCCCTGCTGGTAACGCCAGCAGAGATGTGGGAGCACACCGGAGGGGCTCTAAGCAGAAGTGGGGCCTTGCTCTCTCCTCCCCCAGGGCCTCATTCATTCATTCATTCATTCACCAAAAAAGCTGTAGAGCCCATTTAGCGATTCACTCTAGAATCAGACTACGAGGCTGGAATCCCGGCTGTGTGACCCGGGCACCTGACATCACCTCTGTGGACCTCAGTTTCCTCATCTGTGAAATGGGAAGAACAGCAGTGTCTATCTCATAGGCTTGAGAGTCCCAATAAGCAAATGATGTTCAGTGCTTAGAGCACTGCCTGGTAGGTACAGGTGCTCATTAACTATAAGCAATTATTATTAGCATTGAGCCCGGGGGACTGTGAAAGAAAGGCTGGGCGGGGGGGAGGGTGCCGTCAGGAAAGGCAGGTGACATCTAAGCTGGAAGCTAAAGAAGGAGGCGGGGTTAGCAAGACAAGTGGGGGGGGAAGGGTGTCATAGGCAGAGGGAATAGTAGCTGTAAAAGCTCAGAGGTAAGAGGGAGGTTGACTTCTGCACTGGGACTCAAACTACCTCCTTAATCCTTACCCCCATCATTCCCGGGAGACACAGGCCATAACTGAGGCCACCCATTACGTGTCCTGTGGCAGCTCCAGTTGACGATTCATGGGGGAGCCGTTGACCACGGAGCCGCTGGTTGGAAAACTCATCCCTGCCTGCTCCCCAGGGATCTCTAACATCTACTTCTGTCTTACCTACCCCAGCCATACCCAATCGCCTAGGACCCCGCAGGAGCTCAGGAGCAAGGAGAGAGCCTGTCACACACAGAGAGGTTGAGTGACTTGGTCAGAGCCACATAGCATGCAGACAGCCATATTGGATTTTCCCTACATTCTTGGGCGGGAGCCTGTCTGGGCTGAGAGAGGGAGGGTCCTTCCCCACTGCGCGAGACAGAGGCCATTGTGTGTTATGAAACCCAAACCCGGCGCCCCTCTGAAGGGATGTGGGGTCAGCGGAGGAGAGGGGCTGGTGGGGGGTGGGGATGGCCTCCCTGCCCCCATCACCCCGGGGATCCAGCACGTGCTCCCAGCCCAGCCACATCTGGATTCCAGCTGGCTGCTCCAGGGAGGGGGCGGGGGTGGCGCAGTGGCAGCAGGAACATGCCATCAAAGGCAAGGAAGAGCCTGGTGGTGAGGAGACAAAGGCTAGGGCTGCCTCCCACCCCAGGCCAAGGGTGCGGTGACCATGGCGCTAGCCATGAGACCGACTCTAGTCCTCGGCCACTCTGCCAGAGGATGGGAGACTGAAACGTCGGCTGGTAGTGTCTCTACTGCTCATATTTCCAGGGAAAGGAGGGGGGTGGCTCTCCAACAGCCACAGTAACTAGCAGACCTGCTCACAGAAGCCGGCTGGGTCTGCGTGGCCGCGAGTCCAAGGCTGGTGGCCAGTCTTGGGGGCAAGAACTCCCACCCCCTTCCCATGGGGATCCTGCTCTCCACTCCCTTCCCGAATCTGCTCATTCAGCCTGCCCGCCGTATCTCCCCCAGAAAGCTGCCTCACCCCATGGAACAGCCCAGAAGAAAGGCTCCACCCCCCACCCCCAAGCTGCCCTGCAGAAAACCAGCGACACTCGGGCCAGAATAAAGGTTTATTGTGCTGGTTTGCTATATCTCAGCACCTAAAAAATTGTGCAGAGGTTGGGGGGGCCCCAGATGAAGGGCTGAGGAAGAGCACCCCCCAGAGCCTCCCCAGATCAGGACGGAGCTCAGTCTCCCTTGTCGAAAGCTAAAGAATGCTGTGGGCACAGGCTGCCAGACAATGCACGTGAACGACGTGGAGGGGGGCCAAGGCCCCCCCCCCCGCTCCAGGCTGGGTGTTGGAAACCGCCCCCACCTTCTCAGTCTCCCCCAGAGTGGGGCCCCCTCACACACAGCCCCCCAGCTTCGGGGGCCTGACAAGAAAGCTTTGATGCATTCATCCCATGCGGGTGGCAGTGACAGGATGAGCAATTCGTCCCCGGGCAGAGATGCTTGGCAGAATTGAGGGGACCCGAGCACCCCCAGGCCCCGCACCCCTCACCCTGGACCAACCACAAACTGGGGGACACCTTCAGGAACATCTGGGGCACTGATTTCCAGAGTGTGCTCTGCAAGATGTTATTTTGTAACTGTAAAATAACAACGACGACGATAAAAAAACCCTGTGGTCAAAAAAACCCTGTGGTCAAAAGCAGTTTGAGACAGACCAACCGGGTTCCAACCGGGGCCTTTACTGGAGTATTGGCAGAGCCCTGGGGTGCCCTAAGGGGGGGGGGGTGCAGGGAACAGAGAGGCAGTGTTTCCTCAACTCATCGGACCCCAAAATCCTTTTTCCACAGAGCACCGCAGCTTTGGAAATGCTCATTTAGGGACGTGTCGCGATGTGCGCACGGGCCCCCGGAAGCTTCCCGATTCATCAGGCCCACGTCTACGGTAGCTCTAACTGCGCCCGCCCCAGGGGCCTTGTCCCATTCACCCTGGTCCAAAACTCCTAGGTATTCTGACTTTTCTTTCCTACCCCCGGCGAGGTCCGCACCGTCACAGGGGACCCATGATCTACGTTTCCCAAAGGACGTGGCCCATGTCGTCGGCCGTGTTTTCATGAATATAACAGGGATCCTTCCCATCCCCGCCTCCCCGGAGGAGCTGTGTTTGGGGTGCCGCCCTTTGGGGCTGCAGGGGCAAGTGTTCCTGGAACGGGGGGGAGCTTCCCGGGGTAGGCCGGAGACCAGCACCTCTGCCCACTGCAGGGTTGGGACGCACTGGGATTTGCGGCGGGGGCGGGGGGGGGGGGGCGCTGAGGAGAGGGTGTCAGGGAGCGGAAAGGGTCAAGGGCCTTCCCACATCCATGGAGGTGACCACTAGGGGTCCGACAGTCACAAGGCCAGCAGCCCCAGAGGCCTGTTAGACCTTGGGGGCGATACCGCAAGCACAGGGGCCCTCGGGGGGACCAGCGGGTCCTCTGGCTTCCTGGGCTGATGAAGGAGCCGCTTCTGACTCGCCTTGGCCTTGGCCGGCCTCCAGAGCCTCCTCCGCCCCCACCGCGCATGGCTCATCTGGCACCTCGGCTTTCTCCCCCGGGACCCCACGTCCCTGGGCTTCCTGGCCCCCCTCCCGGCTGCCGCTCTCGTCTTCCTCCGACTTGCCCTCCATCCTGGTTCCGTCTCCACCGCCCGGGGCAGCTCTGGCGGGGGACTTGAGGTTCTGGGTGGCGGCAAGGATGTCAGCCTGGAGCTGCTGGGAGGAATCCAGGGCTTCCTCGGACCGGCCGTCGGGAGCCCGGTCGGGGACCTCGCTGAAGGCGCGGGGGCCCCCGGCCCGGTCACTCTGGTCCACGTACTTCTTCTTGGGGAAAGACGACGGGTAGTAGGCCGAGGCCTTGTGCTTCTGGCGGGTGATGAGGGCGGCACAGACGATGAACATCAGCAGGAACACCAGGGAGCCCACCACGGCGATGAGCATCACGTACTGGCGGAAGAAGTCCACGATCCCGTCCAGGAAGTTGGTGGGGGGCCTGGGGCCCGCCAGGGGCGTGGGCCGGGGCCCCAGCGACGTGGGGCTGAGGGCCGGGGTCCGGGGGGGCGGGAGGCTCGGGGAGGAGGCCGATGAGCCCTCGGCCTCCCCGCTGCCCCCTGTGTCCTCCAGGAAGGCGGCCTGCAGGGGCACGGAGTAGGCCACCGCGGGCAGGGCCCTGAGGAGAAGCAGCAGAGACACGAGCAGCCTGGGGACCACGGCGGAAACCATGCTGTCCAGGACCTGCGGGGAAGCGAGGCGGGAGACAGGTCAGGGTGGAACGCCGGGGTCTCGGGGACCACGGCCAGGCGCAGGAAACAGCACGTGTTCCAGAAGGCCGCTTCCCCTGCCCGCCACACAATGGACCCCGTCCGCCCATACGTGGGGGACATGCCCGCCCCCTCCTTCACTCTGAGATCCCAGAGGGACCCCTGGTGAGTCACCCCACTCCACTCTGAGGTCCTGGAGGGCGGGGACCGAATCTTACTTATCTGGGCACCCTCAGGGTTTCACACCATGTCTGGTATACAGTAAGTGCTCCATAAGTGTCTCTTGACCGACCGGGCCGAATGAATAATAACTTCCCCTTCCACTGCCTGCCATGTGCCAGGTCCTATTTTAAGTTTCTGACACAGAACTTCATTGACTCCTGAGAACCACCCGATGGGAGAAGTACTATTATTATTACTCCCATTTTGCGGGTGTGAAAAACTGAGGCTCAGAGGGGTTAAGTCATTGCCAGGAGAGGGCAGGGGTTCGGATCCAGGCAGGGAGGGAGAAATGATGGTAAGGCTGAGTAAGTAAGAAACAGAGTCCCTGAGGGAGTGAGCCCTTCTTCTTTGGGGGAACCCTCCCCAGCAGCCCCCAGTGACTCTGGGGTCCCGTGAAGCTTCCAGACTCCCTGAGCTCAGCAGAGGGTCTGGATGCCAAGAACACGGCTGGCCCTCACCTCAAGGCACAAAGCAGGGCGTGGAGGCCCGGGAGGGGGCGGCGGGACCCCTTGTGCCAGAGACAAAGCTGGAGACTGCGGGAGCCCCAGTCCTATGGCCACCCGTAAATGGGAACCAGATGAACCCCGCACCTCCCTCCTCCCCTGTGGCAAGACTGCTCCCGAGATGAACCCCCAGACCCCAACCGGCCCAGACAGCCTGGCTGACCAATAAATTCTGCACGGCCTAGGTTTACAGAGAAGACCAGCTCCTGAAACACGGACTCTCCCGGCCAGCCCGGGGAGGGCTAGGCACTCAGACAAACCCAGGAGCCCCTTTCTGCAGCCCCCTCATGGGCTGCCCCGAGAACCCCTCCTGACCCAACAGACGGCCCAGGCCCCTGGCACTGGGTGGGGCTAGAAGCTCGAAGAAAAGCCTTAGGAAGCCCTGTCTGCCACCCTGTCTCAAGGGATTGAGATGGGGAACAGGGGCCCAGAGACAGTGAGGGGCAGGCCCCTGGTCACGGAGCAAGGTCCTGGCCTGGAGGAGGAGGTCAGGTTCCCAGCACCTCGACTGCGTGTCCCCTCGAGTGCCCGGTCCCCAAGTCCTGCTCCGGAAATCGTTTGAGGGGTACCGGGTTAAGTGCGGGGGTGAGGGGAGTGAGGCCTTTGAGCGGCTTCTTCCTAACGACCCGAAGCCTCCCCATTAAGCATTGTTAGTGGAAATTAATTGTACCGACATAAATTTGGACAAACTGCCTGCGGTGGCCAAAAACAAAACAAAAGAAAACAAAAAAGATAATTCCGGGGCATAAAAAGAGGCAAATCTGTTCAGGGGTTCGTTTTGAATAATGAGCTGATGACCCTGGGCTTTCCACTGGGGGGGCGGTGGGGGGAAGCCCCGCCCCCTTTGCCGGGGGCCCCGCCCCAGAGCCACTCTCTGGTTCAGCCCTGGGGGCCAACACCTGCCGGCTCTGCCTGACTGGCCCAGGCGACAGTGACTTGCCCAGGGACACACGGAGGGGAGTGTCAGAGCCGGGGTGTTAACCTTCCTCTGTGTGACTCAGACTACACACACTCACACACACTCACACACACACCACACACTCGTATGTGCCCGGGGCCGGCCCAGAAACGAGCCGGCACCCTGGGAGACACTACTTGTCCGCTGCAACACGGGCGGACCCAGCACCCCCCCGCCCCGCGCACTTGTTAGCAAAGGTCCCCACGGACACCTTTGATCTCTGGGGTCTCTGTCCACCAGTCACCTCCCTGCCTGAGAGAGACCTTTCGTGGTGGCCGCCGAAGCTTCTCACCACAACTACTACCCCCCGGGGGGTGCCCAGGGGGCTGTCCTGGGAGGGCCTGCCGGCAGCGAAGCGGCTGGAACCCTGGCTCCACCTGGTCCAGCGCTGTGGTCCGATCCCTCCGGGCCTCACTTTCCCCGTCTGTACAGTGGGCAGGCGGCGGGGAGGTGACCACAGGCCCTAAGGACCGGGTGAGATAACGTGGAGAAGGTAGCTGGCACCGAGCACCCGGGAAAGGGCGGGCTCCAGAGCAGCCACGTTTGGACCCCAGCAGAGCCCAGGACTAGCGGCGGCATCCTCCAAGCAGGCAAATGATTAAAAATGATTTCCTTACCTGATGTGTAAACTGGCTCACTGTCCCCCACCCCCACCCCCACCCCCATCCCCCCGCCCTCTCCCGCCGAGGAAATGATCAACTTTTTTACCCTGTTGAGTGAAATCTCAGCTCTGGCCACCCAGGAATCCAGGGCGCATGCGCGCGCAGGCACGCACGCGCGCGCGCGCACACACACACACACACACACACACACACACACACACACAGCGCCCAGCTGGATAGAGGGAAGGGCTCCCCTCCCCCGCAGAACCTTGGGGTCAGGGACAGAGGATAAGGAAAGAGGCCACACAGGCTATCACTGGCCGTTAAAGGCCGAGACCCCGACTCTCGGGTCCCCCACACCCCACAGCCTGGCTCCCCCGGAAAGGTGCAGGCGGGGTGGGAAGCCGGTCGGGCCTCAAAGGCAAGGTGTGACCCTATCCGACGAGCCTCTGCCCTCTCTGGGCCTCAGTTTCCCCTCTATAGAGTGGGAACCGTGGCCTGGACAGCTCTGAAGTGATCACTCTGCCGGCCGTCCCCACCTCCTTTCTGGGAGAAGGTGAGCCTAGCTTCCTGAGTCCTCATTTTTTTTCCAGGGCTCGGAAACTCAGCTCCCGGCCATTGGGAGCTGGCGTCAGGCCAACCCCTGTCATTTTACCCAAGAGGAAATTCGCCCCCGAGGCTGGGAATGGCCTGCCCAGGATCACACAACCAGTTGAGGCAGAGCCCTGAAGGGAAGCGGGTCCGAACACCCCAGAGGAGGCCGCTCACTGCCCAGCTATGTGTCCCCCGGAGTGGGGCATGTCACCTCTGTGAGCCTCGGTGTCCCCATCTGTATGATGGGGCTAAGGGCCACCTCTCGGGTCTATTGTCCACGGCAGTGCCAGAGGAGGAGTAGGTTATCAATTAATTAGTGGGGGCCGCATGGTGGTGCAGGACCCCCAGCAGGACCCCCAGCTTGGAGCAGGGCCTCCTCCAGCGCCAATCTCACTGGGGCTCGCGGCCTTAAATGTGCCTGGGGCATACACGGGTGCTGCAAATCCCCCCCCCCCCCCCCCCCCCACCCAGGGCCTGGGTACCTGAGGCTGGGAGGCGAGTCACTGCCCCACCCCCACCCAGAGACTCGTGGCCAGAGGGGGAGGGGCAGCCCACAAAAACCTGGCTTCAATTAGTGGCTGTTGGGGGAGGGGTCTGGCTGAATCGCTAGGCGCCCCCGCCCCAGGCCCCGGGGCAGCCGAGGACAGGGGCTTGGGTCCCTTGGAAGGGAGGCCGGGACAGGGAAGGGGAGTCCTGAGGCTCAAAAGACACAGGCACACGGAGCAGCAGCAGCAGCGCGGACACACAAGATACGGACGCACAACGCAGACACACACACACTACAACGCACACGCACGGCAACGGGGACACACATACGCCCAGACACCCCAGAAAGTTTGCACGCCTCCCCCCCCCCCCCCCCCCCCCCGGCGCGGATGCACACAGGGCGCACGACAGCCCCACGCCGGGCCGCGCGTCCGGCCCCGAGAGCGCATACCCAGCCCCCGGGCACGCGCTGGCTCCCCCACAGACGGGACAGGCCGGTCCGCACGAGCCCGCCGCTGACCCTGGGCCGCCCGCCCCCGCGCCCACTGGTGGAGAACACATCCCCCGCGGGGAGGCCACAACCGCACACACGCAGCCCCGCCGGCCCGGCAGCGCCCGCGGGACACCGCGACGGCGCACCCGCGTTCCGCCACGCCGGCCCGTCGCGCAGGTCCCGCGGGCGCGCGGCCTCCAACGCACCCTCCGAAGGCACGCGGACTTAGAGACGCGCCCCAAAGTGCTCGCGCCGGCACTCCCGTCCCCGAACCCCCGGCCACCGCCAGGCTCCCGGACCGAGGGGACGCGGGGACTCACCCGTCCCTCCGCGCACGCAGGCCTGGGTGCTCCCGCCAGGTGGAGCGTCGGGGAGTGCCAGCTGCCGCCGCTGCTCCGGGCCCGGCGCCGCCCGCCCCCTGCCCCCGCCTCCTTCCTCCCGCCCCGCGGCCGCGGGGCCAGCTTGATTCCATTAGGCGGCTTTGGGGTGGGGACAGGGGAGGGGCGGGGCTGCGCTGGCCCCACACGGTCCCCCCTCGCTCACAGCTTGCACTCCCCCAGGCCCCCCTCCAGCTCTGGGGAGCCCCAGATGGGGCATTTCCTCCTTGACTCGGGGGTGGGGGGGGTGGGGGGGTAGGTCCCCAGGACCGGCCCCCCGGGGGCGGACAGACGGACACACAGGGCTGGCCTGCAGCGCTCCCCCAGAACAGCGAGCTGGGGGCCTGCCTCCCTTCCAAAGGGGACGAGGTCAGGGAGGTTCAGGGGCCCCTGGAAGCGAGGAGGAAAATTCCCCGTCCTGGTCCTCGATTCCAGCTGTGACTCAGGTTTTCCGAGGCTCGGGGTGCAGGGTGGGAGCAGAGTGTGTTTAAGGGAGAGCCTGAGAGGAGGCCTGATGGAGGGTCCAGGTCTGCAGCAGGGAGCCGAGTTCTGGCACCCACTGGCTGGCCCTGGTTGGGCTCTTCCCTTCTCCAGGCCTCAGTTTCCTTATTTGCCAGGGTGGGCGGGAAGCTTCCTGGGCTCCCTCTGGCTCCCACTTCGAAGATCTGTGGCCTTCCTGTACCCCAAATGGAGGGGCGCCTGGGCTCAGTAGGTTAAGCGTCTGCCTTCAGCTCAGGTCATGATCTCGCGGTCCGTGAGTTCGAGCCCCGCGTCGGGCTCTGTGCTGACAGCTCGGAGCCTGGAGCCTGCTTCAGATTCTGCGTCTCCCTCTCTCTCTGCCCCTCCCCGCCTCACGCTCTGTCTCGCTTTCTCTCAAAAATAAACATCACACACACACACACACACACACACACACAATACCCCAAATGGACTAGCTGGAGTAGGAATCCGGACCCCATTTCACAGGTGGGAAAAGTGAGGCAGGGTGTATTCAAGTGGCTCAACCAGGAAACTGAGGCAAGTCAATAGCAGACCCTGCAACTGGGATCTCTGGCTGACCTGAGGACCCCGGTGGGTCAGTGGCCCTTGCATCCATTCATTCACGTACCCATTCATTCATTCATTCATTCACAAGTGCTTGCTGAACATGTGCCAGGCACGTTGCCCATCAGGTCTCAGAGGGAAATCCCACACAACCCAGCCCTCTGGAGAAGCCCAGGGAGAAGGACGCATATGCGAATTACTTTTACACAAAATGGAAAAGGGATCTGTAGAAGGAGAGAGGTCAGGCCAAGAGCTCGGGGAACCCCAGGGCAGGGAGAGGTGCCCTGAGAGAAAGAGGCGGGAAGTCGTCCAGGAGGACAGCAGCCAGTCTGAACCAGAGACCCTGGAGAGGCATCCTGGCAGGAGGACCAGCATGGATAAAGGCACAGTGACTGGAAAGCCGCACCGTAATTAGATCAGGCTGGAGCGTGAGGCAGAGAAAAGGGAGGTGCAGGTAATGAGGGTCGAAGTCAGCAAGAGCCAGGTTAAAGTGTCACTCATCCAGGAGGCCGTAGGGAGCCACAGAAGGTATGGGACAGGAGGAGTGCATGAGTTAACAATTCCTGTCCACCCTTTAGGGACCAGGACTCTAGATTACTATCACCTCTTCTGATGGTCCAAGCAATCCCTACTCACCTCTAAAAACGGGGGAGAGCAGTTGTTTGTTTGGAAAAAAACCCAGAGAAGATCCCATTATCTCTTGGGGTCACCCCCAAACCTTGCGTCCCAAGGAAACGGATGACTGCCCGCCAGTGGACGCTCATAGATGCACATGCCCCCAGGCGCAAGTGGCCGCCCACAGACGTGATGCAGCAGGGGCACCCACCTTCAAGATGACCAGGGGGCATCCCAGGGCCCGCTACCCCGGGGAGGAGCCCCTGCTGGCAAAGCCTGAGGGCTGCAGGGAATCTGACCCCGAGACATCAAGAGGCAGGGGTGCAACCAGCCCAAACAGGACCTGACTCCAGTTCAGGTGGCCCGGATGCCCCCGCCTAGGTCAGGGTCCTGTTCTGTGCTCCTGCTTTGGTACCAGAGTGGCAGAGCCCGGACCCACGGGCAGACGGACCTGGGTTCAAATTCTACCTCCGCCTCTGTTTCGTCATCTGGAAACTGAGGACAGAGAATGTCCGCTGCTCACAAGGCTTCTGGGAAAAGTCAGAGGAGCTGGAGGGCAGGAACGAGCATTGCTTAGATGCCAAGCATGTGAGTTTCCTACAGCCGCCATAGCAAATGACCACAAACTTTAGAGGCTTAAACAGCACACATCTGTTGTTCACGGTACTGGCAGCCAGAAGCCAGAAATGGGTCTCACCGGGTGAAAAGCACGGTGTCGGCGGGGCTCCGTTCATCCCAGAGGGTTCGGGGGAGGGATCTAGAAGCCGCCTGAGTTCCCCTGCTTATGGGCTCCTTCTCCGTCTTCACGGCCAGCTGCCATGGGCTAGGTTCTCACACTACATCCCCCTGGCTCTCTTCCAAACCGCTCTCCCAATTTCAAGGACCCTTGGGATGACATTGGGCTCACCCAGATAGCCCAGGATGACCTCCCCACCTCCTGTCCTTAACCTAATCCCATCCGCAAAGCCCTTTGCCATGCCGGGTGACACATTCCCATCTGTAGGTTCCAGGGCTCAGGATGTGGACATCTCTGGGGGAGGGGCCTCATTCTGCCTCCCACACTGAGAGCGAATGTTATTACTTGCTTCCTGCAAAGTTGAGTCAGCCACCCTCCAAAGTACCGGGCCTCCCTCCCCTCCATGGAGCCCACCGCTGTGCCTCAAGCCCAGCAGGCTCCGTAAGTGCCTGGGGGAGAGGTGGATGGATAAGCACATCCCATTTGACAGATGTGGAAACTGAGGTTCACAGCAGCGTGACCTAGCTCCAACAGCGTGTGGAGATCAGAGCCCTTGTTTCTTCGCCAGCCCCTGTGTCTCACCAACTGTGGGGGGCTGGGCAAATCGCTGCCCCTCTCTGGGCTGCAGCTAAATGGGCTTGGGCCAGATCTCTGCCACGAGGCTGCCAACGCTGAGGTCCCGACGCTCTCACACTCCGCCCTTCGTTCGTTCTACAAATATCTCTTGACGTTTACTTTACACCCAGCCGGTGTCAGGCTCTGGGAGACAGTGATGAGCAAACACGGGCACAGAGCTCACAGCGTAGAAGGGAGACCTGAAATAAACAAGTACACAAACAAATGAGTATCTAACTGCAAACCGGGCTAAGAGCTGGGCTGGGGCAGTTCTGGCATTGTAGGGGGCTAGTCTGGTCCCAGAGCTCCTGGGGCCCTCCATGAGGAGCTAATAGCAGAGTTGCTCATGGAGATGAGGAGGAGGTATTTAGGAAGGCAAGGAGGCAGGAGGATCCCCAGCAGCAAGAACAGCACGTGCAAAGGCCCCGAGGTAGTTGGAAACCAGCACCTTCAGAGCGGTTCCGGAAGGTTATTATCCTTTAAGAATAGATGAGCCATGGGGTGCCTGAGTGGCTTAGTCCATAAAGCGTCTGACTTTAGCTCAGCTCATGATCTCACAGCTTGTGAGTTCAAGCCCTGCATCAGGCTCTCTGCTGTCGGCACGGAGCCCGCTTCAGATCCTCGGTCCGTTCTCTCTCTGGCCCTCCCCCACTGGTTCCTTCTCTCTCTCTCTCTCTCTCTCCCTCTCTTTCAAAATAAATAATTAAACTTCAACCAAACAGAGTAGATGAGCCAGGTCCGTTTTGTGCACTTCCATAACGCCAGCATCTAGGACAGTGCCTGGCACACAGTAGGCGCTCCATAAATGCTTGTCGCTGTGCGAATGAGCATTCTGACCTCCACTCCTGCACTCCCAGGGTTTGACAACCTCGTGCTCCGAGACTTTGCCCCAGCCAGTCTTCATCTACCGGAAGGTCTCACATTCTTCACTCTCCAGCCCCAGGGCCTGTTGTGGGGCCCGGCCCAGCTGACCCCCAGGGCCCGCACCGCCATGGCTCCGAGGTGAGCGGGCAGGCCTGGGGCACGGAGCAGGCCAAGCCACTCGCTTGCAACCTATAATCCCGGCCTTGAAGCAATTCCGAGACCCCGCCCGGTGCCCCCCGTACAATTACCAGCGGTGCGCCCGCCCCGCTGAACAGCCGTGGCCGAGGAGGCGGAGAAGGGGAGGGGACCCCCCCACACCCCGCGGCGGCTCGGCCAAGGTCCTCCCCGGTTGAGCCTGGGGCAGCCCGGCCCACCGCAGTCCCCAGCTCCGGCCTCTGGTGGGTTCGGTGCCGCCTCTAATTACACGGCCCTTGGGCCACTGGGACCTGCCCTCCTGGCAAAAATATCCCAAGCCTTTTATGTGGCTGGAGAGGCCTGGGCTGTGGCCCCATCACAGCGTCGTCCTGGCCTTCAGAGGGACACCCATGGAGTGGCCTCCTGGCCAGGGTGGGGGGGTGCTCCAAGGAGGCAGAATGGGCAGGCCAGAGCTCTAGGTGTGCTGTGAACCCCCCCAGGCCTCAGTTTCCCCACCTATAAACTCGAGAGTTTCACTTGCTCCCCAGCTGTGCACCGAGCACCTGTCAACAGGATCTGTGCTGTCGATGAGCCAGAAACGGCCAGCTTTGCGCCGCCGTCCCTGCTCCCCTGCACATCATCGCTCAGTCATCGCCACCTCCAGGAAGCCCTCCCCGACCCCATCTGGAGAGGGATGTCAGCAGCCTCCTCCGTGCTCCCAGCGGGCTCCCCGTTCAGAGGGCTTGAGCACGCCGGGCTCTCGTGGTCTCTCGACATATGACTCTAGACTGTCAGCTTCTCGGGTCCAGAATCAGAGCCTTTCTGTTAAGGCATCCCCACTCTACCAGCGCCTGGACACGGCAGGGGCTCCATAAATGCCGTCCACCGGCTGAATGACTTTAGCCCAATCTGTGCATGTCACAGATGTGGAAACGGAGGCCCAGGGAGGGGCTGTACAATGACGTTATTTTGCTATGCAGCAGCTCCTGTCCGGGAACAAGGCAGACCAGGGCCCGGCCTCAGGGAGCTCCTAGTAGGGGACACGGATGAGAAACAAGTCAAGTGGGAAATCGGGAAGATAATCCAACACTGCGAAATGCTGTCAAGGAGATAAAAAAGGATAAAAGATAGCTTAGAAGTGAGCGGGGGCGGGGGGCAGGTGCCTGGGCAGTTATTTTAGCAACCGTGGTCAGGGACAGCCTGTCTGAAGACGTTTCTGAACTGAGGCCTGCAGGATAAGAGACACTAGGCACTCGAGGAGCAGGAGGAAGAGCTTCCGGACCAAGGGAACAGCAGGCGCAAAGGCCCTGAGGTAGGAAAGGGCTCGGCATGAGGCCTCTTCCAGGAAAACAAGACAGCGCGTTGATCCGCTAAGACCCTGGGGTAGTTAAAAGCTTGGACACTAGGGAACCTGCGTTAGCTCCCGGCTCTGCTCCTCACACACTGCGTGGCCCCGAGCCTCGGTTTCCCTTCCTGCATCAGGAGGGGTCAGCGGAGGCTCCTCCAAGCTCTGTCGCTCAGTGATCCTAAGTAAATTTTCCACGCGTTTCCATTCACTTGTCGTCGCCAGCAAACACCTGGACGCTCACCCACGATGGACAGGAGAGCAAAACAGCACAGCCACTTTGGAAAACGGTCTGGCAGCTCCCACAAAGTTAGCCGTCCGCTTCCCAGATGGTCCAGCAACCTCCTTCGTAGGTATCTACCCAAGAGAAATAAAAACACACATCCACACAGAGACAAAAACATCCATGACCGCGTTAATCTACCAGGACAGAAAACACTGGAAGCTGCCCCAATGTCCACCAACAGAAAAACGGGTGAACAGACTGGTACCTCGATGCAGGAGAGCGCTTCTCAGCAGCGAAAGGAAGAGGCCGGGGGCATACGGCGTGGATAAGTCCCATCAACACGCCCAGCGAAAGAACTGGGCCCCGGGGGACACACAGTGGGTGATGCCATTTACACGAAGTTCTAGAACAAATGCAAAACTAAGCTACGGGAACAGAAGTCAGAGGAGCAGTTACCTTGGCGGGGGGTGGTGGTGGTGTTGGCCGGAAAGGGGCACAAAGGAACCTTCTAGGGCTGGAAGCGTATGCTATCTAGACCTGGGTGGCGGTTACAGGGGCGCGTGCGTAGGGAGGAATCAACATGCACCCTTGAGATTCGTGTGTTTTACGTAGGTTATGACTCGATGAAAAGTTTTCTGGAAAAAAAAAAGGAACTCTGCATCGCCCTCTTTTTTTGGAGGGGGGCACAGGAGCCGGTAGGATCTCTGGCTTCCCGTGGCTCTGGTGGCCCGGCCAGCTGCGCGCTGCCTTGTAAACATTTACATTCCCCGCGGCCCGGCCGGTGCAAGGAGCGCCTCGCTAGCCCCGCACGGAAGCCATCTGGGAGGGCAGGAATGTAAACACCGCAGACCTGGCCTCACCCTCCCCATCTGGCCCTGCCCACTGGGTGCCCTCGGCACGTCGTGCCCCCCCCACCCCCCCGCGGTCTCCACTGCCCCCGCCCCACCCGCTACCCCATCGTGGGACCGAATCAGATGGTGCTTCTGAATTCCTTTGCAGCCCTATTGGGAAGGGGGTGGGGTGCCTGACTTTGAGCAGAGGGCTGCTGGCCGAGAGCGAGAAGTGGGGAGGGCTTGGGGCTGAACTTCGGGGGGCCCTAAGTCACCCAAACACCCAGTCCCTCACCCCACATTTCTCCTGCTTTCTCTCTGCCCGCTCACTTTACACCAAGACCTTCTGTCTCATCTTCCCTCCCTAAATTCCTTCTTCTCTTTTCTTCCTTTCTCCCTCTCTCTCTCTCTCTCTCTCTGTCTCTCTCTCAGTACTTACTGAGCACATACTACATGCCAGGTGCTTTCTAAGCTCTGGGGCTACAGCAGAGAACAACAAAGGTAAAAATCCCTGTCCTGACGGAGCTTATATTCTAGTGGAACAAGGAAGATGGTTAAAGTGACAGCTTAGTGATATATAAGTCAGGAAAAGGTCAGGGAAAAAGGGACATTCCAGCGAAGCCCTGAAGGCTGTGAGAGAGTGAGTGAGAGAGATGATCAGAGGAAGAGCATTCCAGGCAGCGAGAAGAGCAGGTGCAAAGGTCCTGCGGTAGGGGGAGCCTGGCATTTTCAAGGAGAGGAAAAGAAGTATCTGGCGTGGTTGGAACAGAGTGAGTGAGGGGACAGTGGAGGTTAGAGGGCACCGGGGCCAGACCGTGCAGGGCCTCTGTGGGCGTTGGCAGGGATCTGGGCTTTTACTGTAGGTGAAGAAGGCCAATCATGGGTCCCTGTGTGGGCAAACCCTCCACCACATCTCTCCTTGTGTCAAGGCTTTCTCCTCTTTTCCCACCCCCAACAGACACACACACACACACACACACACACACACACACACTCTTTCTCTCCAGGACTCTGACCAAGAGATGGCTCTGGGTCCCATCTCTGGGGAGAAGGGGCTCTGTATGAGGCCCTCACAAAAGCCACACAGATTCCCAGCCTCCCCGTGGTTCCTTCCACCCTGACCACCAGCTCCTGACTCAGCTGGGACAGAAACTTGGCTTGTGGGGGGTTCCAGCTGCCTGCTGGGCCCAGGGACATCCTCGCAGAGAGGTCCTTCCATGACATCCAGACCCACCCACCACATGGAAAAGGGCCACATGGGGGGTGACAACAGAGAAGTCAAACCCACCCAGGAGGAGCCAAGACTACCTGCCCTTCGGGGACCTCTGGGTTCTGTTCCTTTGGAGCTGGGGGCCCTTGGGCTAGGTTACTCCACCGCCCTGGGCCTCGATTTCCTCATCTGTAAAATGGGAGTAATAATAACCCCACACCCCTGGGTTATCGTGAGAAATCAATGAACCTTGGCACCTGGCATTAAATAAATATGCTAATAATAATAATAATAATATCAGCAACCAAGCGATACCTGGGACTGAGAATGCTTGTCTCACCATGTGGACAGCAGCGAACACAGAAGCCTGGCATACAGCAGGCACTGCATAATGCTACCGGATGGAAAGGGGCAGAGCAATTAGGCCCGGTGGCCGTCACCCACCAGCAGGTCAGTCGGCAGGGGGCGCCCCCATCCTTGAAGGGGGTGTGCCTGCGGGCCTGGGGCTCCCCTCCACACCCCTGCATCCGCCACGCAGCCAGGGCTCCTGAGTGTGGCCAGCGGGCTGCTCTCCCCGGGGGTTAATTCAGACCTCCTCGAGCAGGGACACACGCGGGCGCGGGCCGGGGCGGGGGGGGGGGGGGGGGGGGGGATGGGCCCCGACAGCTGGAAACATCTGGTTTGAATTGTCGGTTGGAAGCACCGGCCAGGCAGCCAAGGAATTTGTGAGCTAATTTTAGGCCAAAAGACAGAGAGCTCAGCAGGGCGGGGGTTTGCGCCCCAAACCGCAGGGGCGGAGCTTTGAGGTTCGGGCCGCGGAGGCCCCCGCGGTGCCGCTCAGGTGGTCCGTGTCTGCCCGGAAGCCAGGGACCATCTCTCCCCAGATGGGCAGTAACCAGGCGCCTCCGCTGTGCCAGCCACGCGCACGGTCGTGGCCTCTCCCGTGGCCATAGGATCAGCAAGGACTCCTCTCCCCATTTCGCAGGCGTGGAAGCTGAGGCTCCCAGAGGTTAGCGGGTTGTCCACCATCCTGCAACTGGTAAGCAGTGGAGCCGGGATTCGAACCAGGTCTGCCGGACTCCAAGCCTTACACCTAAGGTTCCCTTGGTCTCCGCCCGCCCCGTGCTGACGGCTTTTGTTAATTCCGTCACTGCTCTGCCTCCCTCCCACGCCCGTGCACAGCCTCCCTTGCTCGTTAGTTCATTCAGTAAATGCTCCCTGAACCTCTACTGTGCGCCAGGCACAGTGACGAGGGGAGAGGGAACATGGGGAACAGGGGCCCCGCCCTTGCACAACAAAATTCATTATCTCCACCTCGCTCCAGATGGTTATCAGTGCTGGACGGGAAAAGGGGGTTGTGGGAAAGGAGACCCAAGGTCTGGGCTGCAGAGAAGACCTCTCAGAAGAGGGGACAGCAAGCTGAGGCCAAAAGGGTGAGACAAGGCCAGCCGGGCAGACATCTGGGAAGACAACATCAGATACAGGAAACAGCAAGTGCCAAGGGCCTGAGGCAGGAGCACGTGAAGAAGAAAGAGCAAGAAGGCTCATGGGGCCAGAAGGCAGGAAGAGGGAGAATATTGTCCTGCGTGTTCATTTGCACCCGGTGATTTGCTGAGGCACCGCTGAAACTCCGTAGGAAATCGCTTGAAGCCTGTCCCTCCTGGGGGCCCAGAGCCTGGACAGCAGGGTCTCTGGAAAGAATGAACCCAAGGGAGTGGGGAGCAGCTTGGAACCAACGCTGAGACTGGAGGGGAGTGTGGTTCCCTGTGCCCATGACTCCCCTGGCAGGGTTCGTGGGCCTCGGAAAGGGGACTGTGTCAGTGCCACTTTGGCGCTCTGGTCTGTCATGAGGCCCAGAGAGGGCATTCTCATTTTGCCCACCTCGGACATGGGCATGCGGCTCTCCAGCCTCCCCCCGGCAGCTATGGCTACAGCCTTCCGGCCACCAGCCTCCCCCGGCACGCAGAAGCCCATCTGGGTCCCTGAGAACCTCTGGGAAGGGGAGCTCTGTGGGTCTCTCACTGCCGAGTGAGGATAGCAGGGCTTCTTCACCTCGGCACCCTTGACCTCTTGGACCAGACACTTCCCCCCCATTGGGGGGGGGGAGGGGGAGGCTGCCCTGTGCACTGCAGGGTGGTTAGCAGCCACCCCGACCACCTACTGGATGCCAGGGGTACAACCAAAAATATTCGCAGACGTGGCAATGTCCCCTGGAGGGCAGTGTCACCCCCAGGTGAAGACCACGGGCTCACAGCCTTCCCGTGAGCACAGCAGGAAGTCTAGGACGACGGTTTACTCACCAGACAGGGAGGTTGGGGACCCCCGATCCCCTGGCACTTATGGTTTTATTCTGTTTGTTGAGAAACACGAGGAAGACAGAGGTGGAAAGAAGCAAATGAAACTTACTTAACGCCCGCTGGGCAGTGAACCGCTCAACAGCATGGTGTACGGCCTTCCCGGTCTCCTTCCCACATCCAATGATCCCAGCAGCTGTGATTTATCGGGCACGCACTTACTCTCTTCCGGCCTCGTCTCCTTCACCCCTCCCCCAACACCCCCGCAGGGCGACACTGTGATCATCCCATTTCACAGGGGAGGAAACTGAGGCTCAGAGTCCACGTAACATTCCAGGACGGGCATTGTTCCGTGTTGTCCTTCCAAAACGCTTTCATGCCTACTCCCAGCTGTTGGAATATTCCACGGACACCGCCCAGTCACCTGCTTGGTGCCGGGACCGTTCTAGACGCAGAGTCGCAGTCCCTGCCCCGCAAGCCTGCGGCATCCCGTGGCCCGGGACCGCGTGTGCAGGGAGCACAGGAGCAGAGACTGAGGCTGAAGCCCCGCCGTTAGGGCCACCCAGAGAGGCACGCAGCACACCTGTCCTCGAGGCCAACCACCTTAGGACCTTGAATCCACACACCGCCTCGCACGCGGCTGCGGTTTCAACTTTTGGGAAGTGTCTCTGGGCACAGTGGGGCTACCTATGGAGGCGGGGCTCCTATGGGGGCGGGGCCACTTATGGGGGCGGGGCCACTTATGGGGCGGGGCTACCTATGGGGCGGGGCTACCTGTGGGATGGGTCTCCTATGAGGGCGGGGCTACCTATGGGGCGGGGATACCTATGAGGGCGGGGATACCTATGGGGCGGGGCTACCTATGGGGGCGGGGCTACCTATGGGGGCAGGGCTACATATGGGGGCGGGGCTACCTATGGGGCGGGGCTATCTATGAGGCGGGGCTACCTGTGGGGGCGGGGCTACCTATGGGGAAATGCGAGAGCCACAGGCTGTTTGTCATGACGTTTTCTGCCCCAGGGGATGGAAACTTGCCCCCTCTGTGGGGACTGAGAAGACCGGCCGGCAGTTACTAAGAGGAGCCCTGTTGGGCGAGGACCACACTCTCTTATTCCCCCCCCATGGCTTCAGGTCCCACCTCCAGGAGGACCTTCTCGCAGCCCTGCCTCCAGGCTTTCGCTGGCTCCCAAGCTGCCATCCCACGCTGCCTGGTGGGTGCCCTGGCTGCCCACCGTATCCTCCCTGTCGGCTCCTCCCAGTTCTGCTGCCTGCCCCGTGGTGGTGTTGTCCCTCCAGCAGGAGCTAGTGTAGATACTCCCATTCTACAGAAGGGAAAATTGGGACCCGAGAGGGTGCTGGCAGGCCCAAGGTCTCACAGAGTTGAGTCTGGGGTGGTTGAATTAGGGAATACCTCTGCCCTACAGTACTCTCTGGCATCACCCCTGGCACTACGTGGGCACCAAGGATGGGCAGAGCCCAACGGCCGCCTCCCAGCACCTCCCGCCCTCCACCGTGGGCTGGTGTGGGCACAGAACAGCCTCCGGGAGGACTCTGCTCTGTGTGGCGGAGGGACAGTCGGGCCGAGGGTGTGGCTTTGAGCCCTGGGGACTTGGGGGAATATCCAGCCCTTCCTCAAGAAGCCAGCCTTTGGTGGCTGGTGTCCCCCTGCCCCCCAGCAAGTCCCAGATCTGTGTGGCCTCAGGCAAGTCATTCAACCTCTCTGAACCTCAGTGTGTTCATCTGTAAAATGGAGTTACAAAGAGGACCCGTCTCACAAGGCGAGGATGAAATGAGAAAACACAGGCGACCAATTTAGCACAGAGTAAACTCCTGACTGGCACACAGGGGTGAGCTTCTAGTGCCATTGTTAAGGTTAACAGATGCACAAGACCCTGCCTCGGGCGGCTCACCCGAGTGGAAGAAACAGGTGAGTGAACAGTGGAACGGCATGACGGTGGCATGAGCAGACACACGGACACCCATTTTACAGATGGCGAGATCGAGGCCCGGAGTGGAGGAGAACACACTGGAGTTATCTGTTGGTCAGCCAGGCTCAGGGCAAAGAACCAGAAGGAGGAGGAACGAGCCAACAGGGAGACCAGAGGCATGGCTGGATCCGCTCGGAGCTCAGAAAGGGCTCGGGGCCCGGGGGAGCTGACCTCAGAGAGAGGTAGTGGAAGGGGGTGATGGATGAGAGGCAGGAAGCATGTGTGCGGAGTGAGGAGTCCAGTCCGTCCAGACCACGATGCATTTAGGTCAATGCCCAGCAAGTGACAAGACTGGACACGTTTTTTTGTACTTGGGTACTAGGGAGTCATGGATGGTGTCTGGGCACAGGAGCAGCCACTGAAGGAAAGAAGGGTTGCATCTACGCAGGGCGTGGGTGGGACAGCCCCAGGAGCTGTGGCCTCCTCCCGCCTCCCGAGGCCAGATTTCCAAGCCCTCGACCCTCACGCACGCTCCTTCACCCGAGCGGACCCGCAGGCGTGCCCAGCCGGACTCACGAACGCACCTGCCCGCTCGTTCGTTGGCTTGCACTCGAGACGCACTTTCCACACTGTGAAATGCACCAGTCAGGCGAGAACAGTTGGGTGGGGGGCTTCGGGAAGTGACGATCTCGTGTGGCCACCACGCAGACCAAGATCAGGCATGTTCCCATGATCCCGGAAGGCTCCTTCCAGCCCCTCCTGCCAGCTCCTTCCAGCCTCCTCCTCCCCGGCAAGGGTAACCACCGATCTGATTTCCGCCGCTATAGCTCAGTTTGGCCTGTTCTTGCCCTGCCTGTTGTTGAAGCCGCGAAACAGACAAACAGCCCTTTGTGTCTGGCCCCTTTAGCCCCGCGTGTGTTTGAGATTCATCCACGTTGTGCATCGGTCAACCGTCTGCGCCCTTTTAGTCTGAGTGGTGTCCTATCATCCACGTATCCATTCACCAGATGGTGGATCTTTGGATTGTTTCCAGCCTTGGGGTTATTAATAATAAAGCTGCCAAAAGTGTTATCTACAGGTCTTTGTAGGCACACATGGCTTCATTCTCTTGCAGAAATACCTAGGAAAGGGATTGCAAAGTTGCCTGGATGTGCCACTTGGTGCAAATATGCCAACTGGCGAATATGTGTCCAACGTTGTAAGAAACCGCCACACTGCTGTGCAAGGCGGCTGGGCCCTGGTGCATTTGCGGGGGCGACGCGGGAGCGTTCTGGCTTCTCTGCGTCCTCGTCAGCACTTGGTATTGTCGGTCTTCAGTTTTAGTCCTTCCGGTGGCACAAGGTGACATCTCGGGCGGCTTTCATTTGCATTTCCCTGATGGTCAGTGACGTTGAGCCTGTTTGCCAGGAGCCTTCTGGACACCTCCGCCTGGAGGTTGACCAGACCCTGCAGACGCGACGTGGCGGAAGCCCAACCCACCGCCCGACCTGCTTCTTCCATGGATGATACCCAAGTAGCAAATGAGATTTCACTTCCTTCCCTCTCCTCCTCATCCTGCCAATCCATCACCGACTCCTCCCCTTCCTCCTTCCCAGTTATCCCTCGATTCCTCACCTTCTCGCACCCCTTCTCCGGCCCAGGCCTCCCCCATCCTCGCACAGCCTCGCCCTCCTCCCTGAAGCCATTCTGGCTCCTTCCCACCACCCCGGCCTCGTCCATTCTCCCAATGTCTCCACCCTGTTCTCTACGCTGTCCTCAGTGGCTGGAACATTCTCCTCCCTGCACCCCCCCTCCACAACTCTGCACCTTTCCAGCCTCATACCATTTCCTGACTCCTTTCCACCCCACCCCCAAAGTCTGGCTACATCGCACATGCCCAGCAACCCCACCCCCACCCACACCCCCACCTTTGGGCTCCGGGCCCAGCCATAATCTTATCATTTTCTGGGCGACCATTTGACAAATCTCTTACTCCCTCCAGGCCATGAGCCCCAGTGGGCATCCCATGTCTTAACCACATGGCATCCCCGGGGACATAGCCCAGAGTGGACATACCCTGACATTTGAGTTATGTGGCTCAGCGGAGCGGCACATGGGGAGGGATATGGAGGGCAAGCTTGATGAGCCTCTGCCCAGATCAGCTTCCAGAAGAACCACCGCAAGGCTGAGCCCCCGCCCCCACTTCCTGATTTCCTGTCTACCCTCCTTCCTTCCCCACCGCCAGAGCTGAAGTCAGTACAGTCTGCTTTCTTAGCAGAGCAACCTGCTAGAGCAAGTGATCCAGCTTTCTGAGCCTTAGTTTCCCCAGCAGTAAAATGGGATAATAACTGTACCCACATCATGGGGTGGTTGTGAGGTCTGGTAGGTCATGCAGGTGACATGTTTGCATGGGGTTGCACGTGCACTGACTGCCGCAGTCGATGTCCCCAGCCACCTCTCTTTGTCTTAGACCCCGGCATGGCTGTGTCCTGCTGTCTGCAAGGAGAGAGCTGGCTTCGGGCTTGTCACCCTCCCAAGTACCAGCACCTTCCCTCGGCAGCCAGGAGCCACAAGGGTGACTGATGGGGACTTCCAGACCGGGACAGGTCAGCAGGGGTGAGAGCTCGGGGCATGGCATTCCCCCAGAACCCCACCGCGACCTCAAGAATAACATAGCACTGTGGTAGGAACGTGGCTTTCGGATTCAGGCTTGAGTTCCGGTCCCAGATCCTATGGGTGACCTGAGACAGGTGACTTCGCCTGTCTGAGCCTCAGTTTCCTCTTCTGTAAAATGAGAATACGAGTTCCTCCTTCCCAGGCTGTTTGAGGGGACTCATGGAGATACTGCAGATGTTCTGTGCTCAGAATATATTTGCTGAATAGATGGTTGGGGTGATTCAGGTGGTGATGTTCAAGGCCAAGGGGAGGTCCGGGCAGGAGGAGGGCACAGTGGGACATAGGAGCCAGCCTATAGCAGTCTCCGAGGGCCAACTGTTAGAGTTTCAGGATTTTGTAAGCCAGTTGTTTAATAAGTTAAATTATAAAAAACCAAGGCCCGGGGCGCCTGGGTGGCTCAGTCGGTTAAGTGTCCGACTCTTGATTTTGGCTCTGCTCACAGTCTCACAGTGTGTGAGTTCTAGCCCCGCATCGGGCTCTGTGCTGACGGCGCGAGCCTGCTTGGGCTTCTCCGTCTCCCTCTCTCTCTGCCCCTTCCCCCTTCACGTTCTCACTCAAAAATAAATAAACACAAAACACAACAAAAACCCAAGGTCCTCCAGTACTCAAACCTCACCACTTCCTAGTTATTTTACTACATTCTACTCTTCTATGTTCTTGAGATTATTTGCATTTATTGTACCATTTACCATATACATAGTTGGTTGCTCCAAATCAGCCAACGGGGTATTTACACCAAGGAAATTGGCAAGCATCGCAAATCATGGCTGGGATACAAATCCACCCAAGGGGCTGGAGGTTAAACACTCACCAGCACCCTCCCGGGTTCGCAGCGCTCCTGGCCCAGCAATCTCTGCTGCTCCTTTGTCCTCTGGGAAGCTCCCGGCTTTCAAGAGCTCCAAGAGCCGGTGGCGGGTGCCGCCTGGTGGCTGCTTCAAGCACCTGTCATCCCCAGACTTCAATTCCGCGCCTTGGAGAGAGCCAGAGAGCCGCCAAGGGGAGCCCTCTGTGGTCACAGTGTCGTCCAGTGGGGGTGGGGGGACGTGGAGACCTGCTCCCTACCCAGGAGGACAGGGTGACAAGACCCCAGAGGGACGCTTGCCCCCCAAGTCCTTCAGCCTCTGTGTCCCCAGCTCCACGACATCGAGTCCCCCACACGATGTTTCTCATCGCTCCCAAAGGGCAAGTAAACGCACGTTTCCCCTAACGCACAATTCTGCCTTTTCCAGGGTGAGCTGCCCCGGCCCAGGGTGGGCACCCCTCCCCCACCAAAGTGCCCGGAACACCTTGGGTGTCACACTTGTTCCAGAGCGTCAGGGGGCGGGGCAGACAGCCCTCCACTTCTCACTAACTCTGCCCCCACTGCCCCTGGCCCGCCACCTTCCCTCCTGTCTGTCCCTGGTCTCTCCCACCCCCTTTCCAGCTTCAGCCAATACCCCCCAGACTCCACCCTGTCTTTGAACTCTCTCTCACCCTGAAGGGTCCGGCACTCCCAAAGAAGCCGCCGGAGGTATTTTTCTAGAAGAGAAAAAGTCCACCAAAACGAGTTGTAATCCTCCCCCAGAAGGTAGAACAGGGGCTCAAAGCAGTAGTCCCTTCTGATCAAAAAGCATCAAGAGACAGAGGAACCCAGGTCTGAACCCTGGCTCAGCCACTGGTTTGGGGGGTTTTTTGTTTGTTTTTGTTTTGTTTTTGAGAGAGAGAGAGCGCACAAGCAGAGGAGGGGCAGAGAGAGAGTGAGACACAGAATCCGAAGCAGGCTCCGGGCTCCGAGCTGTCAGCACAGAGCCCGACGCGGGGCTCGAACTCACGAACTGTGAGATCACGACCCGAGCCGAAGTCCGACGCTTAACCGACTGAGCCCCCCCCAGGCGCCCCCGGGCTCAGCTACTGTTGAAGCCACTGTGGAAGCCTTGGCTTTCTGATCCGACCCTCGGGGTCAGCGTGGGTCCGAATGTGGTAACGCACGCACACGGTGAGTGTTGCTTAAATAGGGCAGCCAACTTCTTGATTTGCTGGGGCTGAGCAGTCTCCCCCAACAGAGGGCTCCCGGTGCTACATTCACCAAAGTCCCACGCAAACCAGGCCAGCTGCTCACCCGATGCTCAGATCAGGGGTCAGCGAACACAGAGCCAAATCCAGCCTGCCGCTTTGTTTGTAAATAAAAGTTTTATTAGAACGCAGCCAACCCTATTCATTTGTGACACATCGTCAACGATCACCCACAATCTACGAGGACCAAGGATGGCATTGACGAGTTGCAACGGGGACCGCGCGGTCTGCAAAACGTCACATATTTTTGGTCTGGCCATTTGAGAAAAAGGTTTGCTGGCCCCAAATGTTGTACGAAAACCTTGTAGGCCGCAGCTGTGCTCAGCCCTGTGAGGAGTGGGTGTTAAATGGGAGCCAGGCCACCTCCCCCTCCTCCCCAGGAGAGGTCAGGGTGAGTTTCTGGGGAGGATGCCACTGACCTTGAGAGGACGCGTTTGTCTGAGAGTTGGGGCGGGAACCAAATTCTGTATGCCAGAACTGGGTCATGGGGGGGAGTTGAATAAAGTGGATTCGGGGAACAGTTTCCCCACCCCCCCAACGGCCTAAAACCTTCCCGGCTGCCCAAGGATGTACCAAGATGCCCCCAGTGTCCAAGAGACAATACTGAAAACTTAAGGCACAGACCGGGGGGTTGGGGGGGTTCTGGAGCGGGCCGGGGCCGGGGTGAACAGCAAGGGACCAAAGCCCCAGCAGGAGACACCTTGACGCCCTGAAACAGCCACCATTAGTTCATCGAATATTTATTGAGCACCTGCGCTGTCCCGGGCCGCGGGCTGGGGAGTGGGATATTTCAGTGAACGATGACCCACACAGCCCCAAAGAAAGGTATGGCCCTGGGCTCTCCAAGCCCGCCCCAGCCCTCCCGGGCCAGGATCTCACCCTGGGCTCCCTGGGGAGATGCCCAAGAAAACCCAAGCTGCCCCAAGTCGGAGAGGGGCAGGGAATGGCCTTCAGAATCCAGCACTCCTGCCCCCAAAATGCCCCCTTTCCTGGGTGGTGACCATGGCAACCAGAAGAAAATGGGCGTGAGGGCAGGGGCTTTACCGGGTGCTTGGGGATGAGGCTCCAGCCGTGGAAGGCCTCAGAGGGAGCCCAGACAGGTGGGAGACAGGGAGGTGGAGGGATCTCCCCGGGCCCCCCCCCCCCCCCCGGAGGCAGGAGGGAGGATGCAGTGGCTTGCCCACAGTCCTGCTTTGGCTGCAAGAGTTCAGCTGCTCTCCTTCCTGTGGGGCACCTGGGGGCTCTGTCCTAGAGATCCCCATCCCTAGGGGCCCCAAGGAAGCCCGGACCCGTGGAACAGAGCCGGGGTGCTCAGTGGTGGCCCAGCGGGCCTTGGAGGGAGCAGGGAGGCGAGGGTCCTGTTCAGATGGATGAGCAGGTGAGGGGTGGGGGTTAAGGGAGGAAACTCTGCAAGGTGAGGTCATCCCCATCTCGGCCCTCCCTCGGCCCCGCCTTTAGGCCCTGGCTCTTGGCATTGGGCAGGTCCCCGTTGGCCGTGGCTGAGGGCGCTTCGCCCCCCTCAGGCAGCAGGGACGAGATGCAGACCATCTCAGTGGGGGAATAATTGCGCACAGGGTACATGTGATTCTTGCGAGAGAGGCGGACAGCCAGCACCACTGTGCACACGAGGAAGGTTGTGGCCACCAGGGCCAGGACGAGGATGGCCAGCAGGCACTGCTTCACAGGGATGCGGTCCAGAGCCTCTGTGGGGCTGGGGGCCACGGAGCTCTGGGGGGCAAGATTCTGA
Source organism: Neofelis nebulosa (assembly GCF_028018385.1). NCBI lineage: Eukaryota > Metazoa > Chordata > Mammalia > Carnivora > Felidae > Neofelis > Neofelis nebulosa. The sequence goes on along the minus strand of NC_080792.1, from coordinate 77,950,282 downwards.
TTATTTTTCCATTGTTTGATGAAGCCATCAGATGAATTGCCTACTGCCACGGTGGTGCTGTTGTAAGGATCAGAGGGCACAAGCAGGGCCATGGTTAGGCTCCTTGTGGTCGCAGGACCTGTGGATGGGACCTTCGTGGTGGCAGGATCTGTGGACAGGGCCTCTGTGGCAGTGGGCTCCGTGGATGTGGACAGGGCATCCGTGGCTTCTGGTCCCGTGGACGGGGCCTCTGTGGCCACAGGTTGTGTGGTCTGTGCCTCTGTGGCTGCCGGCCCCGTGGACGGGGCCTCTGTGGCCGCAGGTTGTGTGGTCAGTGCCTCTGTGGCTGCCGGCCCCGTGGACGGGGCCTCTGTGGCCGCAGGTTGTGTGGTCAGTGCCTCTGTGGCTGCCGGCCCCGTGGACGGGGCCTCTGTGGCCGCAGGTTGTGTGGTCAGTGCCTCTGTGGCTGCCGGCCCCGTGGACGGGGCCTCTGTGGCCGCAGGTTGTGTGGTCAGTGCCTCTGTGGCTGCCGGCCCCGTGGACGGGACCTCTGTGGCCGCAGGTTGTGTGGTCTGTGCCTCTGTGTCTGCCGGCCCCGTGGACAGGGCCTCAATGGTGGCCAGCTCTGTGGATGGAGCCCCCTCTGTGGATGAAGCCTCTGTGATGGGAAGTAACGCGGTGACGTGTTCTTTGCTCAGAGGGCCCAGTGTGACGGGAACCCCCTGCGTGGCCACTTCCATGCTCAGATCCCCCATGGCCATCCCTCTTGGGTACAGGCCAACGGAGTCCCCTCTGGCTATCACCAGAGTGGCTTGTTCAGGAGTTCCGGAATCCTTCTGCCCCAATGTTGCCATCTCAGCCAGAAATGTCCAGGTCAGGGGCACAGGCCCAGGGCTATTTGTAAAAAGCGTTTCTGGAGGGTCCGTGCCAATATAGTCATACATGTCTTGTTCTGGGTCCTCCTCCACTTGTTTCTGGCCCTGCACAAGCAGGGGGTCCGGGGCCTCAATGGTTCCATTCTCCCATGTCTCCCGCAGCTGCAGGCTGCTGTCAGAGCCCAGCAAAATCAGAAGCAGGAGGACTTGCAGAGGCATGGCACCTGGAGGCAGACACAGACAGAGGGACATCAGGACAGGCTCACCCCTGGGCCTGCCGAGCACCCTCTACTGCAACAGCCTCAGCTAGGAGGGTGTCTGACCTGGGGCAGGCACCTAGCGTCCTCGTAACCCGGCATTTACCTGGTACGCGGTAGCCCCCCAGCAAATAGCGGCCATCGTTATTTACCAACATTAACTCCTTTTTGTAGGTTTACTAATTTTGAGAGGGAGAGAGGAAGCGCGAGAGGGGGAGGGGCAGAGAGAGAGGAGGGAGCGAGAATCCCAGGCAGGCTCCTCCGCACGGTCAGCACGGAGCCCGACGTGGGGCTCGAACTCACAAACCATGAGATCACGCCCTGAGGCAAAGTCCAACACGTAACCGACTTAACTCCCTGCCTTTCTGATTAAAACTTTAAAATTGCGGGCAAGACTGCCCACCGGGGTATAGAAAGGAAATATTACAGCGTCCACTTATATAATTATGTCATCCACTTCGTAATTTCTATTTCTGTGCATAATTCATAGATCAACGCATCCGTATTGTCCACTGATGGGGTTCGTGAGCAGAAGAGTTTGGAGACCACAGGTGTGCAGGATAAAGCTGCTTGTTTGGACCCTTGAGGCCTTTTTTTTTTTTGAGGAGACGGTTCCTGATACGTCTCTCTGTGTCCCTCTGTTCCATTCTCCTTTGTCTTGGCTCCCACCCTACATAGCCCAGGCCTGTTCTTCAGATTCTCAGTTTTTTCCCCCTCCTTTCTCAGTGTCTCAGCTTGGTCTGGTTCCCTTCTGTCCTCACTTCCACATTTTGGGAGGACAGTACCTACCTCGTGGCTTATAGTGAGAATGAAACAGGCCCTACAAAGCCCTTAGCACTCGGTTCCCATGACAAGCTCCCGAAAAGGGCGGCTACTTTGCCTCCATCAGTAAGCCGATCCTGTAAGTCCTCAAGGGCCCAGAGCCATCAACTGTACTATCTGGGGCCAGGAGAAAACACATCTTTTTGGAACAGTCCTGCCCTCAGGCAGCTGATAGTCATTTCACTTGCCTGGGGGTCCATTCTGCTGTGACCCTTCAGCCCCCGGACCAGTAGCCAAAAAGGGCAGGGCCTCTGCTTTTGACCATCTCATTGGTATTTCTTCCCAGCATTGTGAACACCCATATATATAAAGTTTAAGCTTGTTTATTTCTGAGAGAGAGAGAGAGAGAGAGAGAGAGAGAGAGAGAGAGAGAGAATATCCTAAGCAGGTTCCATGCTGTCAGCACAGAGTCTAACCCAGGGCTCGATCTCAGGAACCGTGAGATCATGACCTGAGCTGAAATCAAGAGTCGGATGCTCAACCAACTGAGCCACCCAGGCGCCCCTGAACTTGCTTTCTTGATTGCTCTCTCTCCCCTTATGCTTCCCCTGGCACGGGCTGTTGTTTATGGGATTCGGAGTCATGCACTTGAGAATCCTGTGGCTGTGTCCTGGGCCAGGATTCACGTATTCCTGGTTTCCTTGGATACAATACCTTCAGCAGTGTGCAATCCCAAGCACTGTGTCTGGGGCAGAGCCTGGGTCAGTTCCAGTACTTTTCCTTGTCCTTCACATAATTTAGAGCAGAGACCAGTTGCTCATCATTCCTTGAGTGACTATAATGTACTCCTAGGCCCCTCAGCTCCCAGGCTCCACTTGACCTCCTCCACTTGTTAGTTAGAATTATGTTGGTTTCCAAAATGGCAGCCTGGGGGCACCTGGGCGGCTCAATCGGTTAAGCCAATTGAGCTTGGGAGTCTCTCTCTCCCTCTCTGCCTCTCTTCCACTCACGCTCTCTCTCTGTCTCTCAAAATAAATAAAGAAAAAAAAAGTCCTTCAGGTGCCTGGGTGGCTCAGTTGATTAAAAGTCTGACTCCTGACTTCGGCTCAGGTCACGATCTCATGGTTTGTGGGATGGAGCTTGACATCGGGCTCTGTGAGAGCCTGCTTAGGATTCTCTCTCTCTCTCTCTCTCTCTCTCTCTCTGCCCCTTCCCAGAGCGCACATGGGCTCTCTCAAAGTAAATAAACATTAAAAGAAAAAGTACTGGGGCGCCTGGGTGGCTCAGTCGGTTAAGCATCCGACTTCAGCTCAGGTCACGATCTCGCGGTCCGTGGGTTCGAGCCCCTCGTCGGGCTCTGGGCTGATGGCTCAGAGCCTGGAGCCTGCTTCCGGTTCTGTGTCTCCCTCTCTCTCTGCCCCTCCCCCGTTCATGTTCTGTCTCTCTCTGTCTCAAAAATAAATAAACGTTAAAAAAAATTAAAAAAAAAAAAGTACTGACATTAAAAAAAATAAATTTAAAAAATCGTGTCTTAAAATAATTTCTTAAACCAGGGCGCCTGGGTGGCTCGGTCGGTTAAGCGTCTGACTTCAGCTCAGGTCATGATCTCACAGTTCATGGGTTCGAGCCCCATGTGGGGCTCTGGGCTGTCAGCATAGAGCCCACTCTAGGTCCTCTGTCTCTTTCTCTCTCTCTCTGCCCATCCCCCGCTCTCGCTCTATCCCAAAACTAAACGTTAAAAAAAGTTCAAGAATAGAATAAAATAATTTCTCAAACCAAACTTCATGATATTTGCACCAGACACATCAGGTCCTCAAGCTGAGGGCAAAAGCACCCACACACGCACGCGTGCACCTGTACACACACAGACACACACCCCAGCCCCAGGTGGGATATGTGTGATATTCCTCAGGTACTGCTTCCTGCCCAAGGTCAAAGGAAAGGACAGAAGACAAACGGCTAGCTGATACAGGTCACAGTCATGCAGGATATGAGTCTCCGTCAGTTGACAAATATCTGAGTAAATTACAAGAAAAAGGTAACCTTAGGGGCCCCTGGGTGGCTCAGTCGGTTGAACATCCAACTTCAGCTCAGGTCACGATCTCACAGCTTGTGAGTTCGAGCCCCGCATCGGGCTCTGTGCTGACAGCTCGAAGCCTGGAGCCTGCTTCTGATTCTGTGCTTCCCTCTCTCTCTGCCCCTCCGCTGCTCACACTCTGTCTCTCTCTCAAAAATAAAGGAAGAGTAAATAAATTTTAAAAAGAGAGAAACTTCATCTTGACTTTACCTCCCTCGACTCCATAGCATAAACCAGTAACCCTTCACCACCCCGGTGCAGCTCTTCCTGCCCACGGGTCCTGTCCCCGTGCTTTAAGAAAATCACTTTTTTTTGCACCAAAGACGTCTTCAAGAATTCTTTCTTGGCCGTCAGCTCCAAACCCCACCATCACTCCAAAACCTCATCACTCACAATTATCTTCATTTTACCCTGGAGAGATGAAGCTCTACCTCAGAGAGGTAAAGCAACTTGCCCAAAGGCACACAGCTGCCAGAGATCAGACTGGAACCCAGTGAAGATTCGGGAAGGCTTTGTGGAGAAAGCTGACCTAGCTGAGGGGGCAGAAGGACCAAAGGCTTGGAAGAGACCTTAGCTTGTTGTATCTATGGCCGGGGTTGGGGACCCAGCTGAGGGAAGGAGGGCAGACTGAGAATAAGGAGACCTTGAAGGCCATCTCACCCAGAAAGGTCAGCCCCATATGTCCCGAGGGCTATGCAGGGCACAGCATTGAGAGAACAGGCTATGGGGGGAGAGAAAAAGATGTTCCGGTCTCAGTTCTGTCCCATAGAAGCTGTAGGACCTTGAATTGCTGAGCCTCAGTTTTCTCATCTGCAAAATGGGGATAACAAACCACATCTATCTCATCCAGCTGTTAAAGGAATACAAGAGAATGGATTCAAAAGTTCCAGGCTCCCACTAGGATGAGGGGCCATAAGGCAAGTTGAGGGCCAAGCACAAGCTAGCACACCCCCCCCCCCACCAGGCGGGATGTGTGTGATAGTCCTCAGGCACCCTTGGCTGCCCAAGAACAAAGGAAAGGAAAGATAACAAATGGTTAGCTGATAGAGATCACAGTCTTGCAGGACCGGAGTCTCTCTCTCTCCGTTTACAAACGCCTTGGTAAATTACAAGAAAAAGGCAATCTATCAATAGCCTAATCTCCAGAAACCCCTAGACTCAGTTTCCTGGAGCCCCAACATCACCCTCCCCTCCACAGCGATGCGGGGAACAAAGGTAAGAAGGAAATGGCGGGCAAGATTAAGTGTATTTATAACCTGCAGCCCATTGACGAATACTTGAGGCAAAACAGAACAGAACGTTTCTCCAGGAACCCCCTGCCGTCCTAATGTTAATGCCTCACTAGAGGGAAAACCACCTTAGCTTGACAACTGCAAGGCCTCAGGTATCTTAGGAGCCCTCTTTAGCACATCAAAGTCCTTCTGGAGGCCTCCCTTTTGTCTTCACCTCCCCCAACTCCAGAGCTTACAGCCCCAGGGCAGCTCTTCCTGCCCCCGGGTCCTAGCCCCGAGCCTTAACAAAATCACCTTTTTGCACCAAAGATGTCTTCAAGAAACCTTTCTTGGCTGTCAGTTCCAAACTCCCATCATTCCAAAACCCCATCAAGTAGGTGCTTACTAAACGTATCCCCCCCTACACACACACACACACATACACACACACACTCTTTGTCTCCCTCTTCAGGAGGCAGTTTCTTTGCACAAGGGTGGAGCTCCTGCTTGGGGGTAGAGGACAGGGCCTGATTTTGGCCCTGCTTTCCTGGGGGGGGGGGGGGGAAGGGGGACTTTAGGAAGAAGCCACCAGCTTGGATAGTATTTCAAAATTACGAAGACTTGTACCCTTCACCCCCCACTCAGGCAGCTCTCGGTTCCTGGAAGGCAGAGCTCTCAGCCACTTCCTGGAAGCAGAGAGGCTAGGAACAAAAAAAAAAAAAAAAAAAGGCCCCACCCGCTGTTCCTGCGTGGAGGGTGGAGGAGGGCGTGGAGGAGGCTCTCGCCCTCCCCTGCCCTCTCCCTGCGCCCATCCCCACCTCCCCTGCATGCAGAGGCAACTTGGGGTGGAGGAGAGACCGCTCAGCAGCCGTGTCACCTGAGCCTCGTTCCACCCTCTCTGAGCCTCAGTGTCCTAATCTGTAAAATGGGTGACCTTGCTTCAAAGAATGGTCCTGAGAATCTAATAGCATGCTGCAGGGAAGGTCCCTGAAGCCGGCATCCAGCAGGGAGTGTTTTACTGGGAGAGCCTCTTGGGGACTGTGCACAGAGGGGCAGAGGAAACAGAAATCTCAGAATCAGGGAAGGTACGGACGCGGCGGCCTCCCCACCTCCACCATGGGCAGTGAGGGAGGCCTCGGGTCCAGCGTGAGAGCAGAGGCCTCCCTGTGTGTTGAGATGAGACCGAGCACACCGGAAAAGCTCCCATCTCCCAGCCCAGGTCTAATTAGGGCCACCACCCTCGTCCAGGATTCCTGATGTTAGTGCTGAAAATCATCCCCTTATCCCTCATCCTGTGGCCTCAGTCCCAGGCAAGCTGGGGTGGCCGGTCACCCCAGCCTGCTGCCTGCCATCCCACAGACCTCAAGGGACAGGGACCATGGACATCACAGCCACGAGCCAGGCTGTGGCTGGGCAGGCATCAGCGCATTCGACAGGAAAAAAAAATCCCGGCTCCTGGGGGTCCTGTGACTCCGAGGGGGCCGTGCAGGTAGCGAGGAGAGGAGCGCTGTGTCTGGCAGGGAGGATACTAACTTTACTTCAAGTTAAATGCATGGTGATATAAGGACGATGGTATTCCAGAAGGCCCCACTGTGGCTGGACCATTTCATCACCCTACTCACCTCCACCCTGGCACTGGCCTTTGCGAATCCCATTACACAGATTAGGACAGCAAGGCTCAGGAGAGTGAAGTCCGTTCCTCAGAGCGGTGAAGCCCCCACCTTCCACCTTTCTCCCCCAGAGGCAGGAAAACGGTCACTCACCACAGGAGGGGGGCTCTGAGAGAGGGGCAGAGTTGTCACACCCTTGTCACACTCTTCCTGCTTGCCTAACAGAGTAGGTCAGATACGGCCCGTTTCCTGTCTTTCACCCTAAAACCAGGGTGCCCCACCCAGGCTGTGGAGGGGCAGGCTGCTGGCGGGGGGCCCACACCCTGCTCCAGGCGTGGGGAAGATGCCAGGGCGCTGTAAGAAGCTTGGGACTTTGCATTCAGAATCTTGGATCCCGGGAATCCCAGCACTCAAGAGTTTGGAACCTTAAGATGTGAAAGACTGAGCATCTCAGGGTGTGGGTGAAACAGCCACCAAGAGAAGGGAAGGCTCCAGATCAACAAGTAGGTCAAACCGAGGCCCAGGTGCCCTCCCCCTCAGACCTCAGGGCATTTCTCAGGGCTGGCGGACAGGATAGGCCCCGGCCCGATCTGATCCAGTCAAACCAGATCCAGTCCCGGCTCTGGCACTTACGTGACCTTGGGCAACCGAACTCACCTCTCTGAGCCACAGGCTCCTCATCTGGAATACGAAGACAATGACAGCACGGAGTGGGGTGGTTGTGGGTTGAAGTGAGCTGGCTCAGGCTGAGGGTTTAGCACACATTAAGTGCTCAACAATGGCCAGCTGTTGTCCTCGTCATTCTGCATTTAGGGCCGTCTCCCGGAAATATCCCCAAAGGCATAGCTTTGACATACCTACCTCTGATCTTGGCGGAGGGGGCTGGGACGGGGAGCCCTAGAAAACTGTCTCCACCGCAAGCCCTGGCCCATGCCTGGTTTGCAAGGCACATGTGTCAAGTGTAGACAAGGTTCCAGGCACTGGTTTGAGAGCTATACATGAGTTACTAGCTCACTCAGGCCCTACAACCTCCTCTATTAATCCCATGTGAGGGATTAATAATCCCATCTATTCTCCAGAGTTGAGCAAATGGCACCTTCTCCAAGAAGCCATCCTGGATTGCTCAGGCATAGTCATTCCCATTGTTCAAACCATTTAAAATGTTTGCTTACTTGAGGCTCCTGGGTGGCTCAGTTGGTTAAGCATCTGACTCTTGATTTCAGCTCATGATCTCATGGTCGCGAGATCAAGAGCCCCACGTCGGGCTCCACACTGGGCTTGGAGCCTGTTTAACATTCTTTCACTCTCTCCCTCTGCCCCTCCCCTACTCATCGTGCTCTCTCTCTCTTTCTCTCTCTCTCTAAAAAATAAATAGGGGCACCTGTGTGGCTCAGTCAATTAAGTCTCCGACTTCGGCTCAGGTCATGATCTCGCTGTTTGTGGGTTCGAGCCCTGCGTCGGGCTCTGTGCTGGCAGCTCGGAGCCTGGAGCCTGCTTCGGATTCTGTGTCTCCCAAGCTCTCTGCTCCTCCCCTGCTCATGCTCTCTCTCTCTCTCAAAAATAAATAAACATTAAGAAAAATTAAAAATAAAACAGTAAAAAATAAATAAAATGTTTACTGCCTAAAACTCCATTTCCACTGGCCCATAAACTCCAAGGGGACAGGAGAGATGTCGCCGTTCACACCACATGCGCAGGGCTCAGCAGGCACTGTGACACCTGCCCATTGGCACGGGCACCGTGGCTGCCCCACTGCCTCCGCCAGATCACAAGCTCTTGCAGGGCAGTCTCCGCTGGGTCCCCAGCACCGACAGGCCTGGCCTCCTGGGGGTCATTAAACGCCCGCTGCAGGGGTGGTGCGTGAATGGGACAGAGGCCACCAGCAGGCAGGTGCACAGGACACGTGCCCTCGGGCTTCCCGCACGGTGCCTGCACTTCCCCACCTTTTCTCAGCATCTCCCCCGCCCCCACCAAGGAGCCCTTTCAGACTTTCTTCCCCTTAAATTTTTTTTTCCTTAAGTGCGTCTGAACTCGCGACCCTGAGATCAAGACCTGAGCTGAGATCAGGAGTCAGATGCCCAACCTACTGGGCCCCCCGGGCGCCCCACCCCCCATGCATTTTAATACCACAGATACACCTGTTTACTGTTCCGTAGCCTTTGCAGGAACATGAGCCACAGTGACGGTGAAGATTTTGGGGTTTTGCCCACCTACCAAAAAACCTAACTTTCCCCTTTTGGACCCTGAATTGGCTAGCCTGGTCCAGAGGAGGTAAGCTGTTTTGCACACGTGAATTCAAAGAGACCTACCCCTGGTTTTAGTTTAACAACCCATGGCTGGCGGAAGACCTGTGTCGACAGCCAGGTGGACAAGCACACAGACGCACAGACACGCTCCAGCCGTGCTGTCTCCTTCTCGCCTGAGTCTCGTGCCCCGCCCCACCCCCACCATCTTCTTGCTCAAGGTCAGCAAAGGAGACTGAGAAGCCAGGGCCGGGGTCGCCGGAGGCTCCGCCAGGGTCCTGCAGCCAGACGGGGCCGCGGTACGTCCAAGCCCATCACCTCCCAGCCAGGCCACCGTGGGCAGCCGCTTGTCCCCTCTGAGGGTTTCCCATCTGCACAAAGGGGGCACAGCATGCTTGGACGATTCCCGGGCCCTCCGAAGCCCCTGCTCCAGCCTGGCCGAGCTTCCCCAGAGGCTCTCAGCCCAACAGCCCGGTCCCTTCCGCTATCCGGGTTTCAATCTCCCTTGGCTGCTGGCCTAGCCTGGTGAGGAAGGCATAGACCATTTTGGGTGTGGCCAGGCAAGCCCCAAAGGAAGCCACCAACACATCTGGGCCTAGGCGGGGGGGCGGGGGGTCACCTCCTGAGCCCCTTGCCCAGTGAGAGGCCTGCTCTCGGGGGACTCGAAGTCAGAGATGGGAGAGGAGGAAAACGAGAGGGTCCAGGAGGGAAGGAAGAGAACTCCCGGCGCCTGGAGCCCTAGATCATTGTCTATGGGGTGTGTGTGTGTGTGTGTGTGTGTGTGTGTATGTGTGTGTATGTGTGTGTGTCGGGGGCCATAGCTTTAGGTACTACCCCCCCACCACTCTCCTTTACACCCCTAAAGCACCCCAAATACAAATACCTAAGAGTATTCAAATTCTGATGATTATTTTCTCTTTTGCCAGCAATATTAGTGTCCTAATTCTAATATTTTCATACTTTTTCGTATTTTTTTTTCGTATTTTTTCAACAATTTTTTCAACGTCGTAACAGGTGAAAGTGCAAAGAACGCAGTTTTGGAGGGGCGCCTGGATGGCTCAGTTGGTTAAGTCCCCGACTCTTGATTTCGGCTCAGGTCATGATCTCATGGTTCGTGAGTCTGAACCCTGCGTGGGGCTCCGTGTTGACAATGCGGAGCCTGCTTGGGATTCTCAATCTCTGCCCCTCCCCTGATTGCACTCTCTCTCAAATAAATAAATAAACATAAATAAATAAATAGATAGATAGATAGATAGATAGATAGATAAATAAAGTGAGGGAAAAACAAAAAAAGAATGCAGCTTTGGAGACAATATTTTTATGGATCCAGAGCCTCAGAAGCTTCCAGACAGACCCTGCACCTGCTCCCCCTTTCTGGAATCACCCAGCCCTAACCCCAGCTCTGCTCTGAGCAAATCCCTTCACCTCCCCATGCCTTGTATGAAAGGAGGGGTAGCATGATTTTTAGAGAAATGCTCTGATTTTTCGGACTTTTTCTATTAAGAAACCTCACCCTCTCCGAGCCAGCAGCTGCTGGCACACCCGATGGGAAGGTTGGGATAGAAGTTAAGGATCTGGAAGAGACTGTGGAATAAGGCCACGACCTCGATCCTGAGCCCCTCTCCCCTCACCCCGAGCCCAAGCTCTGGTTCGGAGCTCAGGTCCTGCCCCGGGACTGCCCTCGGCTGTCAGGCAGGCCAGGCCTGCCGGTCCCACAGCTCCCCCCAGCCACTCCCTATGGTTTTGTGAGCTGGCACTTACCCTGCTCAGCAGAGCATGGGACAGCTGCCTCGTGAGCCAGGAAGAAGCCGCTTCTCTGCCTCAGTGACAGGGACCGAGCCCACACTGCCAGGGCACTGCTGTGGCACCCGGGGCTGTGGTCCCAGACCCTGCCAACCTTCAACGGCCTGTGTGAAAGAAGGAAGCGAGAATGTGGTTACTCAGACAGGGCCACGTGACGGCCCACACCCCCTTGTTTGTGACAGTTTTGGTGACAATGTTGATTGAGACTGGGTGGGTGGTGACGGACTGGGACCTGCTGAGCCCGGGAGCACTCTGGGGTTCTGGTAGGTATGAAAACGCCAAGAAGCATCTAGAAGATTTCTGGGGAGGGCTGGTTAAGGAGGCCCCAGCGCGACCCCACGGTGATGGAGAGTAGGGGTGGGGCGACCCTGCCCTGGAGGGAAGGCAGTGACCAGATGCAAATGAGGACGGTTCTAGACTCCTGTCCAAGAAGGGAGCCGGGGTGGGAGAAACCACAGAACGCACACCTTCCTGAGGTTTGCAAATACGATGCAGTCATTCCTTCCAGAGTCATCTCTAGATGCACAGGTGGTCCTTTCAGCTCCGATCCGTAACTTCTCTGAGGAGCTAGATGGCAAGATGGCAAGATGTCCATCAGGGCAAGACATGCTTATTTTATTTCTCCATCCGGACTCGCTCATTTGGCCACGTCTGGCACACCAAGGCTGCGTGCTCGGAGGTCCAAAAGCAAGCAGTTCTGGGCTCTGGCTCCAGAAGCTCTTCGTCTGGTGGGGAAGCCAGCAGGTGAACCAGTAAACAGATCATTACACTCAGTATTGTCACCCTGCGGTGAGCGAGGGAGGGGCCCCTAAACCACCTTGGCCAAGGGAGGGGCTGCTGTCAGGAGAGTCTTCCAAGAAGTGATGCAGGGATGAGAAGTAGGGGTGGGCTGGGTGGGCATTCCAGGCAGAGAGCACAGCGTGGCCAATGGCCAGGAGACCTAAGAGAGCACAGAACTCTCAAGGGAGTGAAGGAAAGCATCATCTCCCGGGGTCTGGCCTGTGGCTTTGTATAGGTGGGATGCAGGATATATGCGGACAGGGTTTCTTACCCTACCTCACACACAGGCAGTTTTAAAATGGAAACCGGGGGCGCCTGGGGGGCTCAGCGAGTTGGGCGGCCAACTTCGGCTCAGGTCATGATCTCACGGTTCGTGGGTTCGAGCCCTGCATCAGGCTCAGGGCTGACAGCTCGGAGCCTAGAGCCTGCTTCGCATTCTGTGTCTCCCTCTCTCTCTGCCTCTCTCTCTCTCTCTCTCTCTCTCTCTCTCTCTCTCAAAAATAAATAAACATTAAAAAAAATTTTTTAATGGGAACTGGAAACCCAGTGGGTGTTCACCACTGGGGCCTCCATCCTGGAAGGGACCAAAAACTCTCCCGGTCTGCAGAGACAGGGAAACTGAGGCCCCAAAAGGGGAGGTAAGAATGTTAGAACTTCCCACCCTTCCCCAGCAGGTTTGGAAGTAGCCAGCCCTCAGGAACAGGGACTGAGAAGCTCGAAACAGACCCACATCGGCGTGGAGGCCACTCTCAGGTTATAGGAGTTCCAGATCAATGTTTTAGCCCGCGTTCACAAGCATGTCAGAGACAGGACAGCCCCTCCTCTGGGAACAGCCTTGGGTCCCCACCCCTCAGACCAGCTCATCCTGAACCAGAATCCATTACCAGATCCACAGTTCTGACACCAGCAGTGAGGTCCTGAAGACGCAGAGGACAAGGGGAGGGCGGTCTTCCTTCCTGGTCTGCCGGAGACCGACCGGGTTCTGGGGATGCAGAACTTTCAGGCTTAAAACTGGGTATGTCCCTGGCCCCTTCCAGGCCAGGGGGCCAGGAGAGCCGGCCGTTTGCTAAACTCTGAATGGGCTATCAGAGGCTGTTACCCCCACCCGCGGCGCTGGGGTGGAAGGACTGGCCGAGGGGGCAGAGCCAGGGGGGGCAGATGCAGACCCCCACACTCCCCAGATGTATCCCTTCCTCCCCCTCCCAGATGCAGCCACACGCTGCTTCTCTAGAGGGTCGGGCACAGCCTGGGGAAAAGGAAACTGTACCTGGTCCTTTATGCCATCTGTGAGCTTTGCAAACCATCTGGGAGCAGTACCCTACAGGGGACAACTCGCAAGGCTGGGGAGCGGGGCGGATAACTGGCCTCGTACGACCTGTGTGACCTTGGGCAAGTCGCTTCTCTCGAGCCTCTGGCTGCCTCGCCTGCAAAGCCGAGCAGTACAAACGCTTACCATGGTCCTTGGCCTCTGCCACAGGCCAGACGCTGCGCATCGTATCGGCTCACGTACTGCCCAGAGCCGTCTTTGGAGGTGGGGAAACTGAGGCTCAAAGCGAGGCCGTGCCTCGCTCCAGGTCACACAGCGTGCGTCGGCGGCAGACCCAGGTCCGGGCAGCCGGAAGAAAGCCCAGCCCTCTGTCTCGGCGCCTGGCCTGTGATCTTGCTGGCTGAAGCGCTCTGTGTAAAAAGGGAATAACCGGGGGCCGGCAAACCCTTTCAAGGGAAGACTCGCACAGCTGAGCGGACTTCGCAGAGGAACAGACATTGCTAAGAGCGCTCCGGCTCGCGCGGTCTGTGCGGAGCCCATAAAGCCACATCTCATGGCACCTAACACCTGTGAGATCCAAGCATTCACAGTGAGCGGGTTTCCACTCCTGCAAGTGGGGCCCCGAAAAACACTCCCCAAAAATGCCTTCCGAGACGGGAGCAATTATACTTAAGGTGAGAGAAACGGTGGGAAAAAGCAGACCGGTCCCACCCTCACGGAAGCCTGCCCCCTGATGAAGCGTGAGGCAGGTGTTAAAGTCACGCCGTGCAAAGCGCTCACGCCTCGTTAGTGGAAAAGCAGGGGTGAAGGTGTATAAAGAGCAGAGTCGCAGCAGAGGGTGGGTGCTCAGCGGAGGCACTGAAAGAAATGCAGGGCTCATCTCTGACTGGCCCAGCGATGGGTGGCTCTCCTCTTGCCCGTAAACCTTCCTTCCCTATATTTTTAAACAGAAAAATAGACATAACAATCTACATGTTGACCTTGTTATCAAGAAACAGAGATTTTAAGCAAGGCCAGGACTTTATAGACACCCTAGATTTCAGAATGACTAGACATTTGCTGCCTTGGTCTGTCTCCACCCTTCTGGGGTATTCTGGGGACGGCCTTACCCACGCCCCAGCCCTGTGTTTCTCGAGGCTTCCAACCGTGGTTTCCTAAGGCCCCTTGGCTGCAGCAATGGGCCAGTCAAGTCACTTCCTCTTAAGCTCCTCAGCCTGACTCTGAAGGATTCTCCAGAAGGGGTTAGAAACCCACTCAGACATCATAGACTAACCGCCCCCGCCCAGAGGGCAACTCCTTTCCCTATAACAGGAGCAAGGGGCTTTTTCTGTAAAGGGCCAGAGGCTAAATCTTTTCAGCTTTGTGGATCTGTCTCAAATATTCAACTCCGGGGGCGCCTGGGTGGCTCAGTCGGTTGGGCGGCCGACTTCGGCTTAGGTCATGATCTCGCGGTCCGTGAGTTCGAGCCCCGCGTCGGGCTCTGGGCTGACAGCTCAGAGCCTGGAGCCTGTTTCAGATTCTGTGTCTCCCTCTCTCTGACCCTCCCCTGTTCATGCTCTGTCTCTCTCTGTCTCAAAAATAAATAAATGTTAAAAAAAAATAAAAAAAAAAATATTCAACTCCGTGGTGGTAAACATGGAAAGAGCTGGTCCGTATGTAATGAATGGGCGTGGCTGTGAGCCAGTAAAATTTTCTTTGCAAAATCAGGTGGAGAGCCAGATTTGTCCCACCGGCTGATCCCTGACCTAGAGAAATGAAGAGACACTGGCTATGGGGAGAACCGAACTGGAATAAGAAGGGACCCACCAGGTCCCCACGGATGGACAGAATGAAACACGGGTCCCCCTCAAGACTAGGCTGCTGGCTTTCTCGGCGCAGGGCACATTTATTGAGCCCTGACAAGTGCCAGGCACTGGAATGAGCCGCACCTAAGACAGATGCTATCCTTGCCTTCTGGGGGCCTTCAGATTCGTGGCCAGGCCAAAAGCCACAATCCAGGGTCACTGAATATAGCCAGGTGGAGAGCACAGGTCTGAGAATGAGAATTGGGTCCTTTAAGCTTGCTGCGTGGCTTTAGGCAATTCACTTGAGCTCTCTGAAAAACGGCCTCATCTGGAAAATGGAGGCGTGAATGCTTAGTGCAAAACCACGCAAGGAATCAGTGAAAGTCCAAAAGCATGTTTTTTGGGCTGCCGATGTAGGCAGGGCCCAGTCGCCTCGTCTCTGACTCCCTGAGTCTCTCCATCTTAAAACTTCAGAGCGGCTACAGGTCTCCGGCCCCCAGTCCTCAATGGAAAATCCTTGCTCCAAGTTCAAGAACAACTCTCTGCCTGTGCAGGATTCAATGGCTCCCCATTGCTTTTAGAATAAAGACTCAAATCCCTGACATGGTAGCCAATGCCTTGCCCCCCCTCTTCCTCTCCAGTTCATCTCATCCACATGCCGCCTTGTTCCAGCACCTTCTTCTAGTTCCTCTCATGTTTCCTCCCGACACAGGACCTTTGCACGTACAGTTCCTTCTGCCTGGAGCATTCCTTATTGCTCATCACCTGAGTAACTCCTACTCACAATTCAGACCCAGTTCATGTGCCATTTCCTCAGAAAAAGCCTTTCCTGACCGCCGGCCCCGCTCTGTGATCTCACAACACTGTGCCCCTCCCCAACGCACATGTGGTGACTTGATACATCTCTCTGTCTCTGGAAAGCTCCAGAAGAAACCCAGGCCTCTTTTGGCCACTGTTGCACCTCCTGGGCCAAGCACAGTGCCTGTCGTATAAGCATAACAACGGCTCACATTTACAGGTGCTTCTTCATGCCAGGCACTGTCCTAGGCGCTTGACATATTTGTCACAATGATGCAAATTGACAGTTTAATTTGTCCCAATTGCCTCACGAGGTAGGTAGTATTAGCATTCCCATGTTTGGATGGGGAAAAAAAAACCCAAAGCCCAGAGAGGTTAAGTAACTTGCCTGAGGCCAAACAGCTAGGAAGCGAAGCAGGAGAGCCAGGGTTTAAACGAGAGCCTGCGTTCAATCAGAGTAGAATAAATATACAAATTATCACAGCCCCTCCTGGCAGACGCTGCCTGTTGTGATTGGTCCCCCCCCACTTTACAACAGCATGTGATCTGCTGGGGTGTGAAGGAGCTGCAGGTCAGCAAAGCCAGCAGGTGTGAGGTTCCTCTCGATACAGACCCAGATCCCGTGGTGGGACTAGCCTGGGGACCAAGGGCCATTTGGGGGTGTGTGTGTGTGTGGAAATGTGCTGCAGGGGGTTAACTAACCCGTTCCCGCTGGAGCAACCCCATCTTAAAGCTCACTGGGTCCCGACTTGGACAACAACAGACTGCATATCCAAGCAGCCTACAGCCTCCTTATTACTTGGATGCCCCCTAAGCGGCTGTCCGTGCACGAAGGGCAATTTTGCTTACATTAGCCGCTGCGTGAAAATGCTCGCAGCCGCCACGTGATGGTGCTTCCCATCAGCTTCGCGGTGGCCTATCCAGGTTGCACTTTGCTCCTCTCTTCTATCTGGGCTGGGAGTGGAGCAGGGAGGGGACTGCGCACACCAGTGACAAGTTCACGGCGACGACGGTTAAGTTCTAGAGACACAGAGGGAGCTGCAGGTGACCAAAGCCAGCAACGCTTAGCTTCGACCTGGTATTTGCCAGGTGTAGGCTGGTCAACTATGCGCTCAGCTAGCGAGGAAAATGAGGGAAAAAAAAAAAATTAAACACTCGTGGAATCCTGAAATTTCATGGATGGGCACGGACTGTACCTGACAGGTATAGCCGAGATCCGAAAAGCCATTTGGAATTTGCTGGGAACTCACCGTGGGCACCCTCCGTCCCCCAAAGATGCCCATTTCCCTGAAAATGGGGAAAACCGCGGGCAAGGTGGGGCCGCAGCTCTCCTAGAATCGTGCCTGCCTTCTAAAGTGGCCATTCTGCCTCCTAGGAAGCTGAGGCTCAGGGAGGGGCCCCGGGCGGATTTGAGCCCAGGTTGGCCAGACCAGACCACAAAGCCTGCAACTTCCTACTGAAGCATCCAGCTGGCTGTGTGGCCTGACCTCTCTGGGCAGCACCGGGAAATTACCCGTCATGGGATCCTTTGTTCAAATGAGAGTAAAGATCTCAGAGAGCACAGAGCTGCTCTAAGGAAAGGCGGGGGCGGGGGCGGGGGAGGGGCCACCCTCAACTACCTGCCCGCCGCCCCCCCTTCCCCAACACACACATCCTCTTTGATTGAAGGGAGGGCTCACAGCTGTGATTTGCCGATTTGAATCATCTAAAAGGGAAATGGCCACTTGGGGGCCCACCGCAGCTGGGATGCAGTTCCCCTTCTCAAACGGCGGCAGACCCTTGGGGAGCCCTGGATTCTGGCTGTCACTCTGGGCAGCTCCGGGATGAAAGCCTGCAGAGTGAAGCTGTTCCTCCAGAGAGACGAAGAATAGGGGTTCCCCAGGGTTCAGTGGGTCAGCTTTGGTGCCAGAGGGTGGTCAGCGCAGGGGCTGTTCCCAGACCCGGAAGGCCAGAGGGTAATCAAGCCTAGAAATGTGCTCCAAACTCAGGGATTTTTTCCAACAGTAGTCGCTGAAGGGATCAATGCCTCCAGCACCCACCCCAAGCACGGGGCAGGGAGGTACAGTGATGGAGAACTCCGGACTCAGACCTCACGGGGCTCTGATGATGGAGAAATACCGCCACGAGGAAGGAGTCTTGGGTGCAAACTCCTCTCTAACTGGCTTCAATTGCAATAGGATTCCTGGGATAGCTGGTGGCACTTAAGGTTAGAAACGTAGCTGGATCTTATGCGTGGATTTAGGGAACTCAAGGGACCCAGAAGCCCCTTCTCCATCACCACACACCTGCTCTGCCTGCTTGCTCCCTCACATCCCCAAATCCCAGGCCTCTGTGAAGGGAAACGTGGATTTGGCACTGCTGGAGGTGGCTCCAAAGGCGGCGGCGGTGGCGGGGTGGGGTGGGGGTGGGGTGCTTTGGCCCAGCCAGGGGTCAGCGGTGCTCAGGGGAGGGTCATATCCTGGAAGCAAAGTACTGCCATGTGGACAGTCCAATAGATGCCCCCACCCCAGATCGTGTCCCTGTTTCGTTCATTTATTGAGCAAATATTTCTTAATACAATATGCCAGATTCCAGGGATAACAGTGAATGAAAGGTGTTCCTGTCCTGGGGGAGTTTACATTCGCTTCAGGGGAGACGATCTGATCTGATCCGATCCGATCCGAGTCTCCACCAAAGGTGCTAGGTCTTCGTGGAAATAAGGTGTTATGGGGAGGGGGGCAGGGGAGGGAGAGCAGTGGTGAGCCTTGCAGACACTGGGGTGGGGGGGAGGATGGGTGGTCTGGAGAGAGCAGTATGTGGGAAGCTCAAAGGCAGGGGGTCTCCTGAAAACCAGGGGACATCATCAGAGGAGGTCGGGGAGGCGACGGGGCCAGCCAAATGTGGGAATCTCAGCTTTTGTTCCGAGAGGAGACGCCATGGAGGGTTTTGACTCCATAAATACAGGGATCAGCAAGCTTTCTCTTAGTGGGGCGGATGGTAAACATTTTAGGGTTTGTAGCCAGTCTCTGGTTGCAACTAAATTCCGAGGGTGTAAGGCAAAAGCAGCCGTTAACTGTGGCTTAAACAAATGGGCGCGGCTGTGTTCCCATGAACTTTATGGACATTACAACTTGAGTTTCATATGCCTTTTACTTGTCACTATTCTTTTTTAAAGTCCCCTCCCCCCCCAATCATTTAAAAATGTAAAGACTATTTTTCCCTTGTGGGCTATCACAGAAACTTTCAGAGGGTTGGATTTGGTCTGTGGACCTTACTTTGTCCTCATCTGCCTAATACCTTAAAAGGTTATTCTGACCACGGTGTGGCAGACAGACTTATTAAAGCAGGGAATGGGAAGCTTGGTTTAGAAGCTCTGACAGTTTATGTTCATTTTACTGGGCCAATGGGGGTACCTAGATTATTTGGTCAAATATTCTGGGTGTATCTGTAAGGGGTTTCCAGATATTAACATGTGAATCTCCAGATTGAGGAAAGCAGAGACTGCCCTCCACCGTGTGGGTGGGCATCACCCAATCAGGTGAAGGCCTGGATAGACCAGACAAGGAGAGTAAGGGAGATCCCCTTGCCCGACTACCCTTGAGCAATGATTTTTTGTTGCCTTTGGACTCAAATGGAAATATCAGGCCTCTTGGGTCTCCAGTTTGCTGACAGGAGACCTTGGGACTCGTCAGCCTTCAAAACTGTGAGCCAGTTCCTTATAAATGAACCTTTTTCTTTCTGTATATGTACACATCCTATTGGTCCTCTCTCAAGAACCCTAACGCAGAAGCTCGGTCCACATTAGGGATGACAGGGCCATGGACTAGCGGGTTAACAGTGGCAGTGTGAGAAGCAGCTGGAATATGGTCGTATTCTAAAGCTACAGCCAACACGAGTAGCTGGCGGAACGTGTGTGGGATACGAGAGGAGACAGGAATGAGGTGGGGTGGGAGGCAGGGGGCAAGTCAAGGGAGCTCTCATAGACGAGGCTGAAGAGCATGACTTCGTCCTAGAGACAAGGGGAACCACTTGTGTCCCCCTCAGAGATCTCGACAGATTCTGTTTTAGAAAACATCACTCTGGAAACAAAAAAGGGAACAGGTGGGTGGTGTTAGAGGAACCAGTTACGAGGCTCTTCCTACAATGGTCTGGTCTCTCTACAACGGGAAGTTTCTGGCAGGTGCACAGATGCCTACATGGGATTCTCCACCTTGCCATTTTCTATGGCACTTTAATCCAGTGCCCCTTGTAAAAAGCGGCCAGGGTGCCAAGAACTCACTTTACTGTCTTGGGGTACGCGTGTAGTTGAGCGTGGCCAGAAGCAGCCCAGCAGTTTCTTAACTGTGAGGTGCCTTTTCTATCTTCTGTGACCCAAGTATCATCTAGGCGCGGAAATGAACCTGCAACAACTTCCTGTTATTTATGGGGCAACTTCCCAGTTCTCAGACCTATCTCCGCATAGCCCAAAAGCTTGGATTTTGTTGCTGAAATACTGATGGTTGAGGTCTTGACCCTCAGGGCACCGAGCTGCGGTCCGAACACCGAACAGCTGGACCACTTGGTCATTTGCTCAACTACAATTTCCTCTGGACCTTTACACCCTCACTGGAAAAGTAAGTATTCGCCCAGTGAATGTCAAGACAAACAGAACCACGTCTAGTTGGCGGCGGGGGCGGAGGAGGGGAGGGCGTGGTTTGGAAGTAATGAGAAGACAGCAGGTCTGTGAGGAAGGCGGGGCCTGCTGCCGGGGACCAGAGGGGCCCCCAGGGGAAGTGAGGCTCAGCAAGTCTGGAAACCCACCCTCTCAGCTTCTGCAGCCCCTCAGGGCCCCCAGGCGTCCTGTGCGGGGTCCCCTTGCCACTGTGATCTATCGGCATCACCTGAACCAGCCGGCAGCTCACAGCACAGCACCACGTGAGCCTCTGCGACACTGATGACTGCTGGACCCTCAACCCGGAGCCTTCCCAAAACCGGCAGCCGCCCACTGGGCTTCTGTCTGAATCATTTCTCTCCAGCGCTGCTGCAGACCCCGTCATCCTTTCCGAAAATATTGAGTCTCTGAGACCCGTGTGAGGAAGCCTCTCCATTTAAAACAAAAAACGAGGCACCCAGTGGTTTTGGTAACAGAAGAGATCTTCCTTCCCAAGTGGATTCGAACTTTCCAGTCACCGGAGCTGTGTTCCTCATCCAACACTACGCCCCCACCCCCCACTCCCCGTGTACTAGCCCTGGCTCTTAAAATCAGTTGTTTTACCTGGCTGCGTTTCCACACAATAAAGGAAAACTACACTGAATTGCAAAGATTTCAGCAGCTTGTCTAAACTCACCTTCCTCCACATTTCCACCGACCTAACCAACTTAGCGGCCACCTGACCCTCGAGGACCACTGGATCTGGAGCAGTCTGTCCCTTCGTCTCTGTCCCACCTTTTCCAGAAACTTGCAACTGGGGGAACAAAGCTCACTATGCCTAGTGACTCCTAGCACTGTCTGTCCTTCCACCCCTGTTGCTGACAGACTCAATTCCCAGGGGCCAGGAGGGAATGCTACGGGCGCATCAGCACAGATCACCCCCTTCGCAAACAGAGACAGCGGCTGGATCTGATATCAAGCACATTACACGAAATATATTAGATGCATTAGATGGAAATATACTTCATATCTTACTGGTTGAAAATCTATTTCCCAGGTTCCATGACCTTCATTTTTTTTTTTTTTTTTGACATATTGAAGTCTTACGTAATTTCACTTTAACACAGCCAACGTTATCTTTTCCTTTGTGATTTAAAACATTTTCCCCCAGACAGAAGTCTGGGTGGAAAAGGGCTTATTTTTTCTTCTGAACTTGAAAATAAAGTTTCCTTCCATTTAACTACTGACTCTATCAGGAATATACACTGGTATCGTCGGGTGGCTCTGAGGAGTCCCTGCCTCCAGAACTGGTCATGGCACGCCATCATTTCCTGCCCCACCCCCTGCCCCTGTTGATTTAGGACGTTTAGGATCCCTGTTTCCACAGATTACAAATTCATCACTCATACATTAAAAAAAATTTTTTTTAAGTTTATTTTGAGAGAGAGAGAGCGTGCGTGCAAGTGGGGGAAGGGCAGACAGCAAGGGAGAGAGAGAATCCCAAGAAGGCTCTGCGCGGTCAGCACAGAGCTGACAGGGTGGGGGTGGGGCTCGATCTCACAAATCATGAGATCATGACCTGAGCCGAAGTCAAGAGCCGGACACTTAACTGACTGAGCCACCCCGGCAGCCCATACATTAATTTTAATAACTTGTTTTTTATGTCTTAATGTTTATTTTTGACACAAGAGACAGAGTGCGAGCAGGGGAGGGGCAGAGAGAGGAGGAGACACAATCCAAAGCTGGTTCCAGGCTCTGAGCTGTCAGCGCAGAGCCCGACGTGGGGCTCGAACCCACGAACCGTGAGATCATGACCTGAGCCAAAGCCGGACGCTTTACCGACTGAGCCAGCCAGGCACCCCTTAAATGTTTTTTGGTTTTTTTTAATGTTTATTTTTGAGAGGGAGAGACCGAGCATGAGTTGGGGAGGGGCAGAGAGTTGGGGGGGAGACACAGAATCCGGAACAGGCTCCAGGCTCTGACCCATCAGCACAGAGCCCGACTTGGGGCTCAAACTCACAAACAGCAAGATCATGACCTGAGCTGAAGTCGGACACTTAATCAATTGGCCACCCAGGCACCCCTACTTTTAATGACTTTTGTCTGGGAGTAAAGACATTTGTGTGAGATAGAAAATTCAGGAAAATCTAAGTCAAAACTACCCACCACTGGTACCTCCACATAGAAACAAGAAAACTT
Source organism: Neofelis nebulosa (assembly GCF_028018385.1). Lineage (NCBI taxonomy): Eukaryota > Metazoa > Chordata > Mammalia > Carnivora > Felidae > Neofelis > Neofelis nebulosa. The sequence goes on along the minus strand of NC_080792.1, from coordinate 77,928,028 downwards.
GGGTTTATTCTACATGTAAATACACACTGTATATGCGTACGGCCTCAAGAGGGCTTGTGGAGAGCAATCGGTCCTGGGCGGTTAAAGTTAACCAACCCTGCTAGACTAATCTTCCCTCTTCTCGTTCCTGAAGAGTTCTTCTACCAGTTTCCTTGGGGCACAATTCCCAGAGGTGAAGACCCTGGGCCAAAAGGTAAGGACATTCAAGACTCCAGACGGACCTTGTCACACTGCCCTCCGGAAAGGTTGCACCAATGTGCAAATGCCCCCTTCAGTCTTGCAGGAAAATGTGAGTGTCCGTGGCCACGACTCACGGTCGAGTCCAGTGACGGCTTCGGGACGTTCTAATGTGCTAGCAGAAGAGAAGGGCCACTTAGAGTTAACAGATTCTTGACAGCCAAGAAAAAGCTTTTCTGGACACACAAGGCCGAGACCAGCAAGGGAAGTAGCCTTTCAAAATACGGAAGTTCTCCCTTGATGGGGCCTGGCTGGACGTCTGGGGCGGACACGGTAACCTTTAGGTCTCTGACCAAGAGGCAAGGCAGCCAAAACGAGAGAACGTCGGTCGTAAACACCTCCCAGCACGCGTCTGGCCCCTGACCGTGGGCACCAAGGGGCACAGACAGCATCTGTCGTCGCTGCTTCCTGCAGCCACACGAGCTGACCACGAACCTGGCTGCTGTTCTCACCGACCGCAGCAACTTTAGGAGAATGTATTGGGGGCGGGGGGGCATCTTCACGCCAATTATTCATCATGTTTACAAACCTCTGGAAAACCCAAACGGTGGGAAACTCTGCTAAAATCACTGAAATGTCCTGAGACGATATCCTGGTGTAAAAAGGGAAGCTGCCAAAGGCCACGAGATTCAAAGGACCCTGAAAACCTCCCACTGGAATAAAAGTCACAGCTAAGCCGAGAGGACCGTACTCCACCGAAGAGCACGCTTCCAAAAGCGCCGCCAGGGAAACGGCGAAAGCGGCAGCCACTCGGCGAGGGCTCTCCGTGTGGCCGGGCCCAGGTAGCTCCCTTCCAAACCACGCGGAAGCCTGCGTCCCTCCTTCAGAGCAGGAAAAGGGATGCCTTGAGATTAGGAGATCTGCCCCAGATCCCCCCCTCCGGTAAAGGCCGGAGGCAGGATTCAAACACGCAGGCCCGTGGGGGTCTGGCAGGCAGCACGCTCTCCGCTCTACCCCACTCGACGTCCCCGCTTTGCCGGCGCTGAGTGGCTCACCCACACTTCCCCTGTACTCACCCTCAGAGAGGAGACGGTCGCCCGGCCAGTTCCACGGAGTCAGAGGAGCTGTGCGCTGCCCCAAAGACAGCCGAAGGTGCGAAATAAACACGGACACCGTTTTGTAATCAATGATTTTTTTATCTTTGAAAATGGAAGCAAGTGTTTTGACAGAATACTATGGCCGCTCTATAAGAGCCGATCTAGGAGCAATTCACTGGTTTTCCTCTGGGATAGCACGGCTTTGAAAAGAAGAAGGAGAAAAAAAAAAAAAAAAGACAAAACAGGAAAAATAATCCACAAAGCTTCAGGCACCGACTCTGAGCCTGGCTGGGCATTGGTTCATTAAATAAGTCATAAGCTAAAATCACTAAAATCAGGGTAATTTCTCCTTGCCCTCTGTCTTCTCTTTGAACCACGTTCCCTATGGTGTTCCACCACTATCAACAATTTTGTTTACTTTAATTTGTCAGAACCTTAAAACACTTCTCAATTTAAAAAATGAAGGTCCTCAGCAGATTACGTCGATAAAGAAACGTGTACAGGTTTGAATAGAAGTCACTGTAATTATTGTTTTCTTTACATCTCATTATCCACTCCAATATTAAACACACACACATAAACACACAAAACCACACCAAACATTCAGATGCCCTGAAACTGTGGAGACAGCGATCCCAATTCTGGGTAAAAACACGGTACCTTTCCTACGCAGACATTAGCCCCAGCTCGACTGCGCGTTCCAACCCAGTGTCGCCACACTCCGCCTCCATCCTGGTTCCCTGTTACAGATGCTCCCAGCCAGTTCGTCCCCACACCGGCGGGAGCATGCGCAAGAGCCCCCGGGCGGTCCCAATGGCACTCCACGTTTCATGTTCGACCACGGACACTCAGTCTTTCCCAGAGATTCTTTAAATCTTGTTCCTCAAGCATGCAAAATGAGAACATGGAAATGGAGAAGTTCTAGCTAACCTAGGAATGCAACAGGTATTCAGAGCTCAGTCGCTGGCCCCTGAATCCGGGGGAACCTCTGCACTTTGACACAGCCTCTGTGTGAGCTGGAGGGGCAGAGCAGGCTGGTTTGTGTGGAGGGTGCAAAGGGACAAGTTCGTACACATTAAAGCTACAGCAGAGGCCCGTGCTCCTGGTCTTGCTTCATTCTAGACTGTTCTCAGTCTCAACAGTCAATAGCACCCTCTGGCCTTCATCTCAGCTGACTGTGGAGAGGGCCGAGGCAGGAAAAACAGAAGGACTGTCTGGGGGAGCCCTGAGAGAGGTGGCTGCATCTGTGACGCAGAGGGGAGGGCAGGGGCTCTGGGGTGCAGAGAGAGCCATTTCTGCCTCCAGCACAGCACAGGGTCGGCATGCGATGTGCTGGGAGAGCAGAGGGTCCCGTGGGGGCACACTCCCCCCTGCAGGTTCGCTCGGCCTACAGTCCCCTACTGCACTCAGGAGCAAGACAGGCTGCTGAAATGGGCAAGAAGGAGCACTCCACAGTGGCTTCTGTGGCCTCCTGTCCCGGGCACCCTTGTCAAGTATTGACCGAAACCTGAACTATGACGTTTAAAGTGATCAATGCAATAGATTCTACGTGTATAACAAAACTGCGGAAACACACGCTAGTTTAGGTTAGATTATAATCATCTGAAGCACAGGATAACCAAGAACTGAAATTCCATTCTGGTACAACCACCCAGTTTCTAGAAAAGAGAAAGGAAAGAAAAGAGACGATACAATAGGAGCTTTTTTGATCAGAAGACTCCGTGAAAGGAGAGGGGTGGTGACGTGAACCCACGTGATTTTTCAAGTCTTCCTTCTGTACAGTCATGAGGATGACCGGGTTTTGTGCTGCAAACGAGCCAGCACCATGAGGCTACTGCTCTGATTGTTCTCGGATGAACGTGTATACAAAATAATATCTTATCTTCATTTAGTTTATAAACATACACAGTGCTGTCCCTTTCAAATTAAGGAGGAAAAAAAAAAAAACCACACACAAATACTGCAAAGTAGCAAAATACAAGGGTGGCGGGCGGGGAGCTACTTTTGGTTTTGGCAACGTTAAAAAAAAAAAAAGGAAATATAAAAAGCAATGTGGCATTGGTCCCTGTTTATAAAAAAAAAAAGAAAAAAGGTACTTGGGCACAACACTGAATCAGAATTGGTCGGTTTTCTAAAATTCAGAATATCTGGGATTTTAAAAGTAGCACTTTTGTCTTTTAAAAGTTCGACAAGTCACGTAACACTTAAAACATCAAAAAAGCTTTCTGATAAAAAGCTCAGCTTTTAAATCACATTTTGTTTCTGCAAATTTGGGAGACGAATTGAGTTCTGACTGGAATGCCGCTGACACGGAAGGTCCCCAAATGGCAGTGCCTCCCTTCCGCCCTCCCTGGGACCACGCCCACAACCGGCTACCACGAAGAGTTCCTGCTCCCATTTTGGGGGTGGGGGGTGGACCTTCAGGCGGCGATCTTCGCCATCTGCTGTTCTAACTTGGAAATGCGCTCGTCTTGATTGCAGATTGTATCTTTTATAGATTTGATCTCTTTTAAAATCTCATCCAGCTTGGCTTCATTTTGCTAAGAAAACCAAAAAGGGGGGAGAGGGTAAGAGGTTGACTAAAATGCACTCAACGAAGTTCACCACAGTTGAGAATGTATAGGTTGCGCAGTCTCATTTTCCACTTTGGATGTGGCCAGGCACCGCCACCAAGTTGGGCCATAGGAGAGTCCCGGCTGCTGGTCAGCCCACCTGCCGCCCCACAGCAGAGCCACAGTCCTGCAGCGCTGCTCCTCATGCCCGTGCACTTACCCGGACTCGGTCTCAAGGACAGAAACTGTGGGAAGGGACCGGTCCCTTCACGGCTGCGCCACAGCCTGGCCACCCGGTGCGATACCATCAGGAGTAATGTCTATGTGACCTTCTGGAGGCTGCCGAGCCCCTGCCATCACCCGGGGAGGGCCCTTCTTAGGAGCTAAAGCCCTTGCCCTGCTTGCTAACTCTTCTAAAGAGGCCTCAGCCTCTCCCACGTGGAATGGACCCTGTTGGAAACCCTGCAGTCCACGGCATCTGACGTGGCTTCCCTAGTTATGGCCAAAGTGCCAGCTCCTCCGGGCGCTTGGCCTCTTCGTTCCACTTATACCTTCTCACTGACAGTTCACCGACCTCCCTCTGGCCCCTGGAATCCTGTTCCACGCCCGCCAAGTCCCCTTGCCGCCTCCTCCCTGGCTAGACCCTGCTCTCCTAGCAGCAGCATCCCCAGTGGCCGTGCGGGCCCCCGATGTCAGGCTTCGGCTCCCACCGCTCCACTCAGATGGTTCTTGCCAAGAGGTCCAAGATCATCTTCGCTAAGTTGCACTCGTCGCCACACGCCTGTGTCTCTGGAACACTCAGCAACATCTGGACCCTCGCACCACTCTCTTCCCCTCCCAGGACCCCCTCTTCTCGGCATCTGTGGCCCCACGCTCTCTTGCTTCATTTCCACCCCAAAGATGGACGTGAACGGTCTGGGGAGACACACTTAAGAAAACACCCAAGCAGCTCCTGTGCACTCTCTTAAAAATGGTCATAGACTGACTTCTCTCCTGGTCATTACAAAAACACGAAAACAAAAGCCCCAAAAACAGCTAATGGAGCCAAACTCAAAAATGTTATGTGGCCAAGGAGGTTCTTAGAAATAGTCATGTTTTCATTCACTGAAAGAAAGCCCTGAGCCAGCCAAGCGCACCGCACCCCTCAACCTCAGGGGGTCCTTACCACACTGGCTGTGTCCGGGGTTTTCTTGGGGATGTTGATCAGGTCACACTTCTTATTTGCAGTGGGCTTGCTATCCAGAATGTTCTTCTTGACCACTTTGAGATCCCGGTTTTTGCCAGGAATGTATCCATGCTTTAAGGAGATGAGGACTGGATCTGCATTCTTCCCCTCAAACCACTCCTCTGCCTCCAGCGCCGCTTCGGGCCCTGCTGTGTCAGGATACAGGTCATCCTGGAAAAGGTCCGACTACAAGAGACAGTTTGGGAAAACCCTCAGTTAAAGAAGAAAGACCTGACATGTGAAAGTCTTTGAAACACAAATTTGCCTAAGAAACTGGGCACTTACTTTCCTTGGAACAGTCATGATAATAGGCTCACACTTTCTCTCATGAAGTTTGAAGAATCTTCAAGGGGGAAATAAAGGCAAAGTTGTATTAAGTGAAATAAGAGGCCAAGTCACAGGCTTCATAACAATTACTCTCCTGTATGGGATACGACATGCTCTGCCTAGCACCGCGGCTGATCCACCCTGGGGAGCAGGTACAATCTGTGTTCCCGTTTTCCAGATGAGAAAACAGAAGCCAAGAGGAGCTATGCTAGGAAATGGTGCACTAGAAACAGGAACCAGGAGTTGAGGTCTATGCTGCTGGGACAGTCAAACCCCCATCTTCAGGGCTGAGCAGCCGTGGTGGAAACGCCACCACCGCCGATGATTCACTTCTGGAACAATGACCAAGTCAACAGACAGGAGAGAACAAACACCTGACATGAGATTAGCATCCACGATTTGGATGCCAGGTCTTCTGCCAACTAGAAGTGGCTGAACATTTGTTGGCATAAATAGGATTTTTAAAAAGGAAAAGAAGATAGGCGCCTGGGTGGCTCAGTTGGTTGAGCGTATGACTTCGGCTCAGGTCATGATCTCGCAGTTCGTAAGTTCAAGCCCCACGTCAGGCTCTGTGCTGACAGCTTGGAGCCTGTAGCCTGCTTCGGATTCTGTGTCTCCCTGTCTCTATCCCTCCCCCACTCATGTTCTGTCTCTCTCTCTCAAAGATGAATAAACGTTAAAAACAAAATTTAAAAAAAAAAAAGGAAAAGAAGATAAACCTAGGATTACAATTTTGGCATCTATGCAAACCGCATCACATTTGACACTCAAGAAAAATTTGAAATTATCCAAAATGTGGAAAGACTAGGAACATAAAGCACGAAACCTCTGCAGTCAGCAGAGTGGTAAAAAACAAAAACAAAAACAAAAACAAAAACAAAAACAAAAACAAAAACAAAAACAAAAACCAACCAAACTGGCCTGGGTTTGATGTCCAGCTCAAGTACTCAATGTATTAATGAATGCTCAGTAAACATTTAATAAGTAGGAGGTATCCTGAATGATTATGCTTACAGGTTTTTGACTTTTAGATGACAGTAAAATAAATGCTTTCCCAAGTACCAGAAGCACTCTCAAGTTTGGATTCAATCTATTTTGAACCACATTTTGATGAGTTTGGTTTAAACTATAATTTTGAATTATCTTTCTTTTACTACTCCAGCTACAGAGAATTAAGTATATTTAAAAATGAAACTTATAGTAATTAACTTAAAAGATGTGCTCATTATTTAACTGTATGACCAAAACAACAGAGGTAGGCAGATGTCCATAGAAATGTAGTGTTGTACAAATGTGCGGTACGGTCACCGGCCCAATAGCGTGGCGCTAGTCATCCTGTTGCTCAAAACGGCCAGTTATTCATGGGGCACCCGGGTGGCTCAGTCGGTTGAGCGCCCGACTCGGTTTCGGCTCGGGGCATGATCTCACGGTTTGTGGGTTCGAGCCCTGCGTCAGGTTCTGTGCTGACAGCACGGAGCCTGCTCGGGATTCTCTGTCTCCCTCTCTCTCTGCCCCTCCCCTGCTCCCGTGCGTTGGCCTTCTATCTCCCCCTACCCCTCTCTATCCAAAATAAATAAATAAAGCTTAAGAAAAAAGTTTTTAAATGGCCAGTCATTTGTGAGTCTCACAGAGTATCTCCTGTTGACTAGGAGGAGAAAAAAGCCTACCCTTTGGGAAGACCACTGGCATTATGCAACACAAAATTTAAAAAAAATCCCTAGTAGTATAGACAGGCAGGAATTCTATAACATAGTTGCATTTCCTAAATCAAGCTAACCCAACACCCAGCTACTGGTCTCTGCCTTCTCTAATCTAGGGTCCGTGAGGTCCACGATCCAGTTTGGAGCATGTTTGTCCCCACGGCGGGCAGGAAAACCATCTATTCGGTCCATCTCAGGGGCAGGCTCGCCCCCGCTTGCCTCCCAGCGGACACTGGCCACAGCCTCGGCCTGAAGACGAGAGATGGAGGCTTCGCTAGGTCAGTACGTGTGCAGTGCGCCTTGGCTGAGCCACGTCACTGGTGCTTCGGGCCACACAGTCTGAAGCACGGTTCCATGACACGATTTTGCAAGTTCTTTCCTGCTCTAAAACTCTGTTCCTCAGTGTGGACAGGAAATGAGAAACCAATTCCGCAGTGCAACGGAGGGGAGATGAGACTGCGGCCCTAGGGCATTACCGGCAGCTGTATCGCTCTGGTGTAACACGCGGGGCACAAACAACCTGCGTATCTTCCGGTACCGGCTCTTTACCTGGCGATCTCACATTTGTTAACGTCAAGTCCCCTCTTGGGCATGTAGCCCATCCCTCTCTGAGGCTCCTTGCTGCTGAATGTGTTGAGGTAGTGGACATACGGGGATTCATCTGTGATCTCAAAATAGCGGATACTGCTGTCACCCTACAAGAAATCAGAGAAAACTTCGCATTGAACGTTACCTGAAGCAGCTGGATGAGGTGGTGTCTCTCTCCCCTGTCAACCCAGCACTGACTGGGACTTGGCCTCAGTGGCCAACCTTCGCTTCCTCTCCAGAGGGAGAGGATCTGATGGGTGCCCTTCCTGGCAAAGCCCTCACTCATCAAATGCTAGCATGTCTTTTAAATGGTCTCCTCCGCCTCCTACTGGAGGCTCTCCACTGAGCCCGGACGCCAAGTCAGAGTCAGGGCAAAAATGTGAACGCCTCCGGCCCAGCAACTGCATCGCAATTCAACCTCAAAAGACAAAGTCTAGGGGGACCACGGAGAGGGCGAAGACTGGCACAGAACGGTGTCCTTTGCAGACCTGAGGGTGCCAACCCCGGACAATCAAGCAATAATAAAAAGTAAGATTTGTAGAAGAATGAAATGTTAAGAACAAAGAGTTTTTAATCATCCTTAATTAATAATTAATTCACAATTCATAATAATTCTTCATTCATAATGAAGAAACTCACTAAAACATGAGTATTCCTTAACTTCAGAAGACAGCGCTGTCTTGTTGCAATGTATCAAATTCTAGGATAATTTTTCTTAGAAAGGTCAGATGGTTTTGGAGGTCGGAAGCGTACGCGAGTGTCTCTAAGCAGAACTAGCTGTCCCACAGTTACGCCACCTTGAGCGGCAAAGGCAATGCTGCCTGCTGGAGGGGAAATGTGTGTGTATATGCGATCGTGCCCTTCCAAGTGTCTCGGTTCTCCTGATTTCCACTTGTTTCGATAACGTAAATATCTAAAGTGATGGTAAACAAGCTAAACACAGACTGTTTCCTGTGTACTGAAAATAACTTTCCACCTAGCGTTGCTAACATCTGGGTAATCGCTCCCGTTACTGGTTTTGATGCAGTCTATGGCAGCTGTGAACATCTGAAAATGACTCTCAAGGAAACAGACAAGATCCCGGGTTCGAAGCAGCTGATGTAGGACAATGTGAAGCAGCGCTCAGTCAACTACGAGAACCGAAACATGTCTGGCTTTACTCAGCAGGGGGCTATCTACACAGGTTTGGGGGAAATACAGCAACAGCTTCAATTTTGTTAATTCATTTATTTCAGCTACAGAAAGTCTAAGAAAAATCGAATCTACAAAAGACTAAGGAACATTAAGGTTACTGCCCACTAAAAATAAAAAAAAAAATAATAATAATAATAAAGCTAGCAAACACTGTAGTTAGGTGGAGATCATAAGGCAGGAGGTATGCTTTTTGATTTTAGTGTGGGGGTCTTCCTATAACAACTGTCACCTCCTGACACTTTAGTCAGGCCACATACTTTCAAGCCCAGGGCCCTAATGCTGAACTCCAGGGACAAGAACCCCCTGGAGAGTCTCTGAGGCCTTTAAAAGCTCCTATCCAAAAAGCGCTATTCTCTTTACAGGTCCATGGCACGTGGAAATAAACACCTAAATGCCACTCTAGGGCTACCCAATGGACTTCAGCATCAGATGCGGCAAACTGGCTACTTGTTCCTGATACCATTAGAGAGGATCTAAAATCCTCAACCACACAGCACCAGAGGTGAAGAGACACCGGAGTGTCCTCTTTCTCTCACTAGAGTCCCCAAGCGAAGACATTCCTGCCAGTGTTCACCCCAACACCCGAGCCCCATCCCTGCTGTCCTCAGGGATGCGTACTCAGGAGTCCTAAACATGGTGTGCTATCACCACGCAAATGACAGGCTCAAAGGGTCTAGGCTCAAGACCTAAAACACACCAAGACACACATCCGCATCCGTCCTTATCTTAGTTTAAGACACATACACAAATCATCTAAATTAGACTATTAATACGATACAACGCATTGCCCAGCAACTAAATCTCTGAAGGATAAACTTCTCCTCTTACAAGATTAAACTGAATATAAAACATTAAAATGACTGTTTACCTTTCCACATAAGTAAATGATACTGGTGTCAGGGTCATAGAAGGGCAGCAACACCCCATTGCTAGTGTCCATTTCATGAAGAGCGATTGGTTCCTGCATATTTTTCTGGGAAAAAAATACAAATATCTGTATCTATCTATATACTTGTATATTCACCCATATTTTTACAAGATGAATCATTATTTTATTAAGTGAGCCATTTCCTAGAATAATGCAAGTGTGAACGATGCACATATATAATATTCATACATGTAAATACCAAAGGGATACTAAATGGTATCCAACCCACTGAAAATTGTGCCCATTTGACAACCTAATCAACGCGCACATCTGTGACTCCATGACAAAGATGAGACAGTTCTCTTTTGTGACTATTTTCTGTTTTAAAAGAAATTTTTCTGGGGCACATGGATGGCTCAGTAGGTTGAGCGTCCAACTTCGGCTCAGGTCATGATCTCGTGGTTTGTGGGTTCAAGCCCCGCATCGGGCTCTGTGCTGACAGCTCAGAGCTTGGAGGCCTGCTTCGGATTCTGTCTGTCTGTCTGTCTGTCTCTCTCTCTCTGCCCCTCCCCCACTCACACTTTCTCTCAAAAATAAACATGAAAAATGTTTTAACATTTTTTTTTTAACATAAATACGTGCTCTTTAGTTAAAGTTACAGAAACACTGTAATAATCATCCCATATTCCACAATCCCACAATCCCACAATCCAGTGGGTGGCAGAAACAATTGCCATTTTGGTCTGCTTCCTTACACACACACACACACACACACACACACGCACACTGAGATTGTACCATATATACAGTTTATTTTTCACTTATGGTATTAATGTTTTCCTAAGCATGACTACTCTGATTTCAACATTCGGTCATATTCTTCATAAAATAAAGCTCAGAACTTGGTTCCCAAGTCCAAAACACCGTTTCTTCGTGCATTCTTTGTGAAAAATACAGCCCACACAGACTACTTTGGAGTGTCAAGAATGCATTTTAGTAATACGTTTAGCAGTAAGTCTCTAGTGAGGATGAGCATGTCACATCCCATTTGAGGCAGACAGGAGTTCAGAAAACTACACTAAGAATCCTATAATCTACTTACCCCCTCCAAAGACCTGCTCAGAAAGAGAAAGCTCAGTGTAATAAGCCAGTGGGAAGGCTGGGAAGGGGCATACCGGATTCCAGAGAGCCAGCTGCCGCTCACTCATGCGGCTGAAACCAGTGGTGAAGACATTCCCGTCAGCCAGAAAGATGGCTCTCATGGGTCTTGCTCCTTCGTGTGCTTTCTCCTTCTCCTGGGAGGCAAAGAGCAAGAGGCACACTATATTCAATAACCGCGAGAAAGAAAGGTGGAGTGGGGGCTTATACACGGAATCCAACCCATGCCGCCATGCCATTCATCCTGATTGCCAGGTGTTTGCTAGGTGTGTGTGTGTGTGTGTGTGTGTGTGTGTGTGACAGAGAGAGAGAGAGAGAGAGAGAGAGAGAGAGAGAGAGAGAATTAACCACTGCTCCTCCCAAAATGAGGAAACAAAGAGACACTATGTAAGTTGGCCAAGGTCCCTCAGCTAGTGAGCAAGCAGACGGCCAGGAGTTGACTCAAAAGCCTCACTCTTTCCACCATGCCCTGCTGCCAACCCAAGTCCATGCTGCAAAAAGAAAACACATGAAAGGACTCTACCAGATGTCTGTTTCTCCAGGGGATAACCTGAAGACTGGATATACCCTATGGTTTCCACCAATTTCGCAGGACACAGCGAAGTCTAGTTCAGTGAACCCCTTCCTTTATTCATTTGTTCCTTGAGAGTGCACTAGTAGTGAGCCCTGAAAGGTTCTAGTGGAGAAAGCACTTTGCACAGGGCCAGGCAAGTCCCCAGTGCTCGACAAGTACGAGCTGTGGCTGTCACCCAACTTAAGAAGTAATACTGCCAAAGGACCAGCACATCCCAGAGAAGGGGAGACGCAGGACATTCTGGGGTCCAGCACCTACAGCTTCAACCCCAGCTCAAGTCCCAAAGTCTTCTGTCATGACAGGTGACTTGTTGAGGCCTAGTCTGGGTGGAAGAAACTAAGACACCACGCTGATAAGATACCCGTGGCATCTCTGTAAGGCGGTCTGACAATGGTTGCAGGAAGGGGCGGGGATCAATGAAGCAATCAATACTCAGTGCTAAGCCAGAAACGCAGTGAACTATCTGGGTTAGCTGATCTAGACTGGTAAATTCTTAAGGATTCTAGTGAACCGATAAAAACTTTGTTTCTTTGTGGGAAATGGTCACCAAGGGAGAGGTACGGCTTGTGTAAATTGTGGGATACACAACTCTGAAGTGTGACCGGGAGGAAGAAGCCTGTACAAGCCTGTGCGGATTCACGGTCTGGCGTCTGCAGTTAGGCTCCACGGAGCGGGCGCCAGGTCTCTGCCGCCTGCCTTAACAAGCAAAGCTCGCCCTCGCCCAAGTGCGACAAACACAGGCGGCTGTGCCCTTCGCATACTCACAGCAACAATCTCTTGCTTCCTAGGATCGATCACTCTCACTTTCTTGTCTTTGGAAGCTGTGCAGATCAGACTGCCGTTCCGGTTCCAGCTTACATTGTAAATCATGTCCGAGTGCATATCGTCCAGGTTTATGAGGGCTTCCCCCGTCCCCACATTCCAGATGATGATGGCATTGTCACAGCCTGAAAGCAAACAAAACCATGCTCCTCAGAGATGAGAAACACCCATACAGCTGCGCGCTTGTGAAAACTAGGAATACAGCAGGGAGACACAGACACAGGAAGATGCTGATCGCGGGGAGGCCCTACTTTATTTTACTTTTATTTTTTTTAATGTTTATTTTTGAGTGAGTGAGAGAGAGAGAGAGAGAGAGAGAGAGAGAGAGCCAGCCAGAGAGTGGTGGGGAGTGGGGGCAGAGAGAGAAGGAGACACAGAATCTGAAGGAGGCTCCAGGCTCTGAGCTGTCAGCACAGAGCCCGATGCGGGGCCTGAACTCACAGACCTCGAGATCATGACCTGAGTCAAAGTCAGACAGACGCTCAACCGACTGAGCTGCCCAGGCGCCCCGGGAGGCCCTACTTTATTGGCTGCTAATTAAAAGCCAAAGTGACAAAGAAAAAACACATGTATATAAAAGAAATGTATTAAAGGAAAAACATCGTTTGCTCCATTTGGTTTCACATGAAACACACAAAAAGTAACAACCAAACAAAGAACTCTAAGAAAACAGAATCCTATGTTTTTTAAGAGCTAAGGGGCCGATGGACCCCGAGTGATCGTGTGTTTCCTTTTCTAGTAAAACCAACATCAGAATGAATACGACTTATTTCTTTTCCGGAGGAAATAAAAACGAAGAGTTTAAATGACTGTCTAGAGCACTCAACAAAAATGTGACACAGCACGTTATTCAAATCAACGATGCTGTAAAACATGGCCTCACATTAAAGGATGACCTAACCATGTGCTCACAACATATCTTCATCTTTAAAAGGGGAGAAAAATAGGTCAAGGCTGGGCTGATCTGAGAAGCCCAAACTGTAATCAAGTAGGCATGTGGATTTGGAAGCTGATCCCCAAAGAGGCCACAATGCTGGCTCAGCCACACCCCTCTGTTCCTCAATTCCACCTTCCTTCAAGCATCTGCCCCAAGGACCCTGTAATAAGTGGCACCATTTGTTGCTTCCAGGACATTAGTTCAAGGATGAAGTAAATAAGGGATGGATATCCTGAAGATAAATTCTTGCCAATAGGCCAATTTTACAAGCACTTCAGAAAAATTAGCCACTGATATCCAGGCACCCAAGCTGTCTAAGGGCCAGAAGTAGAAGACTGTAAACAAACTTGTACGACAGTAAAGCTGGAGCTAAACCCTAGGATGAGACTTGACTCTCCTCTGTCTTGCACACCACAGGCCAACAGGTAACTTCAGCCACCATGGATAGATCACGTAGTCTTAAAATATGCACAACACAGCAATTAGCCATTCTCCTCTGCTTGTAAAAGGCAGAATGGGGAGAGTCTGCTGACAGTACCCTATATTTGACCTCAATGAGAAGGGCAGCAGGAAATTTTCCATGATTGGCTTCCCTCTTTACAACTGTTTTCTCTCCTTACTGGACTGAGTTGAATATGGGGAGAGTCCCCAGGTATAGTCACTTGTGACTTAAAAAAGGAGAGAATTCTAAGTAGCATCTGTTTTGAAAAGGAGTCCTTGGTTTCAACAGGTACATGTGGTATTAAGTTTTTAAATTTATTATATTATAAACACCCTCTATTCCCAGTTAAAAACTCAACTGCCCCCTTCCTTTGTACTGGTGAGGGGAAAGATTTTAAAAATTCTACCATTCACATTAGTATTTCTTTTTTTATAAGCCAATTTTATGAAAGCATGATTTACATACAATCCGACGCCCCCATTTTTAGTATACGTGTGCTAAATATTGACAAGTGTATATATTCATATGTGTGGCCACCATCACAATCAAAATATAGAACTTTTCCATCATCCCATGACGCTCCCTTGTGACCTTTGTATGGCTTCTATAAAAGACAAAATCTCAAACTGGAGACAAAGAGATTCCTGCAGGGTAAAACGTGGCAACTACTCAAGTGGCAAACCAAGAACGCTAGATCTTGGTTCGGGGTTCACTGTAGTGCCGTCCAGCAGCGTAAAAACACAAGCCAAAACCTCCATGTCCAGAAATAGGGGACTGATTACATAAATGAAGATGTCTAGACAATGGACTATCACTGAGGTCGTTAAAAATATGATAGGAAAGGGGGAGCCTGGGTAGCTCAGTCAGCTGAGTGCTGGACTCTGGATTTTGGTTCGGGTCGGGATCTCACGGTTTGTGAGATCAAGCCCCACGTCCACTTCTGCGCCTGCTAGGGATTCTCTCTCTCTCTCTCTCCCTTTTCTGTCCCTCTCCCACTGATACTTGCCATTTCTCAAAATAAATAAATAAACATTTAAAAAAATATATCAGAGGAAGAACATTCAATGGCACATGGAGAGGACTACAGTGTACCACTAAGTGCAAAAAGCAAGTCACAAGTAAAGTGTCTGAACCTATCCTTGTGGGAGACATCACTCAGGTATGTGCAAAAAAGTACCTTGTGGAGCGAAACACAGACATGGTAATGATGTTCCCTCTGGGCGGGTGGCAGGATTACAACTGATTTTTATTTTCTCCTTTCGTTTCTGTATATTTTCTATAACATACATGTACTACTTGTATAAGGAGAAAAATGAAAGTATCTTTTTAAAGGAAGGAGGATATTTGCCTCACAGGACCACCCTGAAGTTGGCAACAACATCAGAGCTGGCACCCAGGGCTCCCACCAGGGATCCTCCTGCTCTATCAAGAATAACTAAAACTGTGGTCCATGAAGGGCCCCAGCAGGAGCCGTGCATCTGCTGGATTTATAGGTAAGCACGTATCTGTTCATTTCTCTAAGCAAGAAGTCTTGAGTCAGACTGCCAATGCAGCCTTCACACACACACACACACACAGACACACACACGCACACAGGTGTGCAGGCAAGCTAGAGAACCGCTGCATCTCAGCGCCTCAGCATGGATTCCTAATGAGCTGCTTCAAAGCTGTGGAGCACACATCAAAATGCACTGGCTACTGCCCCCTCCCCAACTGCTCGGCTCCCACCTGCGCTAAGAAGGACGTTGCGGGCAGTCGGATGCCAGGCCACGATGCCAACTCTCTTCGAGTGGCCCTCTAAAATCACCACAGGTTCGGTCAGGGAAAGGGTGAGTCCATTTTCTGGGATCTGCCACACCTGTTGGGAAAGGAAGCGAGAGGATCCACGTGAGGTAGGACCTTTCACGATCACCCTTCCTTGACCATCCGGTTTGCAGACGTGCTCTGCATAAACAGAACACACACTGGTCTCTGGATGAAAGGCGGAATACTGCACGTCGACTCTATGCAGCTGTTTTTAAAATGGAGTACGATATTAAAGATCAGAACATCCACCAGGCCTCCAAAATGCTGCGTCCCCACTTTTATTTAACAGTAGTTGACATTTTATTCTAAATTCTCTGTTAAATTCAAAACTCTCTGACTAGAAGCATATAGAAATACTTAAGAGAAAAAGGGACAACGACCGAGGCCCCCATGAGAGGCAGCACTGGGGTGATGAGCCCTCGTGGAGCCCACGGGTTTTGAGGGGAGAGACGCCACCCACCAGAGCTCTTGGGATGGTGCAGCGTTTAAAACATCATGATTTCTCTAGTTTTACGTTTGGAAAATAAAAATACACGTAATAGTTCTGTAACATCTACTACAGGAAAACCTTACAAAGAAACAAAAGATAAATTTGGCCTCATGGAAATTTAAAGCTTTGTGTTTCAAAGGACATGGAAAGAAAAGCTATAAAGAACTCTTACAAATCAACAATAAAAGTAAAATAACCCAATTTTTAAAATGGGCAAAGAATCTGGACATTTCTTCAAGAAAGATATACAACTAGTTTTAAGGCACATGAAAACACGCTCAGTATTATTTAGTCATTAGGGAAACGCAAATCTAAACCACAATAAAGCATCAGTTCACGCCCACGGGCGACTGTAATCAAAAGGCAGATACTGAGTGCTGACGAGGATGTGGGACAGTCAGGGCCCCCACACACTGCTGGTGGGATACAAAATGGTGCAGCCGCTTTGGAAACGAGTCTGACAGCTCTCAAGTGATTAAACACGAGAGTTTATATGGCTTAGCAACATCACTCCTAAGGTAACCCAAGAGCAATGAAAATATATGTCTACACAAAAACTCGTATGTGAATGTTCACAGCAACATTACTCATAAAGGCCAAAATGTGGAAACAGCCCAAATGCCCGGCAACTGAGAAATGGATAAACAAAATATGATAGATCTATATACAATGGAATATTACTTGTCCACAAAAAGGAATTAAGTACTGATTCATGCTACAATATGGATGAAGCTCGAAAATATTACGCGAAGTAAAAAAAAAAAACTAGGTCCACATATCGTAGGATTTTGTGTATATGAAACGTCTGGGACAGAAAAATACACAGAGACAGAAAGTTGATTAGTGGCTGCTTAGCGCTGGGGACTTCGGGACAGTGATAGTGAATGGGTACACGGTTTCCTTCTGGGGTGATGAAAAACATTCGCAAATGGTCTCTGGGGATGGTTGTACGTATCTGTGAATAAATCGAGACCACCGAATTGTACACTTTAGATGGGTGAACTGTATGTGAGCTGTAGCTCAATGAAGCAGTTTAAAAAATGCTTCTGACTGGTGAAGCCACACAGGATATTCACCATATCTTAAATGGGGATGTGCCTGCATGGTAGAGGGGGTCGGGGATGGGAAGAACATCAGACGGAAGGGATAATAAGACACTATGACAGAGGAAGACATGAGTTTTAAAAGATTAAGAGAAACCCTCTATGAAGGAAGAACCGAGTAACAACTAAGCCGAATAGCACCAAGAATCCTGTAGAAAACCAGACATTAAGTAATACTTAAGTTTGTGAAAAGGTTCAAGTTTAAAGTAATTATCTTTTTACATACAGAGAGTAAAACACATTAAATATGTTAATATATTTTAAATTGTTTGTATATTTAAAATATATTAAAATATTAAAATGTATTAAATAAGTATTAATGTATTCAAATAAGTAAATTTACCACCAAAAAAGATTTTAAGGAACTAGTTCACGAAAAATTTAGAACTTGCCAGTGAAAAATCATGCTCAACAGTGGAACAAGTGAGAAACAGAATTTTCCTTTGTTGGGGATTTTTAAGGAGGAGACAAACAATGTCTGTTTTCAACTGCTTAGTGGAAGGCAAAGATCTGGATTAGATGGGTATTTAAGGTTCAGCTCAGTTCTGCTGTCCTGCAAAAAATTAGAAGAAAAAGTTTGCCATCCTGAAGAATGGGAAAAAGGCATGAATTAAGTGATCATTCATTCTTACGGCTAAATTCTGCCCAGGCTAACTACAACCCCTTACACCAATCACGGCAAAATGAACCTGGCCTTTTGAGGGCCTGAGTTGAGGATGTCACCTAATTTCCCCTGGACCCTCACCATTCAGCAAATTGTCAACAGTGCAGTTGTGAACGAGCACAGAAAGCAGAAGGAAAACCTACCTTGCCCCTCTTCTCCACCAAACAGACCTGAGCCATGGCCCCCTTCCCCCGGAGAATGTGGGTGTATCTGCTGAACACCCCCAGCACTATAGGTTGCTTTCATCCCATACACATTACTTTATAATCAAAGGTTTATGATTGGTAAAACAGCTCCAAATTGAACTTAGCTATCTGAATGTAGAGCAGGTCTTGTGTTTTGTTGTGGTTTTTTAACATAAGGAACAGAAAACAACTGCTGATTTGATCAAAGCATGAAGTCAGAGAAACAATTACGAAATGGGACTTTAGTGACTCAACAGGAAATGCATTCTCCAAGATGAATTCCGACCCGGGCTTAGAACTGGAAGAGTGGCAATACCACCTGCCGTCTCCAGATGGCACCCCAACCACGGGCTGCTGGTTTTCTTGCAAGGTCTGCGACACCTCTGTACCCCGCTCTGACCACAATTAAATAGCGTGTTCTCTAAATCCCGAATGGGGCATGGAGTGACGGAAGGCTTTGTTTAGAGCCAGCATTTCCAATCTTAAACATGAAGGTGGAAGCGGGGCCCACGATGGAACTTTACCTTCTCCTGTCTCTAGCTTCTCCCTCATTCAGATTTTCCTTGGATGGCAAGGACATTTTAATGATGAGGCAAAATACTTATATAATTTGTAAAATGAGGAAACTATTCCTTTTTTAATTTCACCTTTAAATTTTTTTTTTTTCAACGTTTTTTATTTATTTTTGGGACAGAGAGAGACAGAGCATGAACAGGGGAGGTGCAGAGAGAGGGAGACACAGAATCGGAAACAGGCTCCAGGCTCCGAGCCATCAGCCCAGAGCCTGACGCGGGGCTCGAACTCACGGACCGCGAGATCGTGACCTGGCTGAAGTCGGACGCTTAACCGACTGCGCCACCCAGGCACCCCTTTAATTTCACCTTTAGAAGATTCAATGGCTCCTAACCCACTTTACCACCTTGGTCGCTCGTTCACACAACACATCTCTTGAGTAGCCACTATGAGGCAGGCTCATTACCAGGCAAGGGGGAAAAAGGGTGAGCACGCACGGGCCCTGCTCTCAAGGGGTGTACAGTCTAACAGAAAGCAGAGACTTCTAGGAGACCAAAAATCAAACATAGCTGGTGTGATGTGGGGGCTTGGAGCATGGGCTCCAGAGCCAAATAGACCCTGGTCCAAACCCTGCCTGGGCCACTTACACTGATGGTCCTGGGCAAACTTTCTAGGGCTGCTGTGAGGATGAAATGAGTTCATAAGCCCTGGAACAGTGCCTGGCATACAACCTGTGCCCCCCAAATGCAGAGACAGAACAATGCGATGCTTAAGAACGTGGGCCCCAGACCTAGAACAGATTGTTCAATTCCTGATTCTGCCCGGTATCACCTGCATAACCTCGGAGACCTGCACCTACACTTGCTGGGCCTTAAGTTTTCCTCACCTCTAAAATGGGAATAACAATGAATCTGCTTTCGTCAGGGCCGTCTGGAGGACAAATGTGGTGACATGAAACTGAAGTGTTGAGAGCGATGCCTGTCGTGAGGCAGGCTCTTCGCGAGTGTCAGCCGCTGCTGGCCCTTGTCTTGTGCACCAGGAAACCACACGGTGTACGGAAGCGGCGCTCCGCTGCCGTAAGCCACGTGCTGAGCGAAAATGCGGGCGTCGTGAGGTTGCTTCCTTGCTCTCCCCGGCTGGGACGTTCAGGAAGGCCCTCTGAGGGAATGACCTCTCGTAGTGGCCAGGACTTAGAGGGAAGAAGGGAGGGGTAACACAGGCATGAGGATTTACAGCGGGAGGAGACAGTGGCTGGAAAAGTCTATGAAACTAAAATGAGGAGACGACGGAACCGCTGCCTCCGCTGGTAAGTAAAGGTGGTGGGTCGCGCACTGTGGGCTGCGGGAAAGAGCTGGAGACCCGTGAGCTTTTCCACATCGAGCGAGCACGCCCCCCTGGCTGGTGCCCACTAGCCCTACTCACAGGCTGTCCTTACACGGCTCTCTGCCCTTTTTAGGGTTGTCCGCAGCTTCCAAGCAGTGGCCTTCCAGTCCGGACTGAAGAGGTCTCACCAGCGGCAGGGCAGGGACAACAAAGCAGAAGGCCGCTCGGTACATGTTTAGTCTTCTTGTGTGTAATGTGGGACGCGGGCTGGTGCGGAGAAAGGACGCCGGCCCGGCTCCTGTCACAGCTGGGACGCTAACTGGCTGTGTTAGCATTAAGAAGGGGTTTCACTCCTGGAAGCTTCAATTTCCTTGCTTGATACGGGGCCAGGATCCGCTTACAGGCGTTACTGGAAGCATCAAACGAGCTAAACCACCTTGCATACCCAAAGCATTCCCCTAATGTGAAACAGCGCAAAAAGGGTGACCTTCGACAGACCAGTTACTGCCTGGACTGGTGTTTCCTAAGCTTTAAAATGGGACATACTCTTGCCTTACTGTGCTGTTATAATGATTAAATATAATCATTGCACATAAGGGCTTATGAAACAGGGCTTGACCAAAAAAATGCTTATTGTATGTTCGTGGTTATTTTTCTTGCTGTTACTATGACCCCTGCATATATTTTCAGGGTGTGAACATCAGGATTTCCTTCAAGAACCTTGTCTTCAAATTAATTCAGCACTTTCTAATTTACATCCAAGGTATTATGTGCAAAAGCTCTAATACGTGCCTAGGCCAATTAGCACAAATGAGAACAGCTCTGATCTCTATGCGAGTCTATTAGCATCTGTTACCGTGGCTAAAGCTAGTACTCCAAAACCAATCAGCTTTTTCAAAAACACGTCAGTGAGCAGAGAGGAAAACAGGAGTCAACCACCCTCTCTCTGCTGTGCCCAGACTGAGCATTTCAGCACGGCAGGGACAAGCTATCTCTTTCCTCCACTTGATTTTTTTGCTTTGTTTTGTTTTTCAAATCATACTGTGTATTCCTGAGATTTTCTATTTGGACTGGACATTGCTATGGCAATGTTTCGTTCTGGGGGGGAAAAAACCCATAATCGGTCCCAAGGGCTTCCACATGAAAAGTGAATCAATCAGTAAAAACCCATTGTGGTTCTGGGAAAAAAAAAAAACACAAACAACTTTTAAGTGCATGTTCAGGAACTAATGTATCACTGGAATCCTTTTCAACATGTGGAATTTGAAAATGGAAAAAGGACAGCTCAAGAGAACAGCTCCAATAAGAAAAAAGTGATGAACGGGGTGCCTGGCTGACTCAATCAGTGGAGCCTACGACTCGATCTCAGGGCTGTGGGCTCAAGCCCCACGTTGAGTATAGAGATTATTTAAAATCTTAAAAAAAAAAAAAAAAAAAAAAAGAAAGAAAAAGAAAAAAGTGATGAAAATGAAATGTGGGTTTCTCTCAAGGAGTAATTTTAAAGTGCAATTTGATGGTTTTGTTAAATCTCAAACAGTGCAAAATTTAAACGTTACGGGAAGTGTTTCCAGACACCTCTTCCCTATTTCAATCACCCATTCTGAACTTGCTACTGGTCTAGGCACTAGGGCTACAGCCATAAAAAGGGCTATCCCCCCAAAAGGCTATATTTTTATATGCAAAGGAAACCAATTCCAAAGAGAAAATGAAGAAAAGAGATGAGAGGAGACGGGAGAAGGCTCACAGATTCTACAGCCGTTGCAGGATCCCCGACAGAGGCTGCCTATCCAATACCCATGGGGCAGCATGTAAGGAGTCAGGATGTGCCTCAGTGAACCATGACGTTAAGAACAACATTAGTTTTGGCAAAATCAAGAACTGAGAGCTGGGCTCTGATCTGCCCAGGATACAATACCCACTAGCAAACGGCCCAGATGCCATCTGCCGAATGACCAAGGGGTCAGAAATCTTGAGGAATTCACTCTCATCACCAACTCCAATATCGCTTCCATTTTTATTTCCAGGCAAAAACTATTAGGAAAATTTATAACAGAAGCACCAACATATAAAACAGGGAGTTTATCTTTGTTGATTTCCACCCAAGCGTAAAATTGATTTGGGAGAAGGGAAAAATGTCCACTTAAACTTCATTTGGGATGGGCTAGACACAAATAAGACAAATACTCCGCAAGATCTTTCCCTCTCCCTGACTCTGGAAAAAACAATTATGCAACCCACTGTGTGAATCAGCCATTTTTTGCATTTGTGTTTGATTACTACCCTGCAGATAAGCAACAGCACTGAATCGAGATCATTCACTAAACTTAACTTAGCTGCTCTTTGTGCTATGTAAAGCAGTAATATTTTCTTAGAGCTAAAGTCTTCCCAAGTAAAATACTTAGCAGCCACAATCTTTAAAACTCTCCGTGAGAACACACTGTTGGAGAAAAGAACTCACGGTATGAAAAGTCTGGAAAACCTAGGAGCACAGTCTAATTTCTGGGAGGAGGATTTGTAGAATTCCTTTTTGCCGGTATAAAACACAGCTTCAAAAAGTAGTACAAGAAAGGTAAACTATGCCAATATAATTCGCTTTTGGGGCTGCTTAAAGAAGCCATCTGTAAAACATGAAGGAATGTGCCATCAGCCTGGCATTCCTTTTCCTAAACCTGCGATCAAAGGGACATCACTGTCATTGAATCAATGCTTTTGCCACATTAACAAATCAGTGCCTTACTGCTCAGTGGAATTAGACTATTAATACAAAAAGCGGGGGGGGGGGGGGGGAGGAGCTTCTAAATATTTTTTAATGTTTATTTTTTGAGAGAGAGACAGAGTGTGATCAGGGGAGGGGCACAGAGAAAGGGAGACACAGAATCCGAAACAGGCTCCAGGCTCTGAGCTTTCAGCGCAGAGCCCGATGCGGGGCCCAAATCCACAAACTGTGACATCATGACCTGAGCTGAAGTCAGATGCTTAACCGACTGAGCCACCCAGAAGCCCCAGTACAAAAAGCAGTTTTAAAAATTAACCTTATTCTTTTATAGTTCATTTGACAAAGTTGGTTCTACTGTACTTTTTTTTTTTTACTGAATATTTACTAAAGATATTCTCATTGCTATGAATCTGCTATAGCTACACTGTAAAAAATAGTAACTCACTATGTATTCATAGCTTCCTCGTTGCTGTTGTTATTGTTGTTGTTATTTTACATGTAAGGCAACTGAGGCTGAGAGCATTTAAGTGGCCTATACACATGCTCCCAATTCTCCATCTTGAGCTTTTCTCAGTATTCTTCCCCTGCTATAATGAGGCTTTGTTACACTATCTACTATTTGTAGCTCTGGGTTACCACCAACAGCCTAGGCTTGGGAAACTAAAGAAAGCTTTTCTGTTTAAAAAAAAAAAAAAAATGGTGTTGGAGTGCTTGGCTGGCTCAATCAGTAAGTATGCGACTCTTGATTTCAGGTTGTTGAGTCCGAGCTCCATGTTGGGCACAGAGATTGCTTAAAATATAAAGTAAACATAAAATTTAAAAATGGTTTTGTCTGAAACTGTCTGATCTATCATACAGTGTTCTTTTACCTTTAGGAGAGCAAAGTGGAAAATGAGGTATTAAGAGGTGGGGTAGGAGACAATCAACTATTTCTTCAAAATTTCATTTCAACTGCTAAGCTACAAAAGCTTCTTGTAATTGCCCCAATAATAAAAACAAATTTGGGGGACCTTAAACGATTAAAATATCAGTGCCATTCTTAAGAGCTTAAAAAAATAAACTAGGGGGAGGATTTACCTCAAAGCATGACTCAATTTACAAAATGTTTAGTCTGGCAATACCAATAAAAGGACAACAAAGAAAATTCTGGAAGGATGGTGGTGTTAGCGGCAAGCACAGTTTTGGGATCTTCCCAAATCTCTCCATAAAAACACAGAGCAAGCAGATAACAAAACAAAAACCCAGAACTAGGTGATAATCCCCAAATGCAAGTGGGAGGAGGAAACCACCAATAACCACGTGACCTGTGTATTATCTATTGGTCTCTGTGTGGAAAAATCATGGGGCAGCAATGGGGTGCTTCACAGACCTGACACCAGTAGGCCCCTATGGCACTAGCAATGGAAACTGGGAAGGTTTTTGTCCTCTCCAATAGCTGGTGAGGACAGGGACCTGAATACAAAGGTCTGAAGGGGCTGGAGCAATCTAGACTTCAGACCCCGTACTCCACAGGTCAACCAGAAAGGGCTCCTTTCTGAGACAGGCCCCACAGTGAGAAATTCCAAGGAATGGAAACAAATCTGAGAAAGACAGAAGTCAGAGGGGCAAAGGAATGAGCAAAAACAAAGAAAGGCAGGCTAGGAAATCTAAGAAAGCAAGCCACCATGATTCTGAACGCCCCCTGGAAAGGACAGACGGGGGGAGCTCTGTGAAGTTAGGTTGGCTATGTGCACTAAGCCACCTCCAAATGACTCTAAATGCACATGAAAATAAGAAGGGGCACCTGGGTGGCTCAGTCGGTTAAGCGTCCGACTTTGGCTCAGGTCATGATCTCGCGGTTCATGGGTTTGAGCCCTGCATCAGGCTCTGTGCTGATAGCTCAGAGCCTGGAGCCTGCTTCGGATTCTGTCTCCCTCTTTCTCTGCCCCTCCCCTCCTCACGTTTTCTCTCTCTCTCTCTCTCAAAAATAAACAAAAGAAATTTAAAAGGAAAAAAAAGCCAAGGCCCCCCAAATTACTATAAGAAACAAAGAGAATAAGGCATAGAATAGCATTCCTATAAACAATAAAAGAATGCTAAGAAAGGAGGCACCAGGGTGGCTCAGTCGGTTGAGTGGCCGACTTCGGCTCAGGTCATCATCTCACAGTTTGTGATTTCGAGCCTGGCTGGGATCTGTGCTGACAGCTCAGAGCCTGGAGCCTGCTTCAAATTCTGTGTCTCCCTCTCTCTCTGCCCCTCCCCTGCGCATGTTCTGCCTCTCAAAAATAAATAAACATTAAAAATTTAAAAAAAAAAAAAATTAAAGAAAGAATGCTAAGAAGGTATGCTCAAAAAGAGGTAAAAACCATCGCATACTATTTCAAAACAAAATAAAATCCAGGACACATAAATCAGAACTTGAAAAACTCAAAAGTAAGGTAGAAAAATTTTTTCAAAATTAGAAATAAGGTTGGGAGAAAAACTAAACAATACTGGAGACAGGTAAAGAAGACAAAGCATATGGATTAACAGGAGTCCCTGAAGAAGAAAACCAAAGCAAGAAAACAGAACAAATACAAAGACTGTAATTGAAGAAAACATTCCTGGGAGGGGGAAGAAGACCTGAAACCTTATACTGAAAGAACGTACCATAGGGCGCCTGGGTGGCTCACAGTCAGTTGAGCATCCAACTCTTGATTTTTGGCTCAGGTCATAATCCCAGGATCATGGGACTGGGCCTCAAGTCAGGCTCCACACTGGGTGTGAAGGCTGCTTGGGATTTTCTTCTCTTTCTCTCCTCCCCTCTCACCACCCTACCTCCCCCCGCCCCCAGCTCGTGGGCACATGCTCCAGCTCTCTCTTTAAAAACAAAGCCAAACCGGGGCGCCTGGGTGGCGCAGTCGGTTAAGCGTCCGACTTCAGCCAGGTCACGATCTCGCGGTCCGTGAGTTCGAGCCCCGCGTCAGGCTCTGGGCTGATGGCTCCGAGCCTGGAGCCTGTTTCCGATTCTGTGTCTCCCTCTCTCTCTCTGCCCCTCCCCCGTTCATGCTCTGTCTCTCTCTGTCCCAAAAATAAGTAAAAAACGTTGAAAAAAAAAAATTAAAAAAAAAAAAACAAAGCCAAACCAAACCCAAAAACATACCACAAACCACGGAATGCCAACTCAGAATAACCAACAATATTCTAGCAAGATTACTATTACATTAAAAAAGTTTTTTTTTAATGTTTATTTATTTTTGAGAGAGAGCAGAGCATCAGCAGGGGAGGGGCAGAGAGAGGAGACACAGAATCCGAGGCAGGCTTCAGGCTCTGAGCTGTCAGCACAGAGCCCGAAGCGGGGCTCGAACCCACGAACCGTGAGATTACGACCTGAGCTGAAATCGCGTGCTTGCTTAACTGACTGAGCCAGCCAGCCCCATAGATCACTATGTTCTAAGAAAAAAAAAATCTTATGAACATCTAGGCAAAAAGAATATATGGTTTACAAGGAAGAAAGAATTAGATTATCTGATTTGTTTTGACAACAACACTTTATGACCAAAAAAAAAAAAAAAATGGAATAATATATTTACATACTTGAGTAAGGACTGTGAACCAAAAATTTTATATCCAGAAAAACTCACCTTCAAAATTGTAAAGATCACAGACCAGCTATTATCTATGTAGAAGAACTTAGAAAATATTGTTCCCATGAGCCTTTTCTTTTGATTCCATTCTTGGGAATTTCTCTTCAGTGTGGGGCCGGTCCAGAGGCGAGCACTCTCTGGTTGGGTTCTAGTGTACTGAGGTCTAGAATCTACCTGGGAAGGAGCTTCAGATGGTCTAAGTGACTAGAAAGAGGTCGACATAAGGACCTATGGAGAGCACTAAATACGGATACTCACAGAACTAAGGAGAGGCTGTTAAATATAATGGTTATGTGATCTTGGAATTACAGAGCACCTCATTTTATTTTTATTTATTTATTTTTATTTTAGAGACAGCAAGAGTGGAGTTCGTGCAAGCTGGGAGAGAAGGAGAGAGAGGGAGAGGGAGAGGGAGAGGGAGAGGGAGAGGGAGAGGGAGAGGGAGAGGGAGGGGGAGAGGGAGGGGGAGAATCTTAAGCAGGTTCCATGCTCAGCAGAGCCTCTTGTGGAGCTCAGTCCCACAACCATGAGATCATGGTCTGAGCCAAAGGACACTCAACCAACTAAGCCACCCAAACACCCCCAGAGTACATCAGTACATCATTTTTTTAAAAACAAATTTAATGTTTATTTATTTTTGAGAGACAGAGTGTGAGCAGGGGAGGGGCAGAGAGAGAGGGAGACGCAGAACCCGAAGCAGGCTCTAGGCTCTGAGCTGTCAGCACAGAGCCTGATGCGGGGCTCGAACCCACGAACCGTGAGATGATGACCTGGGCCAAAGCTGGACGTTTAACCCACTGAGCCGCCCAGGCGCCCCCATCAGTACATCATTTTTAAAGAGGGAGAACAGAAATAGCGCAGATTAAAAAGTTGTAGCTTTCCGGGGCTCCTGCTTGGGATTCTCTCTCTCCCTCTCTCTCTGCCCCTCCCCCACTTGGAGGATTTTTCTCTCTTTCTCTCTCTCAAAATAAATAAACATTAAAAAAAAAAGTTGTGGAAACTATTTTCAGTAATCATACACTGATTTATGGTGGTCACAACAGTATTTTTGCTTTGAATCTGTTGTATGTAATAGTAATAAAGCATGAGACATGGGACAGATCAGGGCAGTCTAATTCACCCCTGAGCCCTTCAGAGCCCGGATTCTCAGTATGCAAGAAGGTAGAGATGCAATAGTGAAGGTTAGATTAAAACTATATAGTCCAGAATTTTAACAGGGAATATTAAAGTGAGGTCACGTGGTATCTTATCTTTAAATATATACGTATATTCTAGCCCCATTTACTGCCAAGTCTTTAAAAAGTGATCACCATGGTAACAATGACCATTCCTAGCACCCAGAATGTGATCTAGAAATTCTATTTTCCATTCAAAGAAATCAGAGCAGGGCACCTGGGTGGTTCAGTAGGTTAAGCGTCCGACTTTGGCTCAGGTCATGATCTCCCGGTTCGTGGGTTCGAGACCCGCATCGGGCTCTGTGCTTACAGCTCGGAGCCTGGAGCCTGCTTCGGATCTGTGTCTCCCTCTCTCTCTCTGCTCCTCCCCCGCTCATGCTATGTCTGTCTGTCTGTCTGTCTCTCTCTCTCTCTCAAAAATAAACTTTAAAAATTAAAAAAAAAAAAAAAAAAAGAAAGAAAGAAAAGAAAAAAAGAAAGAAACCAGAGCTTCGGAGAGAAATGACTGATATGAAGTTAGGTGAAGAGATGTCCAAGATGAGCACGGAGCGCCTTACCATACCAAATACCAGGGAAGCTATCAAAAACAACCAGGGTATGTCAAAGGACTCAGGAACCTTGAACAAATTCCTACTAACAGAGAGTGGATGACCTGGGCTTTGAGATAAGAATTGTAATGAATCAAAACCCACGAAAGATGTTCCAATCCATGAATTCAAAATGACATGAAAGGGGGAAAAACCCTAACTGGTCGTCTTCTGAGAAAGAGAGAGAACCAATTCATTATCTTGAAAACTGAGTAAACAAAAGGAGAGATTCAAGCATCTGTCCTACTTTCCTATATGAACAGTACTACTGGCCAAATAGTAGATAAGAGAAGGCATCCCCTTACAATTTTTACCTGCTAAAAATTGAAAACAAAGTAACACAATTTAATATCACCATTTTGCAACCCCTAAGGATCTGCTGGATCTGGGTGCTGAACATCAACGGCTGCACGAATCATCCTGGTATCACGGGCCTCTTGATCAAACAACATAACACTAGCTATCATCTTGCCAAGGGGATCGAGCCTGAACGTGATCACACTTCAGGATCCAGCTGCCAATTTATAGGGAATTTAGAGGACAGAGGAATATGTTGAAATGCACCATGCGTGTGCAATCATCAGAAACCAAGTTGAAAGATGCAGGTCGAAGGAGGGGCTTCTTCATCAGATTCATTGTCAAGGACAAGAAAACGATGGAAGAGGAGCCAAGAGGTTACAAAAGATGTACCAAGTTCTTTAAAGTGGCAAGACTGAGCTATAGTGTCTACAAATACACGTTTGGGTGATTAAAACCAGGGAGAATGACGAGGGGGAGTAGCGGATACTTTTGGAGGGAGGGAGGTGGGGGGGGGTGTTTATGACAGGGAAGGGGCACAGGGAGAGTCTGAGAAGGCTGGCAAAGTTCTATTTCCTGACCTGGGCAGTGGTTATACGGGATTCACTTAACTGAACTCCCTTACCTGTTTATTTAGCGTGTTTTATAATAAAAAGTGTTTTTTGTTTGTTTTATTTTTCAGATGAGTCAAACTTGCTTCTTCAAGAGAAGTTAATACTCTCAGTTTAAGATTTGGGCATCAAGGGTCTAAACAATGTTCCTTTCCTTTAGTAAAATGTGTCTGCAGCCATGAAAATGATCAATTTAGCAAGGCACACTAAGCAGAACAGTTCCTTTTAACATATTTCCTTAATATGATTTGGCTGCCAAAATTACGAAATCACAGGAGGAGCTCTCCTCAGCCAAAAGTCCATGAGGAAAAATGAGTAAATGTTTAAATGACACAGTTCAGGAATTAATTTGTTTATGTCAAATAATTTTAATTAATAAAGCCTTCCACACACGGTTTCTAAGTCTGGCTCAGTCCACAGAAAATGAAGAGGGAAATAAGAGTGGTCTCCAAGCTCTGCACCTGACATGCGTGAGAGCGCCTGTAACTGACGCAGGCACGGCCTTCACTTAGCTCAGCTCTTAATGCATTTCTCCCCATCTGTGCCTATGTTAACCTTTCAACATATCTGGGGCTAGGATTAAAAACTGATCCAAACCCACAATTACATTTCAAGGCTAAGAAGAACATAATCAAGAACAAGACGCTTGACATTAAAAAGCATCCCAAAGCCTGGTTTCACACATAATCTGCTTTTGGAATCTAAATGGGGGAATGTAAAGAACTTACTTTAAAATTCTTTCATATTGTTTGTCTACCTGAATAAGAAGGAATTTCTTAACCAGGGTCAAACTAGACAGAACACACCTTCTGACGTTAGCTTGAAAATAAGCACTTTACTTATTGCAAAACTTTTCAATTTCCCAATATATGCAATATATCCCATTTTATATGTATAACCTTTGGCATCTTATTTCACTATAAAGATTCCATTCATGTTGGTAGTTTCTTTCCTTTGGGGGGAGGGAGAGGAGTTATGTGGTCCAATGGCATTCACAGAATTACCGGAAGGTCATTTTACTGTCCTCAAAATCTTCCCATGGAGCAGACGTGACAACAGCCAATAAGCACGTCCACATGCACGCTCATACAAAAGAAGAAAAAAAACAATACAGTACAACCTCTTTGATAGAAGGGCTTATAAAAGGCTTGGCTATAGTTGTCCTTTCATCTCACTAAATCATGGTATAATCCAATGGACAATCAAAACTGCTATGACTTTCTGCTTTTCAAGCCTCTGCACACACATGCGTTTTGAAAGTCGTAGGTAGGTCTCACTGGCCTGTGTGCATGCCACCCCCTGGGAGCTTACCATAACCGTGCAGTCCTCTGAACCGCTGGCAATGACCTGATCGTTGTGTGGGCACCAGTCTATGTCGAGCACCGGTCCCGTGTGGCCACATACTGTAGGGTAGGATTTGTCAATTCGACCAGTCTGAAAGAAGAGAGAAACAAACGTACTGTGTAACACCAACACCACAGAGTTTGTAGGTTTGCTCAGAACCATTTTTCCTTTATTACCTCCACCCCAAACTCTCAAGTATCTATGTATCACGGTCAATGTCAACTAGTAAGAACTGTCAAGTTTTATGTCCAGAAATAGCTACTGCCAAGGACATGCCACCAAATTACAAGGATCCAAATTTCTAGAACCACAAAGATTTTTATTTAATCAACTGCATTAGCAGACATAGTGAACGAGAATGCTAAATCTTTTCACCAAAACACAATTTGTAAATTATAGGTGTGTTTTTACTATTAAAAAAAAAAAAACAAAAAACTTGGTGTTACTCAAAATGTTAAATACAACTCTTAGTAAAATTAGCTAATACCCTTGAATATACAAATCACTAGTTCTGGAAATGAATGGCACTGTGAGCACACAAAGTTAGGGTAATAAAAAGAAAAGCTTTAGCTAAGGCTTAGGGGCTCAATCTGTATAAGACTGTCTCAGTCTCTTTACTGTCTCTGATCAACAGAAGAGTCAGCCAGACCAACTTATTAACACTAGCTTAGATCTCACCCATTATCTAGTCCACGTCTCATTGAGAATACAATATTCAGGGGCGCCTGGGTGGTTCAGTTGGTTAAGTGTCCAACTCTTGATTTCGGCTCGGGTCATGATCTCATGGTTGGTGCAATCAAGCCCCACATCAGGCTCCATGCACAGCGTGGAGTCTGCCTGGGATTCTCTCTCTGCCCCTCCCTCACTCGTGGATGCTCTCTCTCTCTCTCAACGTAAACAAACATTAAAAAAACATTTTTCAGTGCTGATCATAAGTAACCATCATGATATACTCACGTGACACATCTGAATCTAACAAGTCAATCTGGCTTATCAAGCCAATTTTGTGTTGACCAAGACAAATGCTATTGTAACAGGTACACAAAAGCTATTTCCTTTTTTAAACATGTTGGTGCAATCCATGCCGAGGTCCTGTATGCTCTAAAAGCGAGCGTACAACGAGGAATCATGGCCAAGCAAAACTGAACCTATTTTGTTGTTGTGTTATTCTCCTGTTAAGACAAGTCAGTACAACACTGGGGCAAGGCTTCCCAGAAAATTTTCAAGATCAAGGAATTCTGTGATTTCTCCACTGTGACTCAACTGTGGAAATGTCCCGAGAAGCAATTATGCTAAACACAAAGACCACAGTACTGAGAGTCAGACAGATATGGGTTCAAATCCAGACTCTACTGTTCAAACAGTGGGTGGCCTTAGGCAAGTCACGTAATCTGAGCTTCAGCCCATCATCTGTGAAAGGAGTGACAATAATACTCATCTCCCAGGATTACCGTAGGATTAAATGAAATAAAGTTTTTAGGTAAATCATAACTTGGTATTACAATTATCTGTATATGGTATGTAAAAAATTTAATTTCAGATATACCTCAGAGATATGGCAGGCTCTGGTACATATCAGTGCAATTAAAGTGAGTCAAATGAAGTTTTCAATTTTACTGTGTACACAAAAGTTGTATTTATACCATACTGTAGTCTATTAAATGTGCGACAGCATGATGTCTAAAAAAACACAATGCATAAACCTTAATTAGGAAGTACTTTATTGCTGAAGAATGCTAGCCATCATGTGAGCTTTCACTGAGTCATGATCACTGATCACATATAAACCATAAATGTAACAGCAACGAAAAAGTCTGAAATATTCCAAGAACGAACAAAATGTAATAGAGGCACAAAGTGAGCAAATGCTGTTGGGAAAATGGCATCGACAGACTTCCTCGATGGGGGATCGCCACAAACCTGGTTTGGGAAAAAAGAGTATCTGTGAAGTGCAATAAATGAGGTAAGCCTGTTTGTGGTTTATATACACAATGGAATACTACGTGGCAATGAGAAAGAATGAAATATGGCCTTTTGTAGCAACGTGGATGGAACTGGAGAGTGTGATGCTAAGTGAAATAAGCCATACAGAGAAAGACAGATACCATATGGTTTCACTCTTATGTGGATCCTGAGAAACTTAACAGAAACCCATGGGGGAGGGGAAGGAAAAAAAAAAAAAAAAGAGGTTAGAGTGGGAGAGAGCCAAAGCATAGGAGACTGTTAAAAACTGAGAACAGGGGCGCCTGGGTGGCGCAGTCGGTTAAGCGTCCGACTTCAGCCAGGTCACGATCTCGCGGTCCGTGAGTTCGAGCCCCGCGTCAGGCTCTGGGCTGACGGCTCGGAGCCTGGAGCCTGTTTCCGATTCTGTGTCTCCCTCTCTCTCTGCCCCTCCCCCGTTCATGCTCTGTCTCTCTCTGTCCCAAAAATAAATTTAAAAACGTTGAAAAAAAAAAAAAAACAAAAACAAAAACTGAGAACAAACTGAGAGGGTTGATGGGGGGTGGGAGCGAGGGGAGGGTGGGTGATGGGTATTGAAGAGAGCACCTTTTGGGATGAGCACTGGGTGTTGTATGGAAACCAATTTGACAATAAATTTCATATATTGGAAAAAAAAATGAGGTAAGCCTGTATGGTGACTGGAATATAGTAAATACACAATATAAAACTACTTTTATTACTAGTTCTTCTCTAATACATTAATTTAGTCTATCATTAAGAAGGACAAACATGTGTCACTTATGAACTCTCATGGGGCCCAGACGCTGTGCTGAGTATGAGAGACAGAGAAGTAAACACGGCAGCCCTGTCCTGGCGGGACGTAGAGGCCGTGTCAACCACCAAATACGGTGCAGCAGAAGACATGCGCCACGGGACAAGCACAGGTGGCAGGAACACAGAAGAAGGGCATTCAGCCAGGCCTGTGGGGATCACAGTCTTCGGGGAGGTTTTCTTTCTTCTCTTTTAAGCTTATTTATTTTTAGAGAGAAGGACAGTTCAAGAGTGTGGGGGGAGGGGCAGAGAGACAGAGAGGGAGAGAGAATCTCAAGCAGGCTACACGCTGTCGGCACAGAGCCTGACGCAGTGCATGATCTCACGCACCATGAGCCAGATGCTTAACCGACTGAGCCACCCAGGCACAGAAAGGTTCTCTGCCGAGAAAAGAAGAATTCTAAATTGAGGTGTGAAGATGGCCCTGTCCACAGACCTAAAGCCTAGGTTTTTTCACATGCTCGTTTTCTCTTGTAAATCGAATTAAACCCAGTTTGGACCTGTGGAATTGCATCGGCAGAAAAGGAATCCTAAAAGAAAGTGCCAACGAACACAGAACCTGGGTGTTATAAGGAGGGCCACACGGGTCATTTACAGGCAGCAAAGCACAGATGGCTGAGAAGCAGACTGCCTGGGCTGGCGTCACGACTCTGTCAGGTTCCAGCTCTGATGCCCTGGCCAAAATGACTTCACCTCTCCACCTCATCTCCTCATCTGTAAACTGAGAACGTCGTGATTCCTTCTATACGAGCTGATGTGAAGACAAATTGAAGATAATCCAGGTAAAGTACTTTCCCAGCATTTGCAGGGCTCAATAAACGTCACCCCAAATTCAGCAACTGCTGGAATCCACTCTGTCATATCCCTGATCCCATCTCTCCTTAGAGAAGCAACTGCTGCTGAGGCCTCTAGCCAGGTTGTTTTCCCTATTTTCTGTACTGCATCCTCACAAAAACCGTGTGAGTGACCCAGCCCGTAAGCTACTACTCCCTGTAATATTCTATTTCTCATGCAGGTGGCGGTGGACTCGCAGGTGTTCGTTTTACAGTAATACTGTGATATACATAATATGTAATTGTAGTATCAACATATTGAACCCACCAGCTAAAAGACAGCATGTTTCAGATTTGATTACAACCAGCTACAAGACATATTTTAAAAGTAATAAAGGAACTAAGTTAAAAAATAAAAAGGCAGGGGTGCCTGGGTGGCTCAGACATGATTCCCAGGGTTGTGGGACCGAGCCCCAAGTCAGGCTCTGCACTGCACACGGAGCCTGCTTGGGATTCTCTCCTCCCCCGTCCGCCCCTCTCCCCCGCTCATGCTCTCTCTCTCTGAAACAAACAAAAAACAAGAAAACTAAAAAGTAATTAAAGCAGGGGAAGGCCGTAAAAATATATGCCAAATAGCTGAGCAAGGACAGACTTTAAGGTAGAATGCACTATTAAAGATTAATGTCACTGTATAATTTTGAAACAATTCACTGGGATGCTAAAGGCACTAGGAAGTCAAAATATTTATAGCAGAAGCTGAGAGAACTATGAAGAGAAAATGACAAAGCCATAATCTTAAGAGATTTTAACAAAGACTCACTCTCAAGCAAACAGACAAAAATTAGTATGAATATAGAAGACTTTAACAAAAGTCACAGGCTTTGGGACTCCTGGGTGGCTCAGTTGGTTAAGCCTCTAACTTTAGCTCAGGTCACGATCTCACGGTTCATGGGTTCGAGCCCCGCGTTGGGCTCTGTGCTGACAGCTCGGAGCCTGGAGCCTGCTTCGGATTCTGTGTCTGTCTGTCTCTCTCTCTCTCTCTCTCTCTCTCTAAACCAAATAAACACTGGGGGAAAAAAAGTAACAAGATTTATCTAATGGATATATCTAGCCTTGGAGCCAATATTTAAAAATAAACATTTTTTTCAAACACACATTAAACATTACCTTTTTTAAATGACCAATTAGGATACCACAAAGCAAACCTCACAAAATACCAAGAAATCAATACCTCATAGTGCATGTTCAGAGTACAATGCAATTCAATTAAAAATTAATAGAAAAAATATGAACCAAAAATCCCTAAGGCATCTGAAAATTTTTTAAATTTACTAAATAATTCACATGGAAAGTCATAATGGCCAATAGAAATGTTAAAACTGATCAATAAACACATGACGTTTCATAACTTGTGGGAGAGGGCTAAAACAGATCTTAACGGTAAATCAATTAGCTTTAAATGCACATATACAGAAAGTCTGAAAATTAAGGAGCTGATAATAAGCACATGAAAAGGTTGCCGTATTTTTATATAGAGCACACCCAAAGAATGTAAAATTATGAAAAGAAATTAACAAGAAAGAAAATAAATAATAAGCCACATCAACACAATAGGATAGATTAAGAAAGAAGAGAAAGCACAAATACCAGGAATTTAACAAGGGACATAACTTACAAATATGGTGTAAATTCACATAATATGAAAATACTAGGAATAACATCTGATAATAAATTTTAAAACACCAGATGAAAGAAGCAATCTCCTAGAAAAAAAAACATCAAAAAATTGTCAATAAATAAAAAACCTGAATAGACCCATAGCCACAAAAGACCAGTAACAAAAGTCCACATACTACCTACCTCCCCATAAATCTAATCACATAATACCAAAGGCCACTAGGCCCACGTGGTTTTACAGGAGAGCTTTACCAAACACTCAAGGAAGAGATCGGCTCAGACAAAACTTTCCAGAGAACAGAAAAGAGCAGTACCGCTCAACCCCTCACTTAAGGACTGTGCCACCCTGATAACAAAGGACGGTATGACAAAGAGAAACTGAAGCCTACATGACAAACACTGTTGCAAACTCCCCTCAAGAACAACAAAAAAACAAGCAGAGTGCAGACAAGCTGCAGACAGAGAAGATACACATGCAACATCCATATCCAACAAAGTCAACCAACAACCTGACAAAGTCAACAAACAACCTGACAGAATGATGGCAAACGACAGGAGCACAGGAGCACTGAATTCACAGAGAAGGAAAAGCCCATTCAGATGTATGAAAAGATACTTGGTCTCACTCAGGGAACTAGAAATTAAAATGCTATGGTAACATCTTATACCTATTAAAACTGGCAACAATTTAGAAGCCTAATTACAAGTGTTGGCAAGGATGTCAGGAAAGAGGAATTCCAAGCGACCGTTCACTGAAGGCTCCTGCTCTGATTCTTTTTGAGAGCAATCTGGACACAGGTAGAGGTGAAGCTGCCCACCCGAGCAATACCATTTGAGGTGGTCTGTGGGAAAGAAAGGTCCCCGTATTTGCACAGAAAGGATATTAACCGCAGCATCACTGGGAATGGTGAAAAAAGCAGAAGCAATTTAACTGTCCTTGGTATGGAAATAGGTATCACTCACACAAAAGTTTAACACACACAAAAATCAGTCTATGTACAGATACATACACATGTAGTAAAAGTACACAAATAGAATACATACCAACTTTGAGGAAATGATTACCTCTGGTGAAGGAGAAGAGGAAAAAAGGGGAATGGTATTTTAGTTACATCTGTTATGCTTTATTGTTTTTTAAAAAATGGGAGGTAGGAAACAAACATGGTAAAATATTAACATCTGTTTAATCTTGTGGGTGAGCACATGAGTGTCCTAGTATTTTGTTTCCTATCTTAAAAAATAACTAAAAAAAGAAAAACACTTTACTCCCAAGGGAAAAAAGTTTTTGTATCTGAATTGTTTTATCTTTGCATTCTTAGGCTCTGCCCAGCAAACCACGTCTGGCCTCTTTGATGGCAAAGTACAGTTACTAAATAAACTCTGAGCTTCCAAGGACATCAAATACTTTTCTCTAATACAAGTTGTTCTTAATTATACTGTGAAACTTACTAAATGACTTTTTTTTTTAGGTTAAAATTACACAATCGTGGCTTAAAGATACCGTTCAGTCAAGTCAGACATTTGAGAATAGTGAGTAGTAAGCCTCTCTTCCACTCTCAGCTCAGTGCTGACAAGTCCAGGGCATCAAAGTACTAAAGAGCCGAATGTTTTTGCAGGAACTTGAATCCCATTGAAAGGGCAACTGCTACCAACTGCCCTCCTTCCCATCAAAGCCAAAGAAGAAGAAAACTTGCGAACCCTTTCAGAATGCTTATGTTACATGGTAGGAACCGTACGAAGACCTTTCTGTCTTCGTTCTCACCAAGCTGCTTCATGATATAGCATCTGTACTGTCCCCATTTTCTAAATAAAGAAATGGAGTGAAGCAGCACAGACCGAAAGCATCAGTGACGATCCATCCGTACTAGATTTCCACAGGGCAAGAAAATTCCCACTAGGCCACGGGTTGTGAAAAAGGCACAACAGTAATGTTAAAGCTATTGGCAGCTGGTCATCAGAAATAGAGCTCATAAAAATGATACCCTGCCACCAGCTGTTTCCTCTGGTTGTAAACATCATCACAAATCCTTACAACAAATAAAACAGGGAAAGTAGCATCATACTGCAGCAGAACAAAAAGGCCATCGACTAAATGTCTGATAGTGATAAAGGAACAAAAAAGGAAGAAAGTGTGAGAAGAACTGGCATCTTAGTGGCACACTTGGGGCACCTGGATGGCTCAGTTGGTGCAGTGTCCAACTCTTGGTTTCGGCTCAGGTCATGATCTCAGGGGCTCAGCTTGAGCCCCACTTTGACTACTTGCTGGGCATGGAGCCTGCGCTCTCTTTCTAAAAAGAAGAAAAAATTTTGAAAAAAATAAATGTGCCCTAATCGTTTTACATACAGGATGTATGTAAATCAATCAAGGGTCAGCGATCACGATTTCAAGGGCTTACACTTGAGTATCTTCTTACCCATAATAAAATCAATTAAGAGAAAAGCACAGCATATTTTACCCTATGAGTATATGTTATTAAAAGGGCAGAGCTGGGCACTTATAGACTGCTGAGAGCTCGGTACAAGGAAACTGAAAGAAACCACACAACAGTGGCCGTATATGGTAAAGATGTGGACGCACCGTTCTGAGAAACATTTTGCACTAGCATTTAATGAGAATGTATTTCTCATTCCTACCCATGACGCATCCTCATTCATCATCCGGTCAACGAACCGAGGCATCCATGTCTAATTGCTGGCGTGTGGGGGGCCATTCAGAAGAGACACCCACTGTAAGTCAGGCTGGCAACATGGCTCACCTGAGCTTCTAAGCAGCAAATGTAAATAAATGCAGAGGCTGAAAAGAAGAGTTACAAGAATTTAATGCCAGCCCCCCCCCTTTTTTTTTTTTAACTAAATGGTGGTTTATTTTAAGAACTACCTATCAATTTTCCAAGGCTCCTATAGAGAATAATTTCATTTACTAACAAATCAGGTCACTGTCTCATTAAGGATGTGTCACACCTCAGCTGCATCATCTAGAATATTCCCACTTTTCTAGCATGGAATTGAAAGTTTAGCTGAGAATAGTCTGTCACTCTTTAGACTCCCTGCTTTAAATAATGTGTACAAATTTATTGATTACTTCCTAGTCCCAGCCACTTGCCATGGGAGAACTCTATGTACACCTCTCTAGCTAAAACTCCAAGTGGTGGGAATTGCCAGCAAGTCAACTCAAGGGGCAAAAAATGACCCAGGTTACCAAAGGCTCCGGCCCCGAGCCTCGTTCACACACTTGGGGAATACCAGTGGACTAGGTCAGGGCACCGAGTCATGCACTATCATTATCTGAAAGATCCTTTGGCCTGCCCGGGGCCCAGCAACATGAGCCCCAGGGAAAATTCAGCCTCCAAAGTGCGCGTACAGCTGGCACAAGGCAGAGGTGTGACAGCACAATTTCCATGTGGCTGGCCCGAGCTGAGGCTGATGGCTTTGACATGTTCCAGCCACCAATCCGCATCGTGGCAGAAAACCACCTAGACACCAGCATTATCATTTACTCTGGGTTTGGGGAAAGTTCTCAAAAATTTCAAAGCAGCCACAAAACTGAAAAGAGCTCCTGGAAAACTGATGCTTCAACTAAACCCAAAGTTAGGCAACACTTTCCTCCAACAGGCATGTTTGGAGAGGGGAAAGTGAAATCAAAATTTAAGCACCAGTAAATGTATTCTCTAACTGCTCTAAGAAGGAACACCTGTAATTGTAAATAACTTTGCAAACACATTCCTCCTGAGGTATACAAAATACAGTGTAACTCTTATGACATGATAGTCCCGGTTGTTCAAGACATTTCCCATCCATTTCAATGGGAAACCGTAACTGTCCCACCTCCATCTACCAGTGCACCTTACTTCTCACACCTCATGTCAAAAAGGAACCCCTACTGGGGCACTTGGCTGCCTCGGGTCAGTTAAGAATCCAACGATTTCAGCTCAGGTTATGATCTCACAGTTTGTGGGACTGAGCCGTGCATGTTGGGCTCTGCACTGACAGCATGGAGCCTGCTTGGGGTCTCTCTCGCGCACTCTGCCCCTCTCTCTCAAAAGAAATACATAAAAACTTTATTTTTTTTTTAATTTTTTTCAACGTTTTTTATTTATTTTTGGGACAGAGAGAGACAGAGCATGAACGGGGGAGGGGCAGAGAGAGAGGGAGACACAGAATCAGAAACAGGCTCCAGACTCCGAGCCATCAGCCCAGAGCCTGACGCGGGGCTCGAACTCACGGACCGCGAGATCGTGACCTGGCTGAAGTCGGACGCTTAGACTGCGCCACCCAGGCGCCCCCATAAAAACTTTAAAACATACACACACAAAGGAATCCATACTTAAGAAGTGAACTCATCCTACGTGCTGAGAGCAGTACTGAGCAACCAAAACGCTCTAAATATCTACGGATAAATGTGTACAGTAGTCGTCTTGCATATTTGTTCCTATAAAGGAGCTCCACTCTGGGATGTGTCTTTAAAGGAGCTAATGGTGGCTCAGTCCGTGAAGTGTCTGACTTTGGCTCAGGTCATGATCTCACAGTTCGTGAGTTTGAGCCCCACGTAGGGCTCTGTGCTGACAGCGCAGAGACTGCTTCAGATCTTCTGTCTCTCTCTGTCCCTTCCCTGCTCTCTCTCTAGTTCATAAATAATAAATAAATAAATAAATAAATAAATAAATAAATAAATAAATAAATAAAAGGAGCTAATGGTATATCTCAGATGAACCAGCAGACATTTTCACCCTCCCAAACTCCAAAGTCAACAGTAGGAAGCTGCCAACATGACCTCTGCATTCTATAAAAGATCATTCAGAATGACTGTTTCTTGATGTAACAACAACCCCTCACATGATAACCATTTTCAATCCACACATTAGCTTGCTCGCTCTGGGAGCATCTAATGGATGGCTCTTTCAAAATGTTACCATTCGGTACAGCTACCCAGCACTTTGCCCAGCAGGCTCATTCTCATGATAACACAGGTTTCCAAAAAGTTAATAAACTCCCACGGTGTTAAAAAGTGACACGTTGGGGCGCCTGGGTGGCTCAGTCGGTTAGGCGTCCGACTTCGGCTCAGGTCATGATCTCACGGGTCCGTGAGTTCGAGCCCCCCGCGTCGGGCTCTGTGCTGACAGCTTAGAGCCTGGAGCCTATTTCAGATTCTGTGTCTCCCTCTCTCTCTCTGACCCTCCCCCGTTCATGCTCTGTCTCTATCTCAAAAATAAATAAACGTTAAAAAAATAAAAAATAAATTAAAAAAAAGTGACACGTTAATTTTATCAGTCAAATCAAGCATTCCCCCGTAAGACGCTCCTTCCGCATACGACGTCTTTCCAGCTGACGTCCTGGCATTTCAGCGACACGGACACCCACACTGTTCCAGGGTGCTGGCTTCTGAGAACAGTCCACACCATCCCTCTTGGCTGGTCCGGCACGGCAGCTTCCCAGCGCCTTTCCAGCTTCGGACCTACAGTCATCTTATCCAGCCGCTTCATGACCCATCATTATAATCTGTGCTTATTATCCAGACGGGCTATTCTACCCTCGGATGTAAGGGTCTAACACAACCCCTACCGTATCCTGAATCAAGGAACAAGAGACAAAGATTTTGCAAACTGTCTGTCCCTACTTTATCTTCACATAAGTTTTTATTTTAGGAAAAAATGTTAATCAGAATCACTTTATACGCCCAAAGTTCAATAACTTTGTCATTCCGTCCATACATTTGAGGATCTTTTTTGTAAGGCACTGACAATAACTCCTTGCTGGCCTTGGAGGGACACACTGAGAACTCCCCAACTCCGTAAGGAGGACGGGAAGTCAAGCAAATGCTCAGGAGCTAAGGAAAAGTTTTCCGCCAGGCAGAAGGGCTCCATACACACCGTGTGGAGTTCAAAGGAGTCCGAAAAGGATGTCTATTAAAGTGGGCTTTCTGGTTTTTCAACTACCTTTCTCTGGTATCAGTATTCTTTACGTAGATACACGCTCTGCTGAAATCTCTTCAGGCCCTGCTGCTTCACAGGAAGATAGCTGGGGAGAGGCACAGGTGATGAGACAGGGACTTCCACGGCAGACTGGAAAGACTGAGGCACACGATATCTGACTTGTGGACAAGCTGGTCACCAAGAGGGATAGCTCCTGACCCAGGAGTAGTACATTCGGAGGAGGTTTTACTTTAAGAGAACCAAAAACACCAACCTTGAGGGTAAGCGGAGGTGCCCTGGAATAAAACACACAGATTGGGTTACCCAGTCCTGGAAAGTAAGCCAGACACTCGAGCTGCCAGGGAGAGGCAGGGCGCTTCTGCAGAGGCCTCACCTGCCTGTGAGCGAAAAACAACAGTCTTCACGGGTACGAGAGAAAATGCCAAACAGATTATTTTGGTTATCACGGGCCCTCTTTAAAACCTGGGTCTAATACTGCATAGACCATTTTAAAAGTCCTCATTAAGAATCTGAGGGAAGTTACTGTAAAACTATTGATTTCACTATCAGAAAGCAAAAACAGTGGAGGGGAACGTCTCCTTACTCAAATGCACCCAAATATGTAATCGGGAATAGACACTGTATTTCCTAACAAAAAATCTGTAAAGTGAAAACTTCATCACTACAGACACGTAATTCCAAACACTTCTGGTCTGAGAACAAACAAAAAACTAGGAACCCCAGATGAGGTGGAATCTAGTCAAAATAAAATTCAGCTTGAAAGCAGAAGCTGAAAAGCAAAATAACTATTGACATAACTGCAAATCGAGGAAATTCAACCATTCAGTATCAAACCAGGAAGGAGAGTAATCGGTTGCTTGTACTAAGCAAATGACACTGGAGGGGTCTCCCCCAGGACCCTCTGTGAATGACGAAGCGTTCCAGAGCTACCACCCCTTTCAATCCCAGCTCTGCACGGGTTTACATACAAGCTTCAGAATAAAAATCCACCCTCCCTGAAGTAAGTAGGGATGAAAACCAGAAAAATAGCGGAAGTTGTTTTTTGGGAGGTTTTTTTAAGGTAAATGCCTTGGGTTCCATGGCAGAGGCAGTTCACACCTTGCAGCAGTTATAAACACGCAGGACAGGAGGACAGACCCAATTCAGCAGACTGTATCATTTACTCATGACTTACAAAGCTCAGCCAGAAAAGAAACCCAAGTCACCATTCCTCTAAGAGAGCCAACACGTGCTCCATCACTCACCCCTCCCAGCTCAGCCTCCCCTGGACTCAACTCAGGTCCCACCCCTAACGAGCACAGATATTCAACTCGGCAGCAGGAAATTTGCTGCACATGGTTATAAGGAAGCTTCTGGACAAATCAGGACTGCAGATGTTTGTCCACTAAACCCTGGGTCTATTTCAGAGTGATCTGAGTTCAGAAACCTTTTCTTTGCCGCTTCCCCAGACTTAGGTTATAACGTTTGGACACCGAGGGCTTCTGCAGGCAGCACTGGCCCGTGTGCTCAGCCCAGATCCACGCTCCAAAAAACCAGCAAAGAGTTAAATGTTCTTTGCACTTGACTCAGTGGCTTCCCTTCACCACACACTCCCAGATCCCACCATTCTGTGAGCCACCAAGCAGCCAATCAAAGCAAAGGAAGGAAATTATCCTGGCCGGCTGACAGCCCCAGAGCTCTGATGGCCATATATGGTAAAAACCACTGTCAGAGCCCTGTCAGGCCTGCGGGCCGGCTGCTGTGGACAGATCAGTG
The DNA here is from genome assembly GCF_028018385.1 of Neofelis nebulosa. Taxonomy (NCBI): domain Eukaryota; kingdom Metazoa; phylum Chordata; class Mammalia; order Carnivora; family Felidae; genus Neofelis; species Neofelis nebulosa. The sequence goes on along the minus strand of NC_080792.1, from coordinate 77,885,041 downwards.
AACTGCAGCGGCAGGAGAAGCCGGCCAAGGAAACGTACAAAGGACGGGCTGCCTGCTCATCTCCAGGGGAGGAGGATGGGGAGGGGAGGGTGGAAGCCGTCATCTGCCAGGGCACACTCTGAGTCACAGCCACTCACTGTAATCAAAAATAGCCCCGGGGTACATTGTGAGGTTCCTTCTGCCAGGATTCTGTGCTCCGTTGTTAACTGGGGGTGAGCAGTGTATCCCCCCCGCCACGAGCCCCTATAGCAAGACTGTGGCAAACAGTCACTGGGAGAAAATGAAAGGGCCCTTCTGTGGCACTTCATGTGGTAATGAGGCCGTACAGTGCTCGTGTGGCTGGCGGCTCGTGACATAATTTGGAAGTCATTGTTCTGCACCTGGTGCCCTGCCCCTGCATCCTCCTCCCCCCACCCCTGCCTCCCAGCCTTTCAAGGCCCATACAATCGACAGTTTTAAGGTGCTCAGGCATCAGACAGCGTCCATTTCAGGAGGCGTGAATGGGCATCCCATGACACATCAGGATACTAGCACTGAATAAAATTATTCCCTGCCCGTGACACCAAAGCTACCATGTGCCAAACGTCCACATCTGTACAAAGGGCTACTGGCGTCGCTACCCTTGTCCAAAACGGATCACTGTTATTTGTGGGAATGGAAATTGCCTGTCAGCCGTGTACAGTAAGGGGGAGACGCAGCCCATGCAAATCCAGCAGGTGCTGGCAGTGACTGGGGGTCATGGAGAAAAGCACCATCAGGAGACTGGCGTCCCTTTGGAACTAGCCCGTGAAAGAAGGCACTTATCAGCACGGTGCCTGGCGCTTAAAGGACACCCTCAGTAATGTGAAGTGCTGCGAGATCTCATCGCTGCGGCCGTGTCCTCGAGGCATGGTACAGACCCAGTATTTTCCAAACCCTAAGACAATTCTCTGAACTGACAGAACCAAAGCCCTGACGAGCAAGCGTTTTGTTATTAAGCCTTCTAACCCCAGAGAAAGAATGCAAAGGATTAAGTATCAATTAGACCACAGTTTCTATATCAAAACAAAAACAAAAACAAAAAAATCTTTCGCACTCAGTGGGGGAAAATGTTCATCAAAAATATACACGATACACATGTACGAATCAAATAAAGACTCAGAGACCCAGGTTCTAATCCACGAAAGACCCCATAGCTCTGGGCAATCACTCAATCTGAGTTTTGATTTCTGCAACTGCAGAACACAGGGATGAAAGCCACCCTAACCAGTGCAAAAACTAAGACACCATGTATGAAGGGGACCCTCCAAGCACATTCTGATGTCACACCCGAGTCTCATTTTTATGAACATGACATGACGTCACTGCCGTCTGCTGAAGAAGAAACAGGAACGATGCTGTGTTGATCCAGTTATGACAATCCTAAAATGGAGAACGGTGCTGCTTATTTTCTGGTTCGTGTCCATAGGATGATTAAGGAAAACACCAATTTTGCACTATTTACACTGGAAGTGACAAAGAGAATGAAAGAATCGGTGTTTCTGCCAAAAAGCTACCTGTCACCTCCTCTTAATCCCTCTGATGGAACATCCCATTTCACCAGTTTCACCAAACACCCACCTCCACTCCCCAAGATCCAGGAATCTGAGGGAGAATGTGGCTCCCACCTCATTCTCTGTCCTTCTGGGAACAGAGCGCCTCTTCAAACTCATCGGTTTAGCGAATTGGCTGGGCTCCTCTTCTGTTTCATCCCTGGCTCCTACACACAGGAGAAACCTGAATTCCAGTAGAACCTTCTCTGTGATGTCTTCCTTGATTTAGGAGCCTCAGCTGGAACTCATCTCTCATCACTGTGTCAGACAACTTTATGTGCACACAAAGCTCCCCACCGGAGAGATCAAGGTCAACCGTTACCAAAGCTTTTTAAGAGCAAGAGCCCAGCAAAGGTCCTGGCGTTGAGCAGGTACTTAAATGTCTAAGGACTGAGTATGAGGAGGTGGACGAATAAATATGATTTTTTTTAAGGTACTGCTTTAAAGAGACTCTTAAAAACTGAAAACAAACTGAGGGTTGATGGGGGTGGGAGGGAGGGGAGGGTGGGGGATGGGTATTGAGAAGGGCACCTGTTGGGATGAGCACTGGGTGTTGTATGGAAACCAATTTGACAATAAATTTCATATGTAAAAAAAAATAATAAATAAAATAAGCATTTTTTTAAATAAATAAAAAGAGCCTTTAAAAAAGCAAAAAAAAAGGTACTGCTTTAGACTTCACTCAAGCTTAAAGAACAATGAACTCTTCATACATGTTCTGATAATATTACTGGTAATACTTTTAGAAATAACCTTTACCTGTAATAAGTTCATTGTAAAATATTTTGAAAAAATACAGGTCATTATAAAGTAAAAAATAAAAATCACCTTCAGTCCCACCATCAATGTTTTAACATTCCTGACTCTTCCCCAAAACCAATAACATAATTTGAAGTTACACAGAGGACAGTGACTATGACGTTCCAACACATTTTTTAGGTTATATGATAGTATCGTGGAACACAGGATAACCAAATCTTGCCATATAATCTTCTCTTGACACTGTACAGAATCCCTCAATTATTCATTTAAGATTTATTTAAGAATGTTATATACCTGAATCTATCTACGTATCTACATAAATGTGTGGAAAGAGTGCCTAAAACTACCAAAAGGCCTTTTAGGTCGCTACTAGTAACTCATTTATTCACACATTGTGTGACCTAACATTATGAGTCAAGTGCTCCGCTATATTTGAAGAATACATGTATTAGTTATCAACCACTGCTTAGTAAGTTACCCTGAAACCTAGCTATTGAAAACAGTCAACATTTATTCTCTCATACTTTGAGGGTTAGGAGTCCCAAAGCACCTTATGTGAGTGGTTCTGGTTCAGAGTTCTCATGAGTCAGTATGTCAGTCAGGGCTGCACGATCCACTTCCAAGACCACTCACTCACATGGTTGGTCAGCTGGTGTGGACTACAGGCAGGAGGTCCCATGACCCCTCCAGAGAACTGTTTATGTGTCCTCGAAACATGGTGCTTCCCAAAGGGACAAAGTGGAAGCCGGTAAGTTTTCATGACCTAGTCTCAGAAGTCACATGCCATCAATTCTACCATATCCCAGTGGTTACACGTTCAGCCCTATTTACTGTGTGTGTGTGGGGGGGGGGGGGGGCGGGGGTGGAGTTGGTGGGGGGGGCCACGGGACACCACGAATACGAGGGCAGAATGACTGGAGGACATCCTGTAGGTCCGCCACAATGGATTAAGGCCAGATTCTGGAGAACCTCTACCAAGGGCTACTGTACGAACAGCCATCCAGTTTGCATCCTCCATCCAAGTGACTGTCAAAGAGATCAAGAGGCTGTAATTATAAGCATCCTCCCCTTATCTGTGAGGTGGCTAAGAAAATAATTCAAGTCCAATGTGACGGTGCAGGCTGTGGTACTAGTGGCACAGACAAGCAGCTAAGGGAACCCAGAGGAGACCTTCCCCTGCCTCTGAGTCCGAGAGAACACTTGAGTTGCATACTAGACAGTGAGAAGAGGTACTTAGGATACTGACCGAAATGAATCAAGATTTCTTCCTCAATCGTTATGAAAGAAAAACACTCTAAAGCAACCCTTGTCAACCCAGGCTCTGTGAGAAAACTAAGTCCTGATGCTCTAAGGCAACACGTGTATGTGACGAATTAATTTCTCTCGTATGCATCTAGAAGGCATAGCATGTCCCATCCTTGAGAGAACCAAGAAAATATTTACTGAAATTATTTTCTGTTGGACTGAATTCTTTCACACAACCCTAGTTGATAAAGACTACAAAAGGAGTTGAAAAGATAGCTCAGAGACATAAATAAAGCAATGTCGCAAATATCCCCCACACACAGTTCCTACAACAAATGGGAGAAACATCACTGTGCGTAAGAAGGTACCGCACAGCTATTCCAGAGAACCAGGAGAGGAGACAGTGACCCAAAAGGTTAACAGAGGCCTGGCCCCACACCCAGCCCACCATGGCCCAGAGCTCAACTTCCTCAGAGGCAATTACCGGAAGGATGAAATTAGCCACCACCCCAAAAACCCCAAGTCGGAAGGGTCCAGGGAGGAAGGGAGAAAGCAATTAGGGGAGATAGGAGCCCTCCAATTTGCATCCTCCACTTAAGTGAACGTTAAGAGATCAAGAGCATATTACTCTAACAGCTCCCCCCCACCCTTGTTTTAAGTCGATTTAGATTCACTGTGATCTGAAGTTTCAGTGTGTAGGTGCACGCACACACACGTACCGTCCCACAAGCACCGGTGTTTTGAGCCACCACAGCTCACGACAGGGATGGGAATGCCCCATCCCGCATCACCAGTGCGGCTGCCCCACAACAGCAGAGGCTTGTTCATGCCCACGTGATACAGCACACGGGGAGCTGAAACCTGTATGCTCTTGATACAAGGCAGCTTGTGTAACCGAGCGGGGGGGGGGGGCATCCCTACGGTCAAAACCCAAAACCACAAAGCCAACTTCTGTTCTGCAAGACTGCTATTATTCATCCTCTGAAAGACCAAATCCTAAGAAAATGTATTAAGCCACACCTTGCAAGTCATGACAGCACGGCATGCCACAGCTTGAGAGGAACATTACAAAAGAGATCCTGAACCATGCGTGCTAATCGAAATCACTCCACCTCAGGGCTGAGTACTTTCTGTAGTCCTCTAGCAGTGACCTCCTACGATCCCACTCTCCCTAATACAACCTTCTTAACAAAAACCTCAGAAACCATACGCTTAAAATAAATATACATTCATTCCTAAGTTTGCCTCTTGCTTATGTATGTGTTTTACTGTATTTGTCTCCGCTACCCTTTCCATTTTTTTAAGTCCCGCAAGACAGAGATCAGGATTTTCCCAGAATCTAACCACAAGCCTCACGAAGTAGCAATAATAAGCCCTATTTACTGCTGACACTAACCGGCTTTGAAGAGAAATTCATGGAAGGCTGTGTTTTTTAACAGGAGCCTTCCTGAAAGAGTCACAATACATCTGAAGATCGATACGTGCATATTCAATATTAACATGCACAGAAAGCCCCAAAGCATCACCAAAACCAACCTGCCTGTCTATAGCCAGAAAGAAGGGGAGGGATGGACATTACTAGAAGTCTCTGAGATGGTCATTAAAAACCATGCCCGTCTCCTACAGTTCACGTTTAGAGTGATTCCAGACTATCAGCACGCACTGGAGCCCAGCACACACCCAGAGCATCGTTGCCTGCAATCTTGATTTCGGGTATCATTTCGTATTATATGTGAGAATTTGGTTTTTGTTTGCTTTAAACAAAAGCAGCACCTCGTTATAAAACTATCTCAAAGTTGTCAAGACACTGAAACTGCAGGAAGGACAGTGACATATCCGTGTCCCAGTATAAGTCTGCGGTAGAGCCGGGACCGAACCACCCGGCTCCCCAATTCCCAGACCCGCGCTCTCCCTCTATGCCACAGCGACTCTAAGGGCTAAATACAGACACTTTAGGACATAAAAATCCCACATGGTACATGTGAACCCATCGATTACAAAAGTCAGTAACTCCCAAGTACTGACCTCATTTCCAATGGCCAGGCTGTCACCTCCTCCAAAACAAATTAATCTTTGAGGAGCAGAGCCACCCAGACTGTATATTTGTCTGGGAAAAAGACCCTTGAGGCTCCTCCAAAAACTAACACTTCTTCCAAACACGGTAACTTATTCTATCTTAATTCCTATAAAACTGGGAAAGGAACAAAATACCAATGCAAGTGAGAACCAAATCCTAAGATCTAGTTAGCTTAGGAACCACAGGCAGGTCTCCCTTAAGTGGTATTAATGAAGCTCAAAGTTTCCCATGGTGTGTACAAGATGGATTCACAGAGCCTTTTGTGGGTGAACTTGAAGAGAACTGTCTCAACTCAGACAAAGATTAGCCATTCAAAAGTTATTTCGGGCTTCTCAATTAGCTTCTTCCATTTCTTTGAAGGAAAAAAACCAACCCAAACGTATCCCTCAGTCTACAAAAGGGGGAATAAAAACGCAAACTCCCAAACAGATGGCGGTGGTCTGGTACTGCTGGATCTCGGCTGACAAGCTGAGGTGTCCTCTCATCTGGCCACTGTCAAACCCACCACACGCGACTGACCGTAAATTCAAACCCCCACTCTAGAATCGGGTAAGCAGTTATAATACTGTAATGTATCATTTGCCACAAAACAGCCATTTTCTCCACAGAAAGAAAAGTATTCAAGTAGAAAATTAAATTTCAACTTAATGAAAAGATTCTCCTTTAAAATATAATCACCAGCTCTGCCAATAAGGAAGGTACATTTGGAAAACACTTAACAAATTTGTTTCCAAAACGCATCCCTCTCCTATTTCTGTAGTGAGATGGTCCCACTGTGGACTATCGCATCAATCGGGCCACTGAAGTAAAAATCAGGTGTTAAAATGAGTCAGTCATGAGCATCTGAGAGGAAATAAAGTACAGGAGAATTGGAAGTTTTCCCAGTGAGAGTTTTCCCAATGAAAAAACACCAAAATGTAATGGGAAATGGTACTTTGACGGCAATTCACTTTACTGTAACCACTTTCAGAATCACACGGTCCATTATGAGATGTACCCCTAATATGCATGGCCGAGAGTCAGGGGGACCCAATGTTCTCAGCAGAGTGGAAACAGCTGTAACGTGACCCAACACCTGCGTCCTCACCAGTACTGAGCCCTTATCACTAGAGCTCAGGACTCACCAAACTTATTTTCCTCCTAGAAGCCAACTACAAAATGATGCTTTGCAAGCTCTCTCTCTCTCTCAGCACCCCCTCCCTCCTTATCTGCAATGCTGTGATTTCCCGTTAAAGTAGTACCGAGTTTCATCTGTAATATTCAAGAACAGTCAGAAATTCCCAAATCTCCTACCTTCTCCCCCTATTGGAGAAGGCTCTCTGGAAGGAAAAAGCCAGGAGACCGGGAAGTGGGGTAAGGTTGAAGGTCACACGGAACAGCTTTCAGTAAAGACCCTTTATTTCTACCGCTTATTTGCACTGCTTAGATTCTATGCTAAAACTCAGTCTTGTCCAGACTTGAAACCTGCACTGTTTGGGGACATTTTCTTAAGCTCTCATTCCACTTATCATTCAAAAGACCAAAAAGTCTCAAAACCGATCACTCACTACACCGGAGGAGGAGGAGGAGGAGGAGGAGGAGGAGGAGGAGGAGGAGGAGGAGGAGGAAGATTAACTTACAAATTTCTGCTCCTCTTAAAAACTGCATTTTTGAGAAAAACTCCTGTGAGAAGAGGATTATTAACAAAATCATAAGATGCCTGTGCCTGCCCATGCTCACAGCATCATTATAATCTCTTATCCACAGCAGCCACACCCAGAACAGAGTTCACCATTCTGTTTAATGATTCTGTTAGAAAAAACTGATGAGATCAGTAAAGTGTGTGGAACTGAGTGTCAATTACATCGGAGCCTAATGGTCTCCGCAAGCACACAAGTCTTAGTGAACTATCAATCCCCAAAGTCAATCTATGACAGAATAAATCGAGATTACCAGAGGGTGTCTCAGAGAATGGAAAGTCAGATTACTTACCTTGTGCAGAGGGAGCACAAGGAACGCCCCGCCCCCACTCGCTTCTATGATTATGGCAACAAATCGGGGATTGACAGCGCAAAAGGAACTATCCCAGGTCACTCGAGAAACCCGGATGTCATCGTAACACTGGTCATTTTTCACCGCTTGTCCAAATACATGCCGAAACTTGCTCTGCCGTACCACTCGCCTCATTGTGTCTGTAGAAGAGCAAAAATTATGTTAAAATCATGCACCTACCTGAAAGCTTTATTTTTACAAATGAGAAACTCCAAGGGAAAAAAAAAACAAAACGAACGAACGAAAGAAAGAAAGAAATCAGAATGATACGGCATTTTGTCTGCTCTCCTAAAAAGTAGCCAAATGGCAAATCCGAATTTCCTTCAGCAGCACATACCCAGAGAAAACTGCAAAATGCGTCAGGGAAAGAACTACAAAGAAATGAAAAATTCCTAATTCAAGATCCAGAAACAGCTCATCAGTTTTAATTTCAGGACAAAGATCAAGGCAAAGAACGAAGGAAAATTAGCCTTTCAGGGTTGGGTGGGAATTGAAAGATAATTCACTCCAACCCTCCCCATTTATAGAAAAGGAAACTCCAGAGTGAAGTTACGTGGTGAATTTGAAGCTAAAGAAAACCCCCCAAGAGTTAGGACGCTGTGGCTTTTTCCTCAGTCTGCCAAGGTAATTTTTCAGATTTTGAGCATTTTCCCCAGACATCAGCACTCCGCTGAGAACCGTGCCTGCTTACGAGTGTTTCCACAAGACCAGCTATGTGTGGTGGCAAATTCAGGAGACGTAAGCAACCGTCCTGGTCTTCAAGAGCCTTCCAATGTAGGAATAATAATCAGAGCAACTTACAACAGAACTCCTGGTGCCAAGTGCCAACAGGACTGTGACTAACACAGCAGACGGGTCAAAAGCCAGGTCTTAGAAAAGAGAAGCAAAGGTTTAAGTATAAAGTAGCGTAATGAAAGTGCATTTAGGATGGCAGTAGCATAGTAGACGAGAAGAAGCTACAAGCAAGGTGCTGGCTGAACCGTGGCAGTGAACCAGGCCTGAGAAAGATCTGGGACGATCATGGCAGTAGGAGTCAGAGGGAAAGAATAATTCAGGGAGGGGAAACGAAACCAGGTTGGGTTTTCACGTCATTTCACCATAGCCATTTCACCACAGCCATTTCCCAAGTAACCAGGGGACCTGGGAAAGGGGAAGTGACACTGAGCTGGTGTTTCTGGGCTTCCTCAAGGGTCACTTCCAAAGTGACTGATGGACTCCAAATTCCATCAGGTGTCCCAGAGACATGTGCACTGAAAGCTGCTTTATCACCAGGCCTCACCTGATCAAAGTTTCCTAGACTGCACCCAATATAATTTTCCTGTCTTGCTAATGCAAGACATTCTGTTCCTATTGGCTAGGATAGAAGGAGCCTGGAGAAAACATAAGAGGAAATGGAACATGGTCAAACCTGACAAGTCAGCTGAAAACCAGTACTCCTGACTGCTATGCACAGAGGAAGGTTAACACCTGTCCACTCGTGCCAAATGGGACACATGGTGGGCTGTTGTTAATTCCTTCCCTCTGACGACTCCTTTCCTCATGGCTCTGGGCCCACTGCTAAATGCAGAGGGAGATCATTTATATTTGCCAGAGACTCCTTCTACCCTTCCAAGGCATGTGCAAAAGTGGACTCTTTCCAAGCCTAGGGCATGTGGCTGGGCTGAGGCAACAAACGCTTGGCAGGCAGCTGAGCACCCGTGTTCCTCAGCCCAGCTGTTCCCAGACCTTTCCAGCTGACGACCAGGACCATATATTTAGAGTATTTGGTAGAGGAGATGGCAACTTATTCGCTTCCACTTGGCCAGAGTCTGTCATTTGTGAAACAGTATGAGTAGTTCTCAAGCGTGAATAGATAAGACAGCTTCTATGAGGTGGTGAAAACCACAAGAAAATCACATCCATACAAAAGTCAAGGTACAGCCAGCTGGTCTCAGGATCCACTTCCCTATACAACCATCTGTATAAGTTAGCAAAAGCTGGAATCTTCCCCACGATCTTCCAGCAAGTGTTTCGAAAGTAAGTTTACAGAAAAGAAAGGACTGTACCGTTACCATATGTCAAAGAGGTATCGTTCATATACATATAAAGTTTTTACAAATTCAGAACATGAAAACCCCAACAGAAAATTTACAAAGGACATGAAGAGGTAATTTACAAAAGAAATACAAATCGCATTTATCTCCACTCCTTCCTGAAATCCTAATAAAATGCTGTAAAGGAATAAAAGTAGGTGTAAACACCAAAGGCAAGAAAAAGGACACTGGAAACCCTACAAAAAAGCAAACGTGG